>NC_045720.1:28341350-28642609 GCF_009834535.1 Camelus ferus
CGTTGAAGCTGGATGATGGGTACCTAGGGGTTCATGATACCATTCCCCCAATGTATATATATGTATATTTGAAATAATGTGTGTTCATTTGTATAGTTAACCTTAAGGTTTTACACTTTTATAAAAATTGAAATGCTATGTTAAAAATGCCTGCGGCTACAATGAAGGGGTTCCAGAATTGTTTTGCCCAGTTGCAACTAGTTGGTATCTCCAGTTGTAGATGTAATCTCTGGGGTGTGTGCGTGTTTGTGTGTGTGTGTGTGCGCGCGCAAACATGTTTAAATTGCCTTCTCATTTGTGTTTTTATTACATTTCCCACTGAGTTTTTGCTTATGGCTATGGGATTTGGGGATTCCAAGAACAATCAGTGTTTGAACTTCGAATTCATGTGCAAAAGAAAAAAAACTAAGGGCACAGGCACACTCTCCCTGGGCCCCTTTGTTAACATTTGGGGCAGCTTCTATTTAAATGGTGCCTTTTGTAACTAGGTTCACTGGATGTTTTCTGAAGCCTTACGTCATGGCTCGAAGCCCCCGTCTCTAAAAGGAACACCTGATTCAGAAAAGTAAACATCATAACAGCAATCCATTCATCAGCTGCCCAGACTCACCGCCAACCAGACGTGAGGCGACTTTTGAAACACCCCAGCTCGGGCCTTACAGCCCATGGCAGTAACTGGGCATTAAAGAAAGGTGAACAGAGCTCGGAGAGACACTGGAGATGCCTGATTACTCCTCTCACCTCCCTGCAGCTCCACACCATGGAAGAAGTGCAGGGCGGTGGCGTGGAGGCGGGGGAGCCCGAGTGCAGCTGGGAAAAGCATCCCAGGCCACAGCAGCCGCCTCGTGGCTTTGAATCAACAGCGACCCGTGATGTGATGAAGGGACAGAGGATCCCGACATTCCTGGGGGCCCTAGGCAGGGAGAGCACCTGAGAGACCCAGAGCCCCAAACTTACTCTGGGTGATGCCATGACACAGGTTTCTTCCCAAACCCTACTCAACTCAGGAGTAAGATTTGCATAGTAAGATATACAATGCCTTGATGACCTAATGGTATCAGAGACACCTTAATAACCTTTAAAAACTGCCTTCAAGGTGAAAAATGCACTAATCCTATTTACTTGTTCATTGCACTGACATTGAGGGCTCATTTGTGCTGAGCTAGGTAGAGGTGTGCTTGAGGGCTCGGACTAGTGACAGCAAACCTGTCCCTTTCTCTCTTCCACCCCGGCCTTGGGGATAAAGACAATGGCTCTTAAACCTGGCTGAGCCTCAGAATCTCCTAGGACAGGAGTGAGCACGCAGCCATACCCGCTCATCTCTGTATCTTTTCCTGTGGCTGCTTTGGTGCTAAACATAGCCAAGTCGAGTAGTGGCAACAGAGGTCATGTGGCCCATGTAGCCTGATGTGTTTACCATCTGGTGCTTTCCATTAAAGGTTTGCCAACCTCTGATCAAAGACCTCCTTTCTCTGTGAGAGTCCAAGCACCACTTGGGAGCTAGTCAGAAATGCAGAATCTTTGCCCCACTCCAGACAAAGGGAATGCCACTCAGCACGGGCCCCACCCCACCCTACCATATCTGAAGCCCCAGGGTTAGGGTGAGGACTTCATTTTAGGTTCCCCAAGAGAATCTGATGTGCAGCACTTGGGCAAGGCATCCCACCTTGCTGACTACCCCAATCTGTAAAATGGGGATAAGAGGATTGGGTACTGAACACACGCAGATAACAGAAGCTGCGCTCATGAGGCAGAGAATGGGTTCGTTTGTGTTTGCACACATTCCACTTATCTCCCCAGCAAGCAAATCTGAGCCTGGCTGCTATGAAGCCTGTCCTTGAAAAGTGATTGCTGGAGGCAATAATTTGGTGGAGCCTCATTGTCAAATGGGACTGTTGTTGATGGAGGTGTTTAAACCTGAATCCCCCTCTTGTGAAGGGTGCGCGGCATCCCTGCTTCCCTCACAGTCGCCGCTGTGCCCTGTTGTTATGACGACCGGTTTCTCAAACAGCCCTGCTGTTTTCTACAAGTCCTTTCGATTTCCTCTTGCCCTGAAGTACACCAGCTCTACAGACAGTAGCAGGCTGTGTTGTTGTTGGGTTTTTTTTTTAACTTTCACAGGAAATAATGTCAAGTCTTTCAATCAGCCAGCTGGCTGTCTCCTGCTTCTCCAGCAGAAGCCCCCAGTCTGAGCGTGAGTGGGACCCCACGGGGACCTCCACAAATGTTCCCGCTAATCGGAAATTGGAGCCACAGAAGATCACGGGCACATCAGTTTCTGGCTGGCATTAGCTCTGCAGGAAAATGAAGCAGAAAACAAAGGAATGTCCACCACTGTGGACTGTGTGGACTGTGTGTACACAAAACAATGTCTGATGCCAGAAGGCCATTTTAAAAGATTTCAGTTTGGGCTATTGTTGCCTTATTTCTAAAATTAGTTCAGTATTGGCACGTGTAACTTTTTCAACAAATATCCACCTTTATGAATTCATTTGACACAGGGGAATGTGAAAAACACAATAATTACTATTATATATGATTATTGTAGCAAAATCTTAATACTAGTAATTACGTTGTCTTGGTTTCTGGCTGACCTTCCGCTCCTCACCTCTCTACCTCCTTTCCTGCTTCCCCCTGGCTCCTGCTAATGTTCCCGCTTCTCTGACACAGCCTTAGGATGAAAGGTACAGTTACCTGCTTGCAGCCTTCCCAATATCTGTTCTCCCCTTTTTTTCTTTGCCAAAAGGACTCACTACTTTTAGGGTGTCATGAGCCCAACTAAAAGTCTTGATTTCCTAGGCTCTTGTAACAGGGATGGCCATGTACCATGGTTCTGTGCAATGAGACTCAAGCAAAGCTTAATGGGTTTTGGGAAAGCTATCATTTTACAGATTTAAAAAAAAGAGAGAGAGAAAGAGAGAGAGAGGTAGAATGCTTCTTTCTACCCTTCCCACTTCTTCCTGTCTAAAGTAACATGCCTACAGCATCTTGCCACTGTGAGGATGAAATCCACACACCAAGGATGGCGAAGCAATAAACTCAAAGAGCCCAGGTTCCCGGTAGCAGCCTTGAGCAGTGCAGCTGCTGACCTCCAGACTTTTTGTTAAGTGCAGAAAATAAATGGAACCGTCTGTGATGGCCTCGCCCACAGTTACAACAAAGAACAACCTCTTCAGTGCACCTAGACTCCAAACAGGCAGATCTGAGGAGAGCCAATGGCTAGAGATGTTTTTTCAAATGCTGAGGTGACAAGAAGGATGTACAACAGGTGATTAGAGGGAGAGATGGGAGACTTCACAGCAAGTCTTCAAATTTTTTCGTATTCAGAGGGCAAGAATAGGACAGTGTCGGGAGTATCACATGGGGACTGTCACAGCACATTAATAAGGGATTAACAGAACTGCCGAGAAGCGCTAAGAACACTGAGGTTCTAGGCACGAGGTCCTAGGCTATCGGGCGCAATCACTCACATGCATGACTCTCAACAGCAATGCTAGGCAGCTCAGAAACAGGGATGTGAGGAGCACAGGGGAGCAGTGACCCTGGGTTTGAGATGGGCCCAGGACAAGATGGAGGAGGTGAGGGGATCCTGGGTGCTTGGAGGGGAAGCATTGAAACACTACACCCTTTATATTTGTGAGAACATTAATTCTGCAACAATTCCCATCCTACAATGTCGAAAACTGAAACCCAGAAGAGCTAAGAAACGTGCTCAAGGTGACACAGCTGGGAAACGTCTGTTGTTAAAGTCCAATTCCTTAACCACTGAACTGTCCTGTCTCCAAGCAAGATAGCACGGAAGACAATGAGGTTGGTGAAGAGAGAGGTCCAGGCACTGGAGGACATGGTCACGGGAGAAGGAGATTGTAAACAGAGACCAGATCTGGCGGGGTGGTTCCGTGGGTGTGGTGTGTCCCACAGGCTGGTGCAGTGACTTAGAGGAGAAGGTAAAGGGGCTCTGGGTTGAACTTCCAGGCTGAAGGGCATCTGGCTGGGAGAACTCAGCCCTGCCCAGCTGCCCACTAAAATGCTCACGAAGACAGAAAAAGACCAAGAATCACAACATTACTCAGAGTGAAGACTAATAGACAACTTAATCCCAGAACCTGGGAGAAATTGGCACTGTTTGTAAAGCAGATGGAGCTAGACTCAGAAAAATCTACTCACGGCAGGACGGTATAGCTCAAGTGGCAGAAGAACGCATGCTTAGCACGCACAAGGTCCTGGGTTCAATCCCCAGTACCTCCATTTAAATCAATCAATCAATAAACCTAATTACCACCCCCCCGCAACTAAATAAATAAATAGATGAAATTAAAAAAAGGAAAGGAAAATCTACTCAGGCTTCTGGCTTTGCTTCATTACACAGAAGCCACATGGCGGGATGAAGGCAGACACCGTTTCCCTATCCCACCTGACCCAGGGACCCTGGGCTGGCAGTGTGTGGCGCGGAACCAACCGAACACGGGGCCACCAACCTGCACAACCTCACGGGCATTTGAGACTCAGACAGAGAGCGAGTCCACACACACACCATGTTTCTACATTCATAAAGCGGCTGTAAATCCCAAAAAACGGCTGGGCAGAATATAAAACAGAATCCTGAGTCTGAGCCAAATGGCGGGGGGGGCACTAGAAGAGAGGTGGGAGGGGGACATGGAGGGTCCCACGCACCATCACACACAATGGATTCACACGCATTAGCTGAGTACGTAATTTTGCTGAATTCAACCACATTTGCTTAGTATTGAAAGGAAAAACGGGAGAAAAACTCCTTCACTTAGCCATGGCCTTTGCCCTCTGCTCTGCCCTCATTCAAACTAGACTGGGGCTGCCACCACCTCTAAATAGTTCCCTGAACACAAAGAGAAACAAAAAATTTTTTCTTGGCCTTTGAGCTACCATGCAATTTGAAGGATTTTTTTCCACGTCCCTAAAACTTTAATCACAGCTCCCACAGACGATGCAACGTGCAGCGTATACACCCGGATACAGGACCTGAAGGATGGAACCTAAAGGTGACAGAGGCATTGTTTCCTTCCATGTGCTTCTCTGCACTTTCTAAATTTTTTTAAGGAACAGTTGTTGCATCTGAAATCAGGGAAAAATATTATTCTGCCCAGAGACTGTTCATCTTTAATGAGGCCACGAGGTGAGTGGGATGCAGGTAATCTGAGCATCCCTGCAGCTCCGCTCGGGGCGCTCAGCACAGGCAGGGGGTGGTGTTAGTGCCACTGGGCTGCAGGTGTCTCCTCAAGGATTCACGTCCTCAGCCTTGAGAACACTGCCGGGAGGCTCCCACTCCAAGTGGTTCAGATTTTCAAAAAAGCCAAAGGCAGATGGGGTGGAGGAGGACACTAAATTTGTGCTTAGACATTAGCACTGCCCTGGATTTAGAAACAACAGACCTGAATGCTGCCCCAGGTGCTTCCACGTCCTGGCTTGGTGACCCCGCTTAATCTCTTAATCTCACTGGACCTCAGTTTCCTTATCCGGTAAACGGTGATAGCAATGATTTATGAAGTTATTTTAGAGAGTTATGTAAACTAATGTCCAAAAGAAAAATTCTCACTTCTACTAGGTGCTCAATAAATGCTACTTGAACGTAAATGACAAGGAAATAGACTTGATCTCAGAAGGAAGTGTGAGGTGGTGACCACGGAAATCCTCTCTCATTGTTTCAGTGTTCATGCTCATAAATACATTTTTACTAGTTTTCTATGCCTGCTGTAACAAAGTACTGCAAACTGCAGGGCTTCACAGAAATATACTGCCTCCCTGTTCTGGAGGCTAGAAGACTGAGATCCACGTGTTGGTGGGGTCGGAGCCTTCTGAGGGCTGGGAGGGAGAATCCAGCTTCTGAGGGTTGCCTGGTCATCTCTGGCCTTCCTTGGCCTTCCGATCATCATCATATGGCATGCTCCCTGAGTGTCTGTCTGTCTGTCTGTGTGTTTACATTTCCTTTCTATACCAGTCAGCAGTCACACTGGATGAGAGCCAACCATAACGACCTCATTTTACTTGATCACCTCTACAAGGACCCTATCTCCAAAGAAGGTCACATTCTGATGTACTGGGGGTTAGGACTTCAACAGACAAGTATGGCAGGACACAGGTCAGCCTACAGCAACATTCTGAAAGAGCTTTATCTCTGGAGAGAAGGAGGTGACTGGGTAGGGGCAGGGTAGGGGGTGCACATGAGGAAAGGAAGGCCGCTGGTAGCTAAGCTGGAAGGGGCTAAATCACAGTGTGGCTCAGACCACACCCCCACCCCCCAGGCTCCCCTACAGATGGAAGCCAGGGTGGCACCCAGACCGGCTACAGAACCTCTGAAGGAGTCTTGGCAGGGACAGGATTTTACAACAGGAGACAAATGATCTTCTGACAGGGGCTAGAAGCCATGGACCTGACACTGAAGGGCTCCCGGGATGGAAGCCCGGGCACTGCGGGCCAGGAACAACGGGTCAGGCTCCCACTTCACTAGGACAGAATGTTCTTACCTGCAGGAAGGTGCTGGGGCTCAGAGGCGCACAGATCCCAGGGAGAAGGCAGGACCTCCAGGGGCTGCGGGTTGGTGAGCGCAGGAAAAGCCAGGAAAAGACTCCTTGCTGACCGAAAGGGGACTATCTTTCTCCCACTGGGGCCCAAGCCTGAGGCCTGAAATTCATCTCTGATCAGAGTCAGAAGAACTTTATCTAGTGTCCAATGAAGACATAGTTCACTGGACTGAAGTCCAAGACAATATCACTTAAGACAGGACTCAGGAAAGCAGGTACGAGACAGACAGACAAAGCTGCACTTGCACAGCAGGGTCATTCCTCCATCCATGCATTTTTACAGTCATTCAACACCCGCCTGGTAGATGCCAGGCACGCAAACGCCAGTCAGGCTAACCCGAGAGACGGGCGTGACCATGCCTCGGCAGCGCAGTTTGGCCGGTGCTCTCACTGGGCTGGACAAAGTGCCTGGAGAGCCTGGGGCAGGCTGGGCGACTGTGCCCAGGGGATGAGGGCCATGGGAACATGCGACTTCCCAGAGCTTTACGAACTGCCTAGGTTTATTGCCACCCTTTTTTTGGTCACGATTTTTGCAAAATAACCCTTATAACAAAGGGGCTTGTGTTTGGCAAAGGAGACACAGAGGGGTGGGGATGTTTCCCATCAGGTAGACAAGAGCCCAAAAAGGAAGAGCAGTTGGGACTTTTGAGGAAAGAAAACATCACCCTGGGGACTAGAGGAAGAAGGAAGTGGACACAGGGAAGTTTTAGGAGATGTGTTCACTCACAAGACATTACCTGAGGTCCTCCCGTTGCCAGGCCCAGCACTGGGCACAGGGATTCAATGGCGAGGGGAGTGACCCCTGACCTAACTGTCAGAGCCTGTCGTCCCGAGGGGGCGGGCGTTAGGCCAAAATATAACCATCAGTGGTAACAGGTCTACAGAGGGAGCTGGGGGACTGAGGGAGGCTTATCCACCGGGAAGCCCCATGTGGGCTCTCCACGGTGCCCTCACTCTCTGAGCGGGGGGAGTCAGGATAATGGGGCTGTGAGGGCTCCTTCCTGCGGGGAGGCCTCCTGCAGGGGTCTGTACACACCGGCCCCTCCCCAGGCAAAATGAACTCCTCAGTCCTCTGCCCTCCCCCGGCGCCTTTCCCTCATGCTGTTCCAGGGTGGACCATGCTGACCTGAAGTGTGTCCACCTTTATGCCTGTCTCCCCTATATTAGTAACTTCTTGAGGTCAAGGAACCTCTCTTACTCATCTTCATGCTGGCTCTGTATTGAATGAACAAACGAGTGAACGAGTGTCCTTCATCTTTAGACTGTCGACATCGGGAAACAGGCCTAGACTACTGTCTTCACGGCACTATCTAAATGAGTCGGGGTCAGCAAGTTTAAATATTGAACTGAAACCAAGATTCGTTTTAACAAGAAAAAAATACAAAAATCCCTCACTCGTGTTATGGAAATCAATAGCACAAATGTAGGATTCATGAGGACTCACTCATTCCACAAACATTTATTGAATGCCACCGAGATTCTAGTCACTGTTTCAGATGCTGGGTATAGAGGCTGAAATCCAGACAATGTCCCTGATGCCACAGAATGTGACTTAAATGTGACTAGAAAGGAAGATCTAAGGGTTTTAAGTCACCACAAGTGTCATGTGAGTCCTCAAGGTAATATGGCAACAACAACAGCAAAAAAAAATACAAATTCTCACCTGGTTTTACCTGCGCCCAGAGAGGGTCAGCGCCCACAGCATAACAGACCTCACATTTCCTATGCTGGTCGGCTAACATCAGCAGCTCGGAGGTCATCATAGGTCCCCTGTATCAAGATGGACTTCGAGAAACCAAGTGGTGTGTTTGCAGGAGTACGGTCAGGCCCACAGATGTCTGAGAAATGATGGCAGGAATTGTACGTGCTGGTCTAGGGGACCAATGGTGAGAGGAGATGCAACGGCAGTCCTCAGACACTGAAGGAACCATCTGTGCGAGGCCAGGTGGAAATCACAAGGCAGCAGGTAGAGTTTCTTACAAGGAAAACTGCTCCACAAAGGTATGGGGAGAACTTCTTCCCTAGGGACGAGATCTCCCACCCTCAGGGATGCTGCACAGAAAAACTGTGCTGAGACCACACCACACTATCAAAAGATCAGACCAGACTTTGAGTCCCATCAACTGGGACTCTATAGTTGATCCCCCATTCATCAGGAAGGCAGGATTTAGGAGTGGGGGCTTTGGATTCAGGAAGAACTGGATTCTAGTCTTAGACTAGGAAAAGTTACTGCACACTCTAAGCCTCACTCCCTCACTTGTAAGAGGGCGGTGACGGTCTGCCTCATTCCCCCTTGAAGATTAAACGAGACGATTTACATCAAGTGCCATTGAGTACTTCGCCTGGCCCTTGGTAAGATATCAATATATGTTAGCTAATGGTAATATTAAGTGCTCTTCATTTCATGTGACTTATTTCAATTGATTTAGATAAATCATTTTGCTGCAAGTCTAATTCTGCAATCTGCCATCTCGCATTCACTAAAGCAATTATTATAGTGATTTAAAACTATAAAGTAGAAGCATTTTAGAGAAATTCAAAATGTTTTATTCTCTAGAGACATTAGGAAAAAACTAACAGTCCAAAAAGGGATATTTAAGGATCTGACTCAAGGGACTTGTGATTAAATTGAGGGGATGTTGGGAAGTGATTCATATATGGAATGGCTGAGCTTGGCTGGAGCATAGCAACCTCAGAGACCCCCTCTCTCCATGGGAGACCTCCTTCAGACAACAGAGGTAACAATCAATCCAGCAAACTGATTTTATAAGAACTAAATCATGCCAGATGAATTAAAATTCCTCCTGTGACAGAAAGACAGGCTTCAATGACACAGGGAAGCCATGGATATCAGATCCTGTGGCTTTGGTTAAGTCTTTAATTCCAGCCTCCCTAATAGCTGAATCTAAAACTTAATTGAATTCTTTTGGCAAGTGGAGGCTCCCCAGGCACAGCAATGAAAGGCTTGGAGTCACTCTTTAAGGAGAAGGAGGCAAGAAAGTCTTCCCTTTATGGGACTGGCCCCCTTCCTGCTGAGAAATGCAGAATTCATTCAATAAACACTTACTGAACATCTGTGAGGTGTCACTCTGGGTTGGACTAAGAAATGGAAATGAGATTTACAAGCAGACATGCTTAAATGGGGCTTTCTGGTAGATATGGGTGTGGAGTTGAGGTTGGAGGGGCCACAGAAGAAATGGAATCTTTGAGCTGGGGTTTCAATAGGGTAGGGTAAAGTTGGGGGCACTTTTAAAAAAAAACTGTGGGATCAGAAAGGCACTTGGAAGAATCTAGGTTAAATTTATGCAAGTGGGAAAAATGTCAGCAGCAAGGGATGCAAGGCAGGGCACGGGGGTGGGGGGCAGGGAATCGAGGAAGAGCTGACAGGGTGAGGGCAGGGTTAGCTGGAGTGCCTACCCATTCAGAAAACCTAAAATCCTAACCGCAGGCTCCACGCTCTGCTGAGCAAAAGATATGAAGATGAATTAGTCCTCTCTCTGCCCTCAGAGCTCCTGATTTGGGGTGGCTTCAATTTGACACTAAAGGAGAGTGACCAGGGGCCCAGAAAGAAGGGATTCTGGAGGCCGGAGGGAGCTGGAGGTAAGACTGAAGGGCTTGGGAGGCTGTGTGGTGCAGACTGGGGCAATTTACTTGAATCCCATGGGCCCTGACAGATGACCTCCAGAGACCTGCTCCAGCTCTAGAATTCTAGGGACAAAGCCATTATTGTTGGTTTTACAATCTGGATTCTCCAAAATCCAGCTTTCCCTTTTGTCCCCCATCAGAAAAGGACTGATGGAAACAGGAAAAGTGGCATTCTGGCTTCCTCCCATGACACAGTCACTGTGGGCTGGTGGGTGTCCCCCAGAAGCCTGGAACTGAATTCACAGGTGGAGCACTGACAGAAGATGGATGAGGCCAGGGGAGCAGGGAGGAGAAGAAAAATAAAGAACTCTGGCTAATCCCCCAGGGCAGCTGAAATCCAGATGTGTAGCTCTGACAGATGACCCACTCTGACTAAGGACAACCAGTTGCTAGTCTGAAAAATCCACAGGAATCAAGCCATTTTTCTAAAGGCTCTAAAGGGAATGCCAATGCACTTTCAGGGGAGGCTTGATTCCATCTTGATCTTCAGAAATGTTCCTCTCCACTGAGGCTAATGGAAGGCTCTAGGGAACTGAAATGATCCTGCCCACCTAAGAGTCTTGCCAATTTTAGGGTGCTGTTCCAGGACTGGAGCTGAGCCCTTCCTGTGAGTGATTCAGGTCTTCAGGACCACCTGACTGGCAGGGCCCCATGAGTGAGCATGCTTGTCCTAGACCCCACCTGTTGCAGGAACCAGATCTCATGATGCATGATGGGAAATGACTCAGGATGGCAGAGTAATAAAGGAATAAGCATTGGAAACAAATATGTACATATGTAGCCATCCCATAATAACTCACACCATACACACACACACATACACACACACACACATACATTTCCAGTCACCAAGGCAACCATTCTCTGAAGCTGTACTTTGTTCTTTTTCACACTGGACCTTTTTAACCTTATTTCCTTGGAGTACAGCTCTGGTCTTTTGAGTCTCTACTGAGAAGCACCACACCTCCCCGGGAAATGCTGTTTCATCTAACATTTACCAGGTTGCTTTTGAAGGCTCACGTCTTATCCTCATTCTGACACTGAATTCAGCCAACACATCTTTTGGAAACTCGCTGGTGTTGCATCAGCAATACCATTAGCCACTATGATTGCTATCTCAAGTCAGAAAAATCAGACAAATGTAGTGTAGTGTTATGCCCTTCACAGTTTCACTGACAGTTCTCACTTTAAAAAAAATCACACAGTTCATGTGAAAAAGGAGCCAGCTTGGTCCTAAAAGATGGAGACCGAGTCTCAGGATTAAAGTGGCAGCTCTTACTTATGAAGCACAGATTTCAGATGACTGATCTTCTAAGGTAGTTGACATTCCTTTTCCCCTCCTTATATGTTATGCTTCAAATTAACCTCATTTGCTATTTTAGATGTCAGTATTCAAATGCCAGTAACATAGAGAGGTCAGGAAGCAGTTAAAATATTCTTACCCAAATATTGATCTGGCTTTGATAACATCCATGTAATAAGGAGTGAAGTTTTTTCTTCCTTTTTACGTCACCAACACGTTTATGATTAAAGGTCAGTCTGTGGCAACAGTCTAGTTTCATCTCTACCCTACAATTATTAGTGTCTGCTTTTAAAAAAAAAAAATCTAATTTGTGACTGAACTGAAAAGGGACCAGAAAGTTCTTTGCATATTTTTCTATCAGATTTCTGTCAGAGAGGGGATGGTAAGAGTATCTAATGTGTAGTTGTAATCCACTTTCATGCCCTGCCTCGTATAAGCATCGAGGAATCATAGGGTAGCGAGGGGAGTCCCTACTAAGAAGCAACTGCTTGAAAAGTAAGCTTAAACGCAAAACTAGGGATGAGGCGGCCGGCATACATTTTGCCCTGAATACTAGGATTATGGATTTCAAAGCCCGAGACGAGGAAAAGGGGGGAGCGAGAAGGAAGACTCCACCCAGGCAATCTGGGTCAGTCTATAAATCAAGGGAGAGAGGAGCCAGGTGGCCAGTGGATGGAGTGACCGGCTGGGTGCACAGGCGGCCAGAAGAGGGAATGGGCCAAAACCGGGCTGCGGCGACTCCAAGCGGGCGGGAGGCGTGGGTGGGCTGCGGGACAGGCGCGCGGGCCGGGCGGGCAGTGCTCCCACCCAACGCGTCCCTGACCAGTGAGCAGGCACCGGGGGAGGCCAAGAGGTGCGAGCTTCCCCGAGGCTCGGGGATTAGCTCAGCCTTCTGTAAAGGTCTCAGGTTGGCCCCGCTCCCTGGGCCTGGGTCCGTCAGTCCGTCTGTCCGTCAGCAGGCAGGTCCCGTCTGCCTGTCTTCCACCTCCCCCGACCCCGACCATTCAGCACCGAATTCTCTGGGGGGCTGGGCTGCCCCTGGCGTCCCGCGCCCCTCCCGTTTCCCCCTCCTGTACCCCCGCCTCACAGCGCCGGGGGTCTGCCGGGGCCGGGCGCACTCACCCGCGTGCAGGCCGCCCGCCTCGGGGCTGCTGTCCGGGGCGGCGTTGCTGGGCGGCGCATCCGAGTCGGTGTAGGTGAGCCAGGTGGACTCCGTCTCCCGGGTCCAGCTCTCGTAGTAGCGGGGCTCGATGGCATCCGCCCGGCTCCCGCCGCAGCCCATCCTCCCGCGCTGCGGGCGCGCGGGGCGGCCGCTCGGCTAGCAGCTCCGGCGGCGGCGGCGGCGGCTCAGCCGCGGCGGCGCAGCCCGGGCCGGCGAGGAGGCGGCAGCGGCGGCATCGCGTCCCCGCGCCCGCCGCCCGCGCCGCGGCCAGGCGCCCAGCTCCCGCGGCGCCCGCCGCCCCTTCCGCCGCGCCCTCTCCCCACGCGCCCCTCCTCTCCGCCTCCAAGGCCCTCCCCTTCCCCAATCTCCTTCCCCACCTCCCCTCGCCTTCGCCGCTCCCCTTACCCCGCCCCAAGTCAAACGCTCCCCGCACCCTCCCTCGGTTCGCCCCAGCCGGCCGAGGGGCGCAGGAGCAGCGGCCTGGGAGCGGGGAGGGCGGGGGCCCACGAGGGGATCAACCCCGAGGGCCAGGGTCATCGCTCCCAGGCCCTTGCGCATCTATCTACTCCTTCAGCCCCCTTATTTCATCTCTTCATCCATCCTGCCTTCCTCCTTCGTTCCATTCATCCATCCTGGGGACTTATGAAGGGATCCTAAGCTTTCTGGCCTCCTGTTTCAAAAGCGTGGACCTGGTGACAACCTGGAAACTGGGAATAAGGTATTGCCGCTAAGAATCAGGGAGCAGTCAGAGCCCGTTCCTGTCCTAGTTGGAGCAGGGAGTAGGGCCATAATAGAGTGAGGCTATACTCTGTCACTAACACCCTTTCCAGTTCTGTGACTTCAAACTGTTCTCAAGAAAACAAACGAGGATAAGGAACCGCAGAGCACCTGGAACATCCTCTATGGATGGGGCTGGGAGGCATGGCTGGCTTCCTTCCAAGCTCAAGGGCAGCCCTGACATTCTCGGGGTCCACCATCCAGCTGTCAGCATTTCATTCCCTGGTGCACACTCAACTCTTAGAGCTCAGACTTGGGTGAGGCAACGAATTTACTTGTCCCAAAGGAGCCAGAACATGTGGTAAAAGAAGGAAACTGCCTTAAAGAGACAGCTAAGAAAGAAGGGTTGGGAAAATAAATCCTCTGTGACCAAGTTCTGCCGGAATGTCATGGTGTTGAATAAGTATTTTTTCCACTCACTCAACACATATAGATGTATATAATTGAAATACAGATGGTGTACAATATTATGCTAGTTCATAGTGATTTGGCATTGGCATACATTATGAAATAATCACCACAGTAAGTCTAGTAACCATCTGTCCCCATACAAAGTTATTACAATATTATTGACCATATTCCTTATGCTGTATATTACATCCCTGTGGCTTATTTATTATATAACTGAAGGTTTGTAACTCTTAATCCCCTTCACCTATCTCACTCACCTTCCCACTTTCCTCCCCTCTGGCAACCAACCTTTTGTTCTCTGCATCTGAGTCTGGTTTTTTTGTTTGTTTTGTTTTGTTTTGTTTTGGGTTTTATACAAGTGAGATCAATCAGTATTTGTCTTACTCTGTTCGACGTATTTCTCTTATCCCAGTAGTCTCTAGATCCATCCAAGTTGTCCAAAATGGCAAGATTCCATTTTTAATGGTTGGGTAATATTCCATTGACTGTGTACCACACTGTCTTTATCCATTCATCTGTAATGGACACTTACACTGCTTCTATATCATGGCTATTGTAAATAATGCTGCAGTGAACACTGTCATGCGTATATCTTTTCAAATTAGTGTTCCTGTTTTCTTTGGGTAAACACCCAGAAGTGAAATTGCTGCATCACATGGTAGTTCTAGTTTTGATTTTTTCCTGAAAAACCTCCATACTGGTTTCCATAGTGGCTGCACCACTTTACATTCCCATCAACAGTGCATGAGGGTTCCCTTTTCTCCACATCCTCATCAACACTTGCTATTTGTTGTCTTTTTGATGATAGCTATTCTGGCAGGTGTGAGGTGATATCTCATGGTGATTTTGATTTTCATTCCCCTGATAATTAGTGATGTTCAGCATCTTTTCATGTGTCTTTTAGCCATCTGTGTGTCTTCTTTGGAAAAATGTCTATGCAGGTCCTCTGCCCATTTTTTAAATTGGATTTTCTTCTTTATGTTAAGCTGTATGAGTTCTTTGCATTTTTGTATATTAACCCCTTATTGGATAAATCATTTGCAAATATCCTCTCCCATTCAGAAGGTTGCTTTTTCATTTTGTTGATAGTTTCATTCACAGTGTCTTTAATCTTTTTTTTTTTAACTGTGTCTTTAATCTTTAATCCATTTTGAGTTTATTTTTGTATATGGTGTAAGAAATTAGTCTAGTTTCATTCTTTTGCATGCAGCTGTCCAGTTTTCCCAATACCGTTTATTGAAGAGACTGTCTTTTCTTCATTGTATATTCCTGGCTTCTTTGTAATAGATTGACCATAAGTGCATGGGTTTATTTCTGTGCCCTCCATTCTATTCCAGTGCTCTATGTGTCTGTTTTGTGTTAGTACCATACTGTTTTGATGACTGTAGCTTTGTAGTATAGTTTGAAATCAGGGCATTGGATACTTCCAGTTTTGTTCTTTCTCAAGATTGTTTTGGTATTGGGGTCTTTTGTGTTTCCATACAAATTTTAGAATTATTTGTTCTAGTTCTGTGAAAAATGTCATTGATATTCTGACAGGGATTGCATTGAATCTGTAGATTGCCTTGGGGAATATGATTATTTTAACAATACTAATTCTTTCCAAACCATGAGCATGGTATATCTTTCCATTTGTTTGTGTCATCTTCAGTGTCTTTCATAAATGTCTTACAGTTGTCCAAGTACAAGTCTTTTACCTCTTTGGTTAGAATCATTCCAAGGCATTTTGTTCTCTTTGATGCAATTGTAAATGGGATTGTTTTCCTAATTTCTCTTTCTGAAAGTTCATTTTTAATGAACAGAAATGCAACAGATTTTTGCATATTAATTTCATATCCTGCAACTTTACTGAATTCATTCATCAGTTCTAATCATTTTTTTGGTGGGCTGAATAGCTTGGGTTGAGTGTAGTCACTCATTGCACACACATTTCTGAACATCTACCATGTATTTGTTAAGCTTCTCCAGGACCAGGACATTGTCTCATTTAGCTTGGACTTTTTAAGAAGGAACAATTCAATGCCTTCATACAGGCAGTGCTCATCAAAGAGCTTCTTAATAAATGAATGACAAGGGGCAATATGGGGATGTGGTTAAGAATGTAGATTCTAGAGTCCAACTCTCTGAGTGGATCTTGATTCTGCCACTTACCAGCTGGATGGCCTTGGGCAAGTTAGTACCTACTGTGCCACAGTTTCCTCATCTGAATGGGGATGATTAATTACGTGAGTATGTGTCAAGGCTTGGCAGAGTGCCTGGCATGTAGAAAGCACTCCATCAATATTAGCCAACACTGCCTTTAGGGAAAAGGGGCAACAATGGCATCTGTCTCCCTTAAGAGAAAATCTCTGAAATGATGGGTTTTCAGGAGAGAGAATGCCTGTGAATTTTGCTTAGCACATAACAGAAATCTGGTAAATGGTAGTCTGTTTTCTTTTCCTTTATGATGTGACTACTATCAACCTTCTTGCAAATAAAACTTACATCATCCCTACATATCATTATTGACAGAGCAGCTAATCTATTTTTTATGGACTCTTTCTGGCTATTACATAGTACCATAAATTCAGAGAAATTTTGAACCCAGAAAAACTCAGAGATCAGCTGATCCAGTACTTCGATTTTACCAACCAGGAAATCATATCTCAGAGAGGTTTGTGGAATCACCCAAAGTCACAGAAGAAGGTGCTATCTCTGGCAGAGCTGAAGTTTCAACGTGAGCTCGGAGCCTCTACTGGCTCTGTGCTCTTTTAATTACACTTTTCTAGTTAGTACTCAATTTTCTCCCAAAACTTTAAGAATAAGTGTAACAAATTAAATGTAAATATTTACGTATTACAACTGTAATAAATTATGGTAAACCATCTGCTCAGAATCTATAACTCAACTGGCATGAATTGGTCATTTTTTTCCATCAAGTTTAAAAGCAACAACAACAAAAAAGTGAATTATTTTAAAGAGGGGGTAGGGTTGCAGTAGAAAATTGGAAAGCCTTAGCCAAAGCTATCCAAAGCAATAAAGTCGATTATGCCTTTAAAAACTACTGCTGAGTGGTATTTGTTACATGGTGGGATTCTTAAAGTATCTGTGGCTTTAAGACCCCTTGTAGTGGGTACCACCCCCGGCTCATTTCTATGGAAACTAGAGCAGTGCTTGAACCCAAAGCCATTCCACCTCCAGGTCTTATTATCAGCATAGCAGGGGTTCTGCCCAGCTATGGTGAGCTGGGGAAAGGAGACCTTCAGTGAGGCAGTCAGTGTCCAGGACAGAATAGAAGCACAGGGCCCCAAACCTACCACTAGGATCAGTCATCTGAAAATGAGTAAAGATAGATTCACTAAGTTATAAGTTCCAATTTTCCAAGTGAAAAAGTAATACCAATGAAGAGCAATAGCAGCAATTATTTCTGGCCAACAGGGTGCAGACCCCAGGTAAATCTCTTTTGTCCTGAATGCCAACCCTCTGCAACTACCCCACTGCTCTGGATTCAGTGGAGCAAACCAGAACTGTAGCCTCATGCTCTCCCTCGGGAGGATTTTAAGGCAGTTTCCACTGAGCACCCCCTCCCAGTCCCCAGTCTTGGCTAGTTGACACGTCCTTATTATTCTACAAATTGTAATTTTTGTCATAAAGGAAGAGAGCTCAAGGTTAGCAACCCCAAGCACAAAATCTGATTCCATTCCCGGCATCTGGGTAAAAAAGTCAGCAAGTGTCCTTTGACACGGGCGCATTTGTGCATCTCTTGCCTTTGAAGAATGACTCCATGCCCAGGAGAAATGTACGATGCCCTTGGCATTCAGGTGATGCATACAGATGGGGTAAGCATGACAACCAGAGTGGAAGCAAGAAAGGGAAACTGAAATATTAAAATGGCGAAAGGAGAAATGAGTTTTTGACTTGGTTGAAGAGGTTAGAAAAAAAAAAAGTGAGAGAAAATTTTGAAAAAAAAAAAGAAAGAAAAGAAAGTAAATGAATATGCTACCACAAAACATTTATATAGGAAATGAAATTTAAATCCAAATGAAACACTATAAATTCTCCCTCCAATAATCTTTAAATCAAACAATTCTCATGAGAAGAGAGGTCTGCTCCTTTGGGTTAATTCTAAAGAAATTCAGCAAGTTCTTTCAGGGTCTTCAGAATCTATCTCAGTGCATGGATTAATGTCCTATGGCATGTTATCTTTGTCTTCAAGCCTTGTACGGGGTGAGTTAGCAATACGGTCCTCCGCACTTCCTCTTCTCCTAGACTGCGGAAAGGTTGAGTAATCTGCAAAGGTTACTCTAAATGTCAGGAAGAGAAAAATTAGAGCCTGGATCATTCCATCCATACACATGGAGTCTTACTTCTCTTTAGAACAAAGGAAGGACAGACTGTAACTTCTTCCTGTGTTTGGAGAAAGAGCGATTTTCTATGGGTTTGGATAGTGCCTTCCATTGTGTTATTAAGGCCAGTGGTCCCATTCCCGGGCATCAGTTCTGATTGTGCCTTCACCTTGAACCCATGAGGATTTTGACAGTAGGTGAATCTGAAGTGGTTTGAGATGCGGCAGGCACTGTAAGAATATAATCTGATGAAAAGAGAAGAACTGAAATAGAGGGAATAAATTTTGGCTGATGCTTCTGGCCAAAGGTTGCTAGTGCCCGATGCCAGGAGCCCAGAGTACGGGGCTTGGGTTTCTAAGGAAAAGCTCAAGATGTAGAGCAGAATGTTCTCATCTCTGACCACGGCCTGGAGCATTGGAGGCAACTTGTTTCTTGGGGCTCTTGAAGGTACTCAGAAATGTTCACATAGCACAAAGTAGGCCAGATAATTGAGATTCTTTCTCTGAGAGAAGAGAGCACTCTCAGACAATTTTCGTTTGCTGTTTGCTTAATTATAGGACAGTTAACCTGGATTTCCAATGATTAAAGAGATGTGGTATAGCTTACTCATTTCCCTTTGCGAAGAGATTCTTGCCTATTCAGTCAAAGCAAATAAACATGACTCCCAGGCATCTATAAAAATACAAATTGATTTTCGTATCTGTTATACTGCTCCTTAGGTTGGGGCAGGCTGTTAACTAGGCTTATGTATAAAGTTAGATCACAGCACAGCAAGCCCAGGGCAACAGATGGCGGCATTTTTTTATTGAAATATAGTCGATTTACAATGTTGTGTTAATTTCTGGTGTGCAGTGTAGTGATTCAGATATATATATATATATTCCTTTTTATATTCTTTTTCATTATAGCCCATTACAAGGTATTGAATATAATTCCCTGTGCTAAACAGTAGGACCTTGTTGTTTATCTATTTTATATACAGTAGTTTGTATCTGCAAATCTCGAACTCCCAATTAATCCCTCCACTCCCATTCTCCCCCAGTAACCATAAGTTTGTTTTCTGTCTGTGAGTCTGTTTCTGTTTTGTAAATAAGTTCATTTGTATCATTTTTTAGATTCCACATAAGTGGTATCATATGGTATTTTTCTTTCAACATTTATTGAACATCCATTGAATACTAGTTTCTTTTCTAGTTGCTCAAAGTATAGCTGTAAATACGGGTTTATATATCTTTCTGGCTTACTTCACTCAGTATGACGATCTCCAGGTCTACCCATGCGGCTGCAAATGACATTATTTTATTATTTTTTATGGCTGAGTAGAAGATGGTGACTTTCTCTCATCATTTCCCAGGTGAGGGGAAAGGACCACAGTCACTTACACTGTCAATGCCATTTTGGTGGCTGCTGTTGTGACTGATGCCTTCGTCAGATTAAGTATGGATAGAGAAGGGAGGGGTGAGGCCCTGGCAAGCCAGGCCATCTCTCAATCCTGTTCCCTTAACCTTAATGTGGGTCAGTTTGCTTTCCACTAGTCTTTCATCAACAAAAGTGATTGCCTTCTCCTAAATGAAAAACATGACTTCCTGATTAAAGTAAATAGAACAGAGGGAAAAAAAAAAAAAAGAGCAGGGCAGACAATCAGGTCTTTCATTTGTAACAATCTGGTCAAAGTGCTGCTTCCCCAGAGAGCCGGCAGCTCACAAGCTGATGGGAAAGAAGGCGAGGCAGCCCCCATCCCCAAACCGCCACTCCTAGCATTCTGAAGGCAGAAGTTATCCACATGCATGAAGCCCAGGGAACACTGCTGGTAAGGCGGGTTCATCCAACTCTGCCTGTATTTGGGGGTAATTAAACCAAGGATTTAGAAAGTTTTTTGCGTTTTCCCCCTCAAACAAACCTGGCTCTGACACTGACTCTGAGCCATAGGCTCCTTTCTGTGCCTCGGTCTCATCTGTGACATGGAAATAAGCATGGTACCTGCTCACAGTGTTGCTGGGAAGAGGGCATGGTGCGTGGAAAGTTCTGAACACAAGTCCTAGCACATGGCAAGTCAATAGATGCTAGCTATGATTTTAATCTTTAAAAATGTTTTATTGTCATTGTTATTCCTTAACTGATGGGGACAGCTGAGTCTTCTTTGTGTCCTGCTTCTGACGTTGCTGGGCTGCCCGCACCTGCTCTCTCATAATGTCTTTAAAGCCCTGGCATCCTCGGAGCAAGACAAAGAATGGGGACAATCTAAGTTAACCCCCAGTGGAGCTCCAGATGTATAGTGGCCCCTCTCCCTTTGTGTCTCTGCCTCTGGCCAGAGAGGCAGACAGCTCACAGACAGGACCAGGTTTCTGCCCTGATGCAGCTGTGTTTCACACCCAGAGTAGACCATGGAACCAACCAGGCCCGCTGGACCGTGTCCATCCCTGCAAGGACACCTTTCTGGTAGACAGTGGATCAAATGGCCCTTTGGTGCACACAGACGGCTTGCACTGCTGGAGCAGCCACACTCAGGGAGGCAGCAGCCCTCTACCCAGCTCCTGGGACTAATAATAGCCAACACTGACCGAGCACTTACATGTCACAGTCTCTGTATAAACAGCACTTTGAACATGGATTAGCTCATTTACTCCTCGCAGTAACACTAAGAGGTAGGTGCCATTAAAAGCCCCATTGTCATAATGAGAGCACTGAGACCTTGGGAGGGCAGGTGACTTATCCAGTGTCAACCCTAACACCAAAGCCATGATTTAAACCTAGGTCCGTATGACACCAAAGTCCACGCATTGATCGCAATGCTGATCTCCCATTTGACAGCTGTCCCCCTGGGCTGGCTACCTGCAAACGTCTAAGTAGCTGCACCTGTCGTGGCCCTGGGGGGAGAGCCCACGAGGGCTTCTCCAAGGGCAAACCCTCTACGGGAAAGATAAGCGTGCTCTCCTATTGTTCATGGGAGGAAAATGAAGATTAATAAAGGCCTTGAGAGAAGATTTCCAGTTCCAAGCAGCATCTATGCTGTGAGGAATCCTATTTAGAACTGAGAAAAAAAGAACAGTTGCTGGGAAGAGGGTGAAAAATACTCCCTCCCCAGTTTAGAACTCCCTCATAAACAACCATATGACCAAATCCAGGAACAAGCCATGAATACGAGAGCCAGGATTTGATTTTATTATCTATGTTGCAAAGGCAGTGCTGGGGAGAAATAAGCTAGTAAAAATTACGTGTGGGCTGGTAGAACGTTTGAATTATCTGCATTATTGATTTTACCTCCTGATAGATTCTTTCATAAGGTTGAATTAACTGATGTGAATTTCAGGTTCTCGGCTACCAGCAAGCAACTCACTTACGAATCTCAGAGAACTGCTGCTGTCCCACCCGTCAGAGAGCAGGTAGTTTCATTCTTACCAAAGCATCTCAAATAAGAATAGAACTTAAGGATTGTTTTTTTTTTAATGCACCTACTAATAAGCCCCATACAGGAAGAACAATGTATCTCTTTTGGTCCCTGGAAAACGTGTGCAGACAATTTGGGGGAAAACATTGGGGTGGGGGCAGGGTTAATTATAGAATTTTTTTTAAAGTAGGTGACAGTAGCAGGGAACAGGTTAAAACTCAGATTGTTCAAATATATCTAAACCTATCTGGACATAGGATCAGGTTGGCTCTATTTGCTTGAGAGATTGAGAAGCCTCTTGGGAGGAAGATTTGGGGAAAGCAAGCTTGCTTCAAAAGCGAGGTCTCTGCTGTCAGTCAGAAGGATGGTTCTCAGTGCCGCGCAGTGCTATTATTCAGACACACCTCCTTCCCTACTGATACCCCCAGTCTCCCAAAATCCTCTCCTCTGTGAACCTGTGCCCAAATCCCAGAGAAAGGAGACTGAAAAATAGTGACACTCAAAACATTTTGGTGTTAGGGCATAAGTTTCCTCCTAGGCACACACATAAATAGGAGATACATGTGCCTTGGCATCTCTAGGGCTCTACGTCCTGGCGGGATACTTGGTACCCAGAAGAAGTGGTGGCCCCCAAGGGAATAACCAGGGTGCCCAGTAGAAAAGTTGTGGTGTCTGCTGTAGACCATGGTAACAAGTTTAGATTTAATTTTAAGAGCAATGGAAAGTATTTTTATCAGAAGAGAGAATAATCTTTGGTCTTTAAAAGATTACCTGTTTTGGGGACAGATTTTAAAGAGCCAAGGAAAAAGCAGGGAGACCAGTTTGGACACTGCTGCAATAGCCAAGGCAGGAGATGACAGTGGCTTATGCAGAAAGTTGTAAACTATAAACAGAAGTTCAAGCCAAGAGGAACAGAACTGCCTGAGAGCAAATGATGGCAGCAGTGTGGCGATCCAGACACCAACCCTTGGGCCAGCAGCAAGGAGTGGGGAGCCGAAACTTAAACCCTTCCATTAAGCCAGAATCCTGGAAGAGGTCTAGGAAGTTCCAAGTTCCAAGTTCCCGTGGCTCTTGGCAGAAGCAGATGCAAATCTTCCCTGAAGAGTGCACTCCCAGTTTGAGCCTGGAAGATCTCCACAGGTGAAGCTCTAACAAATGTGAGCACCCACTCAGAGATCAGCGGCCCAGGGGAGTAACGCCACCATGAGTGAGCGTCAGCAGACACATCTGAAAGAAAAGATGATTTAAAAATCTATTTGTTGCTTCCCCAAGTCTGGCTTTTGGAACAACTGTACCACTGTCACCTGAGTGCTTACTAAAATGCACGTTCTCGGTTGCCTTCCAGCCTGGGCTCTGGAGGTTGAGCCTGGGAATCGGCACTAACGCTCCCCACGGAGGGAAAACCAGACAGCTGGTCACACAGACCCGGCTTGCCCTTCCACAATCGTATTCATGTCGCTTTTCTTGTCCACTCAAGATGTGAACGCAGCAGGCCCACGCATTCAAAGGCTAAAGCAAAACTGACAAAAGAGCCAAACAAGATAGCACCCCCTAGTGCCAGCAAGACATAGGGACCGACTTGGCTTGGGTGCTGTCGGCCTCCCATCAGAACACAGCACGGCCCTAGTCTGTCCAGCCCCTGAGCCGTGGAAACACTGCTGGGCTGGAATCCTGATCACATTTCAGGGACTACAACGCACAAAATACTGTGATTGAAGAGGATGGGAAGTGGGGGTCATAGTAATTACTAATGTCATCATAGTTTAATGTAGACTGTGTTCACCAGGAACTTAGAAGTGCTTAGGGAACCCATGGGGTGGGCTGTCAGGAGACTCTTTGCAGGGGGAACCAAGGAGGAGCATGAAGAACTCACTTTCAAGGAAGAGTCAGGCATAAGCTGGATCCAAAGACCATGAGCCCATTTCAAATAGAAGAGCTACTTTGGGGGACAGCAGAGACTGATTCTAATTTACCTGGCCCAATTCGCCATGGCCCTTATCCTAGGGAGTATTGGACCAAAAAAAAAAAGAGCAAAAATGCAAACAAAAGTGCTGCTTTGAAGTTGTGTAGCTTAAGGAATATGGGAGAGGCTAACAAGCAAATGGAAAACGCCATGTGGGAAAACTGGCCATGACGACAATAGCCAATCAAAGTTGGGCTGCAATTTCACCAAGCAGGTGAGGCAAGAGTCACAGAGTCCATCTGAGTCTGTCTTGAAGTTACCTTGTTTTTAGGCCCAGGTTCACTCAGACTGCCAGGGGAAAAAATTGTTACCAAATACAAGTTCATGTGCCCAATGCACAGTGAGGCCAAAAACAAAACCAAACAAAACAAAACAAAACAAAACCAAACCCCAAATGTGGGAGTTTGGGGCAGAGAAATGTTTATTGCAGAGCCAAGTAAGGAAAACGTGTGGCTTGTGCCCCCCCCCCCCAAAAAAACCCAAACTCCCTGAGGAATCTCAGCTGAGTATTTTAAAGGCCAGGTGAGGGAGGGGCATCCTAGGGTATGCAATCAGCTGTGCACAATTCTGATTAGTTGATGATGATCAATACTTAGGCGCCAGAAGGTCTGGGGGTTATGTGCTCATGGCCATCAAGTAGTTAATTGCTTCCATTTGGTAGTGGTTTTAGCATCTAAAAACTCAGGAAATATGCATGAGATACTATTATCTGGGCTACTTCAGAGAGGAGCTACAGCAGAGGTATGGGGTAGGGGTCTGTCCCAGGAGGACCCCACAGGGTCCTGCTTGCTTACAAAATGATCACATAGAAAACTTTCAGCTCAAAAAAACAATTTTACAAACCTTAACTCACCAAAGTCTTCTGAAGTAGGCATTATTAATAGCATTCCCATTTTACAGATGAGAAAATTGAGGCTTAGAAAGTTTACATAGATTGCCCAGGATCACACAGCCAGTAAACAATGGAGCTGAGACTCAAACCCAGGTCTTCTGACTCCAGTTTGCCTCCTGGTTTCTCATCACAAGGCTTTTTGCTGGCTCTCCTTCCCTTCACTTCGAGGGTCTCAGGCAATTTCTCCCCCTCCATATGCTCTCTGGTTATTCTCATTTGCTTCCTTCCCTTGGTCTAATTCCATAAGCTCGATGGTCCCCAATTTCTCTCTCCAACCCAGACCTCTCTCTTGAGCTCCATACCTGTGTATCTACCACCTTCTGGATGCTCCCACGTAGCTGCCCACGTCAACTCCAGTGCTACGTTTCTAAAGTGAAACTCACTGTCTTTCTCCTCCAGTGGCTTCTCCACCCATGTTCTCTATCTCAGTAGCAGTCGCTCCCACTTCCTAAGCACCAGTCATGTGCCAGTCACTTTATACTGGCAAGACAGTATCGTTCCATTTCATTGGTGAAGAAACCAAGGCTCAAAGGTGTGACCTTACTTGCACAAGGCCATTGTACTAAGCAGTTGACAGCCAGGATGCAAACTGAGCTCTATTCCTCATGGCTCCCACTGGGCAGCTGTCTGGGAACTGCAGGGCCACAGCTGTTCACTCTGTTGAATAGGCCAGAAGTCATGCGTCATCTTCTCACCCCCCCGCTCCCGCTTCCCACCCCCACAGCTGCTGCAGAGCCAAGTCCATCATCAGTGCTACCTCCTAAATGTTTCTCTCCATACCTTCCTTCCATTCCCACGGCCGCTGCATTCCCAAAGTTCAGACCCTAAATGATTCCTCCCCCCTTACTGAAATAGCTTCCTGACTGGTTTGTCTCCGGTAACAACCCTCACTTCAAATCCTCTCTCCGGAGCATGAGCTTTCTAAAATATACCTGGTTAAAGTCGGCGCCTCCCATCCCACCCCCAGATTAAAAGCCTCCAGAGGCTTCCTATTACCTTGAGGATGAAATCCCAGTTCCCTGTTCCTGCCACTGCCTGTCCATCCAGGTCTTTGCAAATGCCCATGGCATCATTAATAAAAATGGCCTCAGCTCTTGGAGGTTTCCAACATGCATACACCCTCGTCACACATTGCTCCGATCCAGGCCATCTGTACTGTAGTCCAGTGAACTACAGAATATCACTGGGTGAGAGCCAAATGGAGAAGGCTGAAATATGCAGGAACTATTGATAAGTCTGCAGTAATCCATCATGCTATTATTTGCCCAACAGAGTGTGTTTATATTGTCTTTGATACCATACAGTTTGGGTTTTATGACAGTGTAGCCAGTTAGACCCAGGATGGCAGGATGTGAGCGTTGCCGAGTGATTTAGTACCCTCGGGGAGAAGTGCACTTCATAAACTTACAAAGCTTTTCAAGAGAGAGTATAATTTGTGCTCTGCGGAAAAGCATTGTTGTTGGATGCACCATAACATAGTAAAGGCTCAGGGAAAAAAACCAGCAATGCAGAAAGTGGATTGATTTTGTCCTCAGGAATCTTAGTCAGTTTTCTCTCTGCACATCTATGTAGTAGCATCTCCTGGAAGTGTTTTCCCTCAGATGTTTGGGGAAGCAGTGGAAGGGAGTGCAGAGATCCTAAAGGCTTCTGGAATTTCACCTACTTTGATGTCAGGATGCAAGTGCAGACCTGCCACTCTCTGCCTGGAGCAGCTCTGGTTAACTCCTGCTCGTCCTTCAAGATTTGGCTTAGGTGTCCCATCCTCCTAGAAGCCATCAGACACACCACACACCCACACCCACACACACACACACTTGTGACATGTAATTATATGTGATCCCACCATACCCCTCATGAGACCTCTGTATCTTCCATTGGCTGGTAGACAACTCAGCCCAGACTAGCACCTGAGGGGAGTTTACAGACCCGGGCGCTGGAGGCGAGCCGACTGTAGCAGCTCCTGCCGCACCCGCCTCTGCATTCAAGGTCAGCAGGAAAGCAGGCACAAGGCTCCCTCAGCTGGCCATCTCCACGGTCACATGTCCACTCACTGTGAATGAGGAAATGAGTGCAGGATTGCCAATCCCTGAGGCCCAGGCCACAGGTGCCACCTCTGAAGTTGAGAGGAGACAGCCTATCAGGTACGGGAAGGTTTCCAAGAGAAAATGTGGGGGAGGATGGACACGAGACGGCGCCAAACCCTCAGTGCACAGCGCAGAGCAAATGCAGCCAGAATTTCCTGTTGGCTTACCGACCTCTCCTGGCCAACTGTGAACTCCTGGAAGGTGGACCAGGCCTCCTATTCCCATATCCAGCTCCAGCACCTTACCTGGCCCGCCTTATTTGGAGCAATTGATAAAATGGGGACAAAATGTTCAGAGCAAGACTCCTACCTTGAAGGAGTTTATGGTTAGTATTTATACAGTAAAAATCAATGCACCGCATACAGGTGACAGGATATAAGTGCCAAATCAGTGACTGGGGTATTGTCAAAGGAATTCAAAGGAGGGGGACAGTTGAGGAAGGGGGCTGTGGAAACCTGCAGCTGCGACCCTCCCCTCTCTAGCCCCCAGACCCAGGAGGGGCCTCAGGTGCTACCCCCACTGGCTCACCCCTGCAGACCTCCTGGGGACCAGGTTTTCCAGTCTTAGTCCTTGAAATTCATGGCTTTGAAATCTGAGACCCTGGGCTGTTCCTATTCCTAAGTCAGGGTCTAATCTAAATAAAATTAATGAAAAAGAACAATGGTTTCTAGCACCCCATATTTAATAATTGTCTGAAACATGTCCCATATGTGAATGTTTGGCTACAATAAAGAGAATGGGCTCTGTTGATCATTTTATTTTCCGGAAAGGAGGTGCTAAGGTTAACATTCCTCTAAGCTCTTTTTTAGAGTAAGACTCAGCATGGTACAAACAGAAATACATCTTGATTCTTTCTGATCACTGCTTCTCTAAGCAGCTGCTGTCACGTGGTTGTTCCCTGTCCCTGGATGAATTCCAAGAAAAGTCCCATAGCTTTTCCAATCATTCTATTTGTTGATGAATAGTCTCCTTTCTCGGGTATTGGAGAGTCCGGTTCAGTCCACCTCAAAGCTCTAATCCTACATCCAATTTTACAACTCAGGCCTGACTCAGACAAAGAAACACAGTAAGGGAGGAGGAGCATGGTGGACTTCTCCCCAGTTCCTCACCTTGCTCAGAGCCTCTTTGGGCCCCTGCAGACTTGGAGCAGGGAGGGAGCACAGGGAACTCCAGGAGAGTCCCCGATCAGCGCAGGTTTCTGGAAGCAGTGCCTGGGTGTGGCCCGCCCAAAAGCTTACTCTCTCCTCCAGGGAGCTTCTGCAGATCCCTCTGTGGAAATATAAGAGCAGGTGCTACTCAAGCTGCCCACTTATAACGGCTCCCATCCCTGACTTCTGGCGTCCACGCCACCTTGAGCCTGGCGTCTGTTGGGGTCACATTGCCCCTTGCAGGTGGTACTTCGGGACAGAATCCCTTTCGAGATAACTCAGCACCAGCTCTTCTGTGGTCCTCCTGCCTCCATAGGGAGGCCCTCCTGGGCCCTGCGGTCCTGAGGGCGCCTCACTGCCACACACCCCTCTCCTCACCCTGCCACCGTAGGCCACTCCAAGTAGGCTCTGCCTTTATGGCTTGAAATGTGGCTCGAGTATCAGCTCCTTTGTCCCTCCAACTCCAGAGGGCACCTGTCGAGCTCTCTGTGGCTGTCATGAAGACTCAGAGTTTCACTAGGCTCATTGTGGGGACGGGGGTGGGGACCTGTTGGCAGGTGAGTGGAGCAGCAGCTGCCTCATGCCCCCACAGCTCTACATTGCTCCTCTCTGCCTGTCTCTTGCTGGGTCCCCCAGCCTCGTCTTATGTAGCCCCAGGCAGGTGAGGGGCTCACCTCTGCGTCCTCCACACTGATTTCATCATCTCTTGGTGGGGCCTGCATAGCTAAGCAGCGTGCTGTTTTTCTTTCCCTTCAGTGGTGGGGGGTGGGGGGTCTCTGCTGAAACTCTGTTGCATCTAACACCCTGGTACATGGGCCTCATAGCAGGCTTTCAGTTTCCTCTGCTCCTTGCTAGCACCCCCAGAGTTGTTCCCATGAGCATCCTCCTGTGTTACAGACAAGGAAAGTGGAAATGTGAGTTACACAGCCACAAGCAGATGGAGTGAAGGCTGAATCCAGCTCCCGGGACGCAGTGTGAACCCTCCTCCCGTGGCACAGGCCAGCACGGGGCCGGAAGCATCCCCCCACGGCTAGCTGGGGGCATCGCCGGCACGCTGGTCCCTGCAGCCCGCAGCCCAGCCACAGGGCACCGTGGAGGCCCTCTCCCCCTCAGCACCTCCAGCCGCATCGGCCTTCCAGCCTTTCTTCAGACACACCAGGCTCCTGTGTTGGGGAGCTTGCTGCTAGGGCTGCTGTATTGGCTTCCTAGGGCTACCAGAACTGAGGACCACAAACTGATGCTAGAACAGCTGAAATGTACTCTCCCACAGTTCTGGAGGCTAGGAGTCTGCAGTCAGGTGCTGGCAGAGTTGGTTGGTTCTGATGCTCAGAGGTCCTCCCTCCTGGCTCTTGGTGTCAGCCAGAAATCCTTGGTGTTCCTTGGCTTCCAGACGCATCGCTCAAATCTCTGCTCTGTCGCTTTCTCCCACGCCTTCATGAAGCCCACACTAAAGACAGATGGAAATCTGGTGAATGTACAAAGGCCTCTCTAAAAATCTCTCTAGGATCCCATTCAGACCTCTGCTGGCTTAACGATGTCTAGTTTTAAACACTGAGTTACAATTCAGGCCCATCTCTGCCTGCCCCATAACTGGGGGTGGTACCCAGTCAGAGAAGGGCCATGTCCCTGCCCTCACCCAGCAGGAGCCATGGCTCACGTGACAATGGAAAGGGGATTTCCTCTCCACATTAAGTGAACCCTGACAAGAGTTAGGCGATCTTCCTACACCCTACACTGCCTTGTTCTGAGGAAGGATTTGGCTCAACCAAATATAAAACCTGACAGGTATTTCTCCCAAATGAATAATTGGGGAGGAGCTGAAGTGACTTCTTTAATTTAAAGAAGTGTAATGTTTAAAGAGAGAGGTTTCTATTCCCCCTCCTTGGCGAAGGGAGCCTTTAATCTTCGTATCAACTTTGACACGTGTGAATCACAGAGCTTTCGTGCCTATAAAATCATGATTCATCACCAGCCCTGCCAGCTGTGGGCCGCACTTTATTCTTCTGACAGGGCAGGCTTTCCCCAGAGAAAAACGCTGGAACACACCACTCCCAGCTGCGTGTTATTACGAGCCAGGCCCCTGTTTACTTCTTCTCAGAGATGAGGAGGGGACTAGGGTAAATTTAATGCCCTTCTGAGCCTGTGACGTACCCACAGGGCTCTGCGGAAGAGCCACACTCTCATCATCATAGGAACCAGGCCACCTTGGCTGAGAAAGCAAACTGCTTTTTTAGTTTCAAATTTTGTGCATAAAGAAAAAAAGATTTTGTGAATAAACTTTACTGAAGTATAAAATAGATGCAATTAGCTACACCCATTTTATGTATACAGCCTGAGTTTCCATAAATGGATACACCTGTGCAATCTCCATCTTAACCAAGACAGAGAACATTTCCACCCCGGCCCCCAAAGTCCCCTCATGCTTTGCAGTCAACCTCTCCCCCTCCCCCTGTAACCACTCAGCTGCTGTTCATCACTACAGATTAGTTTGGCTTATTATAGAACTTCATCTAAGTGGAATCATGCAGTGCCCACTCTTTTATGTCGGGTTCTGTAGCTCAGTGCAACGTCTTTGAGACTCACTAACGTTATTGCGTTAGTAGTTGATATCATCTAATGGCCGAGAAGCAACCCTCTGTATGGATAGATCACAATTAGTTTATCTGCTCACCTGTTGATAGGTGTTTGAGTTGTCTCCACGTTTTGGCAATTATGAATAAACCTGCTATGAGCATTAATGTACAAGTCATGTCATGGAAATATGCTCATTTCTCTCACACACATACCTAGAAATGGACCAAGCTGCATCTTTAAGAATTCATCACATGTGATAAAGCAGACCACAACCAGGAATTTGGGGGAAATCTGAATATTGCAAGTGATTAGAAAAGAAATTATAATAGTGTAATACAGTGAAAATCCCAGTGATGTGGGTTTGTGTGGGACGGGTGACCTGGCAGCAGGTGCAGGAGCGTCCTGGAGCACAGGGATTTAACAGTCCCTTGCTTTCCTCCAGTCTGCATGCTCTTGGACAAGCCCTGTACCTTCTGGAACCACCACAAAATGAGAGTAGAAATATCTGATCCTTACTTCACTGAACTTTAAGATCACTTATCGGAAAATGTCTGGGTCTTTTGAGAGAAGTTTAGCTATAAAAAGCTAAGGTGGTGAATGCTGTACTTACAAATATGGACTGAGTGCAGGTTGTCGGGCACAGAACAGATATGTGGTGGGTACTGTTGGGGAAATATAACTAAAAACAAAATCTTCTCCCAACCCCAAATTCTCTCCACAAAGGGAGTAGAGAACAAAATCAGTTTTGTTATTGCACAAGCATTAAACCAGAATGTGATGCACAGCACAGGGAATCCGCTAAGAATTACAGAGACAGAAGGACCCCCACCCCCGCCTTTTACTGGAGCCACAGCGACAACCATGACATACATGTTCTCAGGATAAACCTTCACTTGTCCTCAAGTAAGAGGCTTGATGCACCACTGGTCACACACAGTTCATTCTAACTCTACGCGGTAATTGGGGTGGCTGTGTCAGGTAATTGACTTTATCCAGAGGAAAAACTAACTTCTGCTTCTTGACAGATCAGCTCTTAGTCTCCCACCTAAGCTGGTAGACCAGGGCCCATCTCCTGTGTGTTCACATTTCAAAGAGATAGCTCCCAGGTCCCTGAGGAATACATTCCTGGGTCATAAAACAGACAAAAATGCCAAGCTAGTCTTCAAAAGAAGGGAGAAGGTGCCTACAATGACAAGTTTTCTCAAGTCAGCGCTCGAAGGAAAAGGAGGAAAGAGAAAACTTCCTTTATTTTCAACAGGGAGGATTGACCCTCTTGTTTTTAATCTGCATTTGTCCTGATGTTACCGAACGCAAGTTCATGTGCCTGACGCACAGTGAGGCTGAGCAAACCAAAACATGGGAGTTTGGAGCTGAGAAAAATTTATTGCAAGGGGGAAGCAAGGAGAATGCGGTAGCTCGTGCCCTCAAGCCCCTGAACTCCTTGAAGGGTTTCAGCTGAGCCTTTTTAAAGGCCAGGTGAGGGAGGGGCAGCCCAGATAAGTGATCGGCTGTGAACAATTCTAATTGGTTGATGGTGATCAATCCTTAGGCGCCAGAAGGCCTGGGGGCTACGTGCTCATGGTCATCAAGTAGTTAATTGCTTCCATTTGGTGATGCTTTTTAGCCTCTGAAAAACTCAGGAAACATGCATAAGATCCTTATCTGGGTGCTTCAGAGAGGAGCTACAGCAGAGGACGTGGGTTGGGGGGGGTCTCTCCCAGGAAGGCCCCACAGGGTCCTGCTTGCTTACACTGACAGTACACAGCAGATGTTCCTTAAAATCATGCACATAAAATAAATCAATTTTGGTCCCATCTCCCAGTCTGGAGCCTCAGGGTTTGGGATGAGTAAGGCAAGGGATGGAACCCAAGGCTCAGCCATGGCCTCTGTGTTCAGCGTTCAATTCTCTTTCAACACCATCCTTCCCAGCTTCAATTTATTTTTATTCTTGAGGTCACTGCCTCTAAGAAACTACCCTCCTCTGTCCTCCCACCCTACCTCAAGGGTCCCTGCAGTCCTTCAGAAGCCCCAGCAAAGTCCCTGATTGGCCCCTCAGCTCTGGAGGCACCAAGGGCAAAGGAGACACAGGACTCACCTGGCACTGATCCGGTTCCCGTGAGTCAGTCTCCGCGCTGGTCACAGAGAAACTGACTAGCTCCAAACCCAGCCACAGCCTGCACCCTCTTCCTGAGCTGATTCCTTATTGTTCTGTCTGAAAAGAGACACCTGTAAGCTGCCCGATCCAGTCACTGCAGTTTCCTTCTCTCTAAAATGCTACCCATTTCTAAATGTTTTTAACTGAAATTGGGCGGCTTCCCTTTCTAATTAACTCAAGTGTCCTCTTCCCTGATGGTGGCAGTGATAATTACACCTCTCTTCACTCTGAAAGGACTATTTAAAGTTGGGGGATGTACAAGGTGACCTTTTCTCACCCTTGTTTATCCGAGCTTGGTTTCTGGGGAAGAGAAGGAAGGACACTGCTTGGCAGATGTGTGGTTTTACCCCCTTGGCTCAGAGGGCTGCACTGTGACCTCCGTGTGTCATTCGTGCATGTCGGGGCCGACAAGAGTAGGTGACTCAGTGGGTGCAGGGCCAGCGAGTTTGTGGTGCTGCGTGTGACACCGTGGGAGGAGGAAGACGGCTGATACTGTCATTATTTAAAATCACTTCCACCCACTGGGCTGAGTCACCAGAACGTCACTGCCTGGGATTTTGCATCAGTCTCAAAAATAATACCTCTGCAGAGCTTTATACGCTCAGAAGCATGCATGTTCCCTCACTTGGTCCCCCTCAAAAGGAAGCTGCGTGGATCTTGCGCACAACTACTCTCTATCAAGTGCCTAGACTTCCCCTCTGCATCTTCCTGACAACAATGATGCTGCGTGTCTGTGCAGCCCTTGACGTGCCAACCTGAGCTCTGAATGGGGTGATGCTATACCCCGACTTTAACTCACAGGAAAACGAATATTCCAGGAGCCAGAGAGCAGCCTGGGCTGGAATCCAGGTTTCCCACCTCCTGGTCTAATCCTGAATCAACAAGGCAGGAAAAGGGATCTTTGGGTCTGAAAACACGGACACCGCAAAATGCACTTGCAGGGGCCAAATGAACAGAGACAAAAATCCGCTTTGGCTAAAATGATTCGAACACCTGACAGTTTGGTTTTAGATTTCAAAACAAATGAGATCATTCTCTGTTTTTCTTTCTACACCAGACTATGATAAATATTCTCTCCTGGCCCCTCCAAGTCCAAAACAAGAGACTTCCCATAGCAGCCTTGAGTGGTTTCCAGAATACTTGTGACTGACTATTCACAAGGAAAAGGATGATTCTTGATAGTAATTTCTAATGGTTCTAAGAACACAGCTCTGGGGCCAAGGCAGGCTTGGAGAAGAGCCCTGTGTGACTTTGGGCAGGGGACCATGACTCCATCTCTAGTTACTTACGGTTATGATTATCACAGGGTTGTTATGAAGATTGAATGAGATAATGAATGTAAATCACTAGGCACAGACACTTATTAAACCTTCTATAAATATTGATAGTAATGATATTATAAATGTTCAATAATTATCTCATTCTGCATATCTGATAGATACTGGATACTCTAAGTAGGGGTTATTTTTTTCTAAGTAGTGGCTGTTTTTTTCCAAGCACTTTTTATAATGACAATCCTTTAAGATATCCTTTGTAAAAGATACTTAAGCATATATCTTAAACTCTACTTCCAATAATGCTACCAAAACAAATCTCCTATAATGAAACATTTAATTTACACTTATCATATGGGTAACTGGAGCCCCCTACTGTCAGGGAAGCCCTAACTCAGACTCCTAGGAACCTTCTAGGAGGAGTTCTAGGTCCCACACCAGCTGGAACATGAGAAAACCAGCCCTCTTCATAGTGGCAGGTGTGCTCTCCAAAAGTGCAGTAAGCTGGGATTTCTTGAAGCTTCCTCAGTATTCTAGAGCCTCCTCCCCAGATAAGAGCCTCCATCCTCCTCACTTTTTCCCAAAGAGCCGAAACCCTCCTTCTGCACCTCTGTCCAGGAGGGGTCTTGGATGCTCTTTGCTGTGGGGATACCCACGGCAGACACCTCATTGTCCCCACTCTGCCCTACTCTGAGGAAGGGCTGGAGCCTGGGAGCCTCAGCCTCCTACAGTTTAGAAAGTAAGTTCTACAACAGGCAGCGCAGGGATCCAGTCATGTGAGGTTGGCAGCGGCTGGAGTGGAGACGCACCATCTGCACAGAATTCAGACCCGCACTCCCACTGCTGCCGAGCGGCTCCTCAGATGAAAAGCCCAGGTCCATCTGCGTGGTCATCGGGGAACTACGGTAATAGCCTAACAACGGCAGGCAGACAGACACGTATACAGCGCTCACTCCGCACCAGGCACAGTTCCAAGCACATTACCAATGATGACTCTTCAGTTCTGTCTCAGGCCCCAGGATGGACAGAGTCTGAAATCCTTCCAGGTCCTGTAAGGAAGCATGCCAAGTAAGAGGAGGAAGGAAAGGAGAGCTTTCTCTTTTCTGGAACATCTCTGGAATTGAACCCCCCCCCCCCATGTGCTCTGAGATGTTGCTGTTTCACAGCAATTAGGCTGGTCTTCCACTTCAGAACTCCAGCATCCCCCACATTTTTCCCCCTTCAATGCCTAGTGTCCGTCCCCAACAGTGGTCCTGAGGTCCTACTTGCCTTCTCTGAGCCTCAGTTTTCTAGATCATAGTCAGCAGTCCCTCACCTAAGCGGCCGCCTTCCCCCACCCCACCTCTACCCTCCACTGCCACACATATACATCCTCTTGGATTTCTCCCCATTTAAGCATCTAGGCTATTTTGTACATTAAAAAATACATGGCAGAAGGAGATAAAAAGGAGTCTGTTTTTAGTTTTAAAAGCCTAGGCCCTGAGAAAATTCAGAGCACAGAAAAATCATGATGAATATGGATCAGATATTTATACCTTCAGACCAGAAAAAGATTTTTCAGGCTGTTGAGGGCAGAGACTAGGAGGACAGTAGGAATGGGGTGGGGGCAGGGAGAAGTCAGCAGAGCCCAAGATAAGGGGCCTTATACCTGAGAGAGCCTCTGGCTCAGGAGTTAAGTCAGCATCCTCAGCCTCCACCCCAGGGGGCAGCAACCTCCAGCAGGGCCTAAGGGTTCTCCCACTGACTTCTTGTTATAGCACTTTAAGTTGCAAGTAACACATCTGTCTAAAAATAGCTTAAGAACAGAGACACCTAATAGTTTTATATGGCATCTTAATAAAGAAGCCTTAAGGTTCGTTTGGCAGTTTAATGTCATCAAGGACCCAGGTTGTCTCTTCTGCCATCTCAGAGGACTGGGATTGTCGACTCATGGAGGCAGTATGGCTACCACGGCTCCAGACATCACATCCTCACGTAACTGCATCCAAAGAAGAATGAAAGGAGATGGGGAAGAAGAGCTCTTCTTGTGCATATTTCTTTTTAGCAGGGAGGAAACTCTTTCCTAGACACGTTTAAGCAGTCTTCTCTTTACATCTCCTTCCCTCCCCTAGCTGCTGTGGAGGCTGGGGATATCTGGTATATGCAGTCTCTCTTGTTGGAGATGAGTCCTTCCAACAGGGTATGAAGGGAAAAGGAATCTGGACTGCGCTGTGGAGAGACAAACAACAATGTGAGCCACAAACTCTCAATACCAGCTGTCATCCATTAGCCATCCTCTACCCCACCATTAGACAAGCGGCCCCTGTCTGTGCCCAAGACTCGGTCCCTTTCTGATTTACACTTTAATGTCCCAGGACAGGTATAAAGTCTCTTCAAGGAAAGGAGGTCCCTAGACACCTAGAGAAGTGATGGCCTTGGGGGAGGGGAACGTTCCACACTTGTACCTGAGGGCTAAGGGGAGTATTTTCTCAGGATTCAACTCCTTGCTACCCCTTCAAGCCCGGACACAGGGGCTTCCCCAGCCCCAGTCATACCAGCACATCAAAGGCTTTTAGCCACTTCAGGCCCTGCCGTAAGAATGATTACCAGCAAAATACCATGAGAAGTGTGAATCCAAAATTGAGTATTTTTATTTTGCAACTAGAAGTTTGTACCTCTTAGTGTCCCTCATCTATTTCACGCCTCCTCCTCCCCTCTGATAACCACCTGTTTGTTTTCTGTATCTATGACTCTGTTTCTGTTTTGTTATGTTTTTCCATTTGTTTTGTTTTTCAGATTCCATATGTAGGTGAGATCATACACTAATTTGTCTTTCTCTGCCTGACTTATTTCAGTCAGCATAACACTGTCTAGGTCCAGCCCACGTTGTCACAAATGGCAAGATTTCATTCTTTTTATGGCTGGGTACTATCCCATTGTGTGTGTGCATGTGTGTATAAATCATACCTTCTTAATCCATCCATCTATTGATACTGAAGTTGCTTCCATATCTTGGCTATGCTGCAATGAACACAGTGGTGCATATATCTTTTCTAATTAGTGTTTAGTTTTCTTTGGATAAATACCCAGGAGTAGAATTGCTGGATTGCTGAATCATATAGTAGTTATATTTTTAATTTTTTGAGAAATCCCTGTACTGTGTTCCCTGTTGGCTGTACCAGTTTACATTCCCACCAACAGGGCATGAGTTTCCTTTTCTCCACCTTCTCATTAAAACTTACATGTTGTCTTTTTTCATAGTAGCTGTTCTGACAGGTGCGACATGGTATCTCATTGTGCTTTCCATTTGCATTTCCCTGATGATTAGTGATGTTGAGCATCTTTTCAGGTGCCTGTTGGCCATCTGTAAGTCTTCTTTCGAAAAATATCTATTAAGATCTTCTCCCCATTTTTTTTGTAATTTTGTTGTTGTTAGGGGGAGGTAATTAGGTTTATTTCTTTATTTTTAGAGGAGGTACTGGGGATTAAACCCAGGACCCCATGCATGCTAAGCATGTGCTCTACCACTTGAGCTACAACCTCCCCCCTTCCCCATTTTTAATTGGGTTGTTTGTTTTGTTGATATTGAGTCGTATGAGCTCTTTGTGTATTTTGTATATTAACCCCTTATTGCAAATATCTTCTCTCATTCAGTAGGCTGCCTTTTCATTTTGTTGATAGTTTCCTTCTTTGTGCAAAAGCTTGTTAGTTTGATGTAGTCCCATTTGTTTATTTTTGCTTTTGTTGCCTTTGCTTGAGGAGATAGATCTAAAAAAATATTACTAGGACCATTGTCAAAGAGCGTACTGCCTGTGTCTTCTTCTGGAGGTTTTATGGCTTCAGGTCTTAGATTTAAGCCTTTAACCCATTCTGAATTTATTTTTGTGTGTGGTGTGAGAAAATAATCTTGTTTCATTCTATTGACTGTAGCTTGTCCACTTTACCCCAAAATGGAGGTTTTCCCCAAAAGTAGACTACACCAAGGAATGGACGGGAAATAGAACGTGATTCTGAGTACGCTGGTGGGTGGGGTTTACTTCAGTAGTAAATAAGGCAGGACTGGCTGTGGCTTTTCTCGTTAGGACTTACTGTTTCTTAAAGCCAAACACACAAATGACAAATGCTGGAGAGGCTGTGGAGAAAGGGGAACCCTCCTACACTGCTGGTGGGAATGCAGTTTGGTGCAGCCACTATGGAAAACAGTGTGGAGATTCCTCAAAAGACTAGGAATAGACTTACCATATGACCCAGGAATCCCACTCCTGGGCTTGTATCCAGAAGGAAATCTACTTCAGGATGGTACCTGCACCCTAATGTTCATAGCAGCACTATTTACAATAGCCAAAACATGGAAACAGCCTAAATGTCCATCAACGGGTGACTGGATAAAGAAGATGTGGTATATTTATACAATGGAATACTACTCAGCCATAAAAACCGACAACATAACGCCATTTGCAGCAACATGGATGCTCCTGGAGAATGTCATTCTAAGTGAAGTAAGCCAGAAAGAGAAAGAAAAATACCATATGAGATCACTCATATGTGGAATCTAAAAACAAAAACAAACAAACAAACAAAAACAAAGTGTAAATACAGGACAGAAATAGACTCACAGACAGAGAATACAGACTTGTGGTTACCAGGGGGGTGGAGGGTGGGAAGGGATAGACTGGGATTTCAAAATTGTAGAATAGATAAACAAGATTACACTGTATAGCACAGGGAAATATACACAAAATGTTATGATAACTCACAGAGAAAAAAATGTGCCAATGAGTGTGTATATGTCCATGAATGATTGAAAAATTGTGCTGAACACTGGAATTTGACACAACATTGTAAAATGATTATAAATCAATAAAAAATGTTAAAAAAAAAAAAAGCCAAACAACAGGAGCTCCACTTTCATGAGTAAAAATAGGTTTGAATAACATGATCATCTATATTTAGTTCCAGTTCCTTTTCTATCAAAAGGAAATAGCCCAAACACTCGCAGTAAGACAAAGAACAGATAATTAAGCACACTAAATAAGACTGCAGAAAATGAGTGAAAACAGTATCAAACAGGACATTAAAAAATAATCACAAGTACGTACACACACAGTGTCATGTGTTATAAAAATAACACAGTTTCTTAGGATTTTAAATTATTTAAGCTGTTCTCTTTTGTGGAAAACAGAGATGACAGGTAACTAAATCCGGCTTCAGACTTACTGGAACAAGATCTTGTTAGTGCCTCATTCACTCCCTCAAACTGGGGCTCATCCAGGGCCCAGCCACGGGCCCTGCACTGCAGCAGACGCGTCATCCGCTCTCAGCTTCGAGGGAAAATGAGGGATGAGGGCCGGCTGGGAGCAGGAGAAGAGCAAGAGAAGGGACGGCTAAGTCTCTTTGTTTAAATGTGTGTCATGTGTGTTCAGCTCAGAAACTCTCTCGTCAAACACATTCTGCGTGATTAATACAATTTATGAGGTTTACACAGGTAAGTGTAACTACAGTGTTGCACAGCAAATTGTATGCCCATCTGGGGCACACGACTTCAGTAAGTTCACCTGCTGAATTTTCCCATCTCTATGGTATGACTTCTTGATCCCCTATTAACAAATCTAAAATACTCATGATTCTAAGTGTCACTCTCTCTGATATTTTGCAATAGGAAATCCAGGCTAGAAGAAGTTCTTGCCGGGTCATTGAGTTGCTGCTAGTTCCCACATTAAGTTACAAAGGAATGATGCACTTTGGAACCCAGAAGAAACCTCCTGAACCTTCCTTGGAGAGATTCTGTGACTGTGTTAATGAGCGCATACGAGGAGCAGACTAAATTCCTACATCAATACTTACAACCTCTTTTGGTTCTGCTTTTGAAACGTGAACTTGTTAAGAAAATGGCAAGAATAAATTTGCAGTGTTTGGCTTTTTTCCTTCAATGTTTAATTATTGAAGGTAATATATATTGCAAATACACAAAAGAAAAAAAATGTCTTGTTGAGCAGCCTCACAAAGTCAGGAAGAAAATGAGTTAGTGTTGTTTTTTTTCTTCTTTTTTCAAATTTTTTGGGTCATAAGCCACAGCAAGAAATACATTTCACATCACAAAGTTTCACAAAGTAGTGGGTGGAGGGTATAGCTCAGTGGTAGAGTGTGTGCTCAGCATGCATGAGGTCCTGGGTTCAATTCCCAGAACCTCCATTAAATAAATAAATAAGCCTAATTTCTCCCCTCCTCAAGTAAGCCATACAAAGCTTCACAAAGTAACATTTATCCTTACAACTTGTGAAGGACACAGATTTATTTTATTTTATTCTATATATTTTATTTTATTCTGCTCTGCTGTTGTCTCTCCTTCCTTCCCTCCTTCCTTCCCTCCTTTCTTTCCGTCTTTTTTTCTTTTTAACATAGTGCTGATTGAAACCCCCCACACTGGTTTCACAGCCCTCATGGATTTTACCCTGCATCTTAAAAACACTGACTTACATGGTAATTATAAATTAACAAGGATTAACACAAAAGATGTTTCAAAAGCCACTTATACTGGTGCTGAGAGGATAAAACTGAATCCATTACAGACTATCCTGTAATAGTAGGCTTTTGTGGGATTTTATTTACTTAAACAAATTTTAATTAAAAGACTAATACTGCACTTGAATATAGTCAACTGTAAATAATACTGGACTTGAATATGGTCAACTGTAAAAAATCATACATCATACAGCTGAAGTGAAAATCCTTGCAGACCCCTCCTCACTCCCCACCCTGGGCCTCTCTTTCTAGGCCCTTCCTAGGCATTTACCCACACGTAGGTCTATATAGAAAGTTGGAAGAAAGTCAGGTTTCTCTGTTTTAATAATATAGTCACGTGTCATAATATCATTCTTCCACTTGCTTTTTTTTTGTTTGAATAATAGCTTTGAATAACAGCTAACATTTATTGAGAGTGTGCAGACCACCGTGCTTAGCACATTATTTTCGCATGGTTTTGGAGCATTTGTTGAAATGTTAAATTAGACTGGGAGTAAATCATTTCTTAGAAAGCAATCACTTCTTAATGTTCAACAGTCCCCATGGTACCTAGCTTTTGCCTATAAGTATGAGGTGGTGGCCTCTTAGATTTATTAACAAGTCTTGCTCTGTTTATCTATTGGTTCATGTTTTCTCCCACGTCAGTTTTTTTGTTGGTCGAGTTTGGTGCCTCCTGTCCACCCTGCTGGCTTTCCTCGAACGTGGGGGGCTTCCCCGGATGCACACTTCTCTTTGGACCCCGTGTCCTTGCATCTGTTGGCAGACTGCCTCAGGACCAGGCCGAAGGGGGAGTGGGCAGGACTCCTCTCCCTTCTTGCTGGGTGGGGTAGCCCCTCAGAACTCTGCCCTGCTTCATGGGTACCAGCATTCATTGTCTTGCTGAAGCAGACACATCCCCTTACTGCAGCTTGGCAGAGAATTATTAATTAAAAATTTTAAAATGAATGACCTACAACTGAAACCAGATGAAACTAAAGAGAGGTGCTTCCACTAAGTTGTAGGAGCTGTTGATCCTCAGAGAAACTCCAGAGAAATAAGAACAAGCACCACAAATAATATAAGGTCACTCAACAAAATCTCGGCGGACATGGGGAAGATAGAGCCACAACATCTGAACATATAAGTCCTTTAATTCCACCTTCACTCACTGCTTTAGTCAGGATACATGGCCATCACAAACCTGACTTAACCCTGCTAAGGCAAAAAAGGGAATCTGTTGGCTCATAGAACTTAAAACACCCGGTGCACACCAGGCCTCAGGCAGTTCTGAATCCAGAGGCTCAAACTAGGTAAGGAGGAAACTATTAGTTTCCATTTCTGAGGTCTACTTTGATATGAGTTGGCCTCATTCTCTGGCAGGTCCTCTTCCACCTTGGTGATGTCAAGATAACCACCTCCACCTCTGGGCTGACATTTTATCCAGTTATCTGTCCCACTGGAAGGGGAAAGGCCAGCAAAAATCCCAGGACTGTGTCTCATTGGCCTGGCGTGGGTCAGGTCCCCATCCTTGGCCCAATCACTTTTAAGCTGTGCTGTTCAAGGCTGGGTCAGGGCCCACCCCTGAGCTGACCAGCTGGGTCAGCATCGCGTAAACTACACTGAGAATGAGGGCCAGACAGTTCCCCCCAAGGGAAGTCAGGGTGCCATCACCCAAAGAAGGAGGACCAGCCAAAAACAACCGATAACCACCTCACTCACCACACACAAGAGCTGTCTGGTATTACAGAAATAAAGGATTCTTTGGGAGAAAATGACCATGAGTTAGTCAAGGAAGGGAATAAGTGTTCATAGAGATATTTCAGAAAGCTTAGAGAAATGACAGGTGTGGCAGGTAGAATTAAGGGCTCCTCAAAGATACCCACACCATAGTGCCTGGAACCTGAGAATATGTTACTTTACCTAGCAAAAGGGATGTTACAGATGTACTTAAGGTTATGGATCTTGAGGTAGGAAGATTATCCTGGATTCCGATATAATCACAAGGGTCCTTGTAAATGGAAGAGGGAGCAGAGGGTGGATCAGAGCTGCAGGGTGAGAAGGATTTGAGTCCCCGTGGCTGGTTCTGTGCTCTAGGGAGTCACGTGCAAGGACCAGAGAGAGCCTGCAAGTTGCCAAGAATGGCCCCAAGCCAACGGCCAGCAAGGAATTGGGGATCTGAGTCTTACAACCCCACAGAACCAAATTCTGACAACAACCCAATTGAGCAAGGAAACAGATAGTACCCTAGAGCCTCCAGAAAGGAACGCAGCCCTGCTGACACGTTGATTTCACTGGCGCCAGACCCTGACCTACCAAACTGTAAGACGATAAACGAGTTGTCGAAGCCACTGAGTTTGTGGTAATCAGGTTAGGCAGCAACGGAAGACTCATAGGTATGGCCTGGCCAGTGCCTCTCAAAGGGGAAATGTCTGCGGGAGGTGGAGAGCACCCCGTGGCGCTTTGCCAACCTAGTCTCTACCGGGAACTGTTATCAGGTGCTTTAATGATGGAATCTGGCTGGTCAGGGAGGGGAATGGGAGAACCCATGCAGCTAGTGAACAAAGGGGCTGCGTGCCAACACCACATGCCTGGAGTGGCTGAGTCGAGGGATGCAGCCCAGGACGTGTGTCACCCCGGAGCCCGAGGCCTCTCCACCACTTCGCTCGGAGAAGGAAGGAGAAAGCGGAAATCCGCTGAAAACAACACACAAGCCAAAACAGAGGCGCACACATCGCACGGTGGGAGCCCAAGGCGAAGGGAAGCAGATACAGAAAAGACTCCGCAGAGGGAGGGAAAGGGGCAGGAGCGGGCCCAGAAGGACAGGCACTTCCTGGGCAGCGGGGAGCAGGGGAGATGTGAGGCGGGTGGGGACAGTGGATTCACAGAGCGCCGCAGAGCCTGTGTGTTGTGCGCATGCGCTGGCCCCGGCAGGCTGCGGGAGGTGGGTGAGCAGAGCTGGCGGGTTGACAGACAGACACGAGGAGGGCTGGAAAATTAGGTTGGAATCATATTTCCAAAGAGCTTTGGAGTCGAGGTTAACTGTAGGTGCAGAGAGTGACCTCTGCGTTTTAAAACCTTTTAGGAGCTACTTCCACAGCAGTACAAGCAAAGGCTGGGGCACGGAGATCGGAGGCAGGAAGGGAGCAGCTGCAGCGATCTGAGGTAGAAATGATCAGGCCCATTAGAGACAGCTGTTTTTTGCTGAGTGCCCGGTCTCTGTTAGAGAAAAGAACTCAGCATTTCTCACTGCTTATCTTCAGAATAACCCTGTGAAGGAGCGGGTGACCTTTCTACAGATCAGAGAAATGGAGGCTCAGAGAGGTTAGTTAGCTTGCCTAAGGTCACACAGCTACTAAGCGGTCAAAGTGAAATTTTAATTTGAACTCCTGTAGAGGTGCCAGACTTCAAAACCTGTGCTTTTAACTACACTATGTGAAATGCAGAGGATGGAACAGAATTAAGTGCTATTTTGGAAATAAATGGGTGAAATTTGGTGAGCAATGAAAAGTGAGGAGGGTTGAGGTAGAAGGGAGAGGTCTCTGCCTGACTGACTAGGTGGGTGCTAGGATACAGGAGGCGCAGGATGGGGGGTATCTAGTGCTTCTCAACCAGGGACAGCAACACACCCCACGGGCATTTGGAAATAAGGGGGCAGGGGTGTTTGCTTTGGTTATTCTGGTGGCTAGGCAGGACCAAACATCCTTCAAAGCACAGGGCTCAACAGAGAACTGCTACATCCCAAATGCTGAACGTGCCCCTTACAAGAAACACAACCACCTCAAAGCACATCCACCTGACAGAGTGGAGAGGTGTGGAAATGAGAGGCAGAATTTCAGAAAATAGATGATACCAGAATCCATGAGGTAGACAGAATGACACTAAGGAGAGCTCACAAAAAGAGAACATTCTGAAAAGCCAGCAATGTCAGCGTCAAAGTGTGGTGCCTGCAGCAGACCACATGCATCACCTGGAATCCATCACTAAGTGGAACCCATTGGCACCACCTGGATTTCCACCAGATGTGAAACCTTGGGCCCCACCCTAGACCTGCTGAGTCAGAAGCTCTGGGGTGGGGCCAACAACCTGCCATCTAACAAGCCCTCCAAGTGATTCAGATGCACAGCCAAGTATGGGAACCACTGAGGCAAGGGTTGGACAGAAAATGGAGGAAAGCAGTGCAAGAAAAGAAACAAGAGTTCCTGGAGGAAGCAGTGGTCAGTGGTGAGAAATGCTATGGAATCAAGCAGAGCAGCCACTCTGTTTGATGAAACAGGATGCTTTCCATGACTTTGCCAAGAATAATTTTTTCATGGATGAGCAGATCTAGAGTTAAAAAGAAAAAAAAGAAGAAGAGGAGGAAAATGAGGGATCTATAGTAGCTCTATCTGGAGGAACATAGAGTCAAGGGAGCATTTTGAGGATGAAAGAACAGAATTGTGTTTCTATAACACAAATATAAAGGGGAAAAATAAACAAGAAAGAGGAGAAAATAAGTGCCAAAGGCCTGTGACTAGACGGTGAGATGGGAGCCAGCGTTGCGTGGAGAGAGGCACGGAAACACTGGCTGGAACATGACATACCTTTCTAGAAATGGGAAGGACAGAGGCAGAGCGTAGACTGGAGATGCTGGGAAAACAGAGGGTGCCTAGCACCCAGTAAGCTCTCAGGACTAACAAGCCCCATCGCTTCAAATTAAATCCCTGTTTGACCACTCAATGGCTGTGTGGCCTTAGGCAAAATTTACTACACTCTGAGTCTCAGTTTCTCCCACCTGTGGAAGAAGAGGCCAGATGTTCAGCAGAAATCAAAGGGGCAGGAGCTGGGAAGGGACCTTGGAAGATGGAAAGATATGGAACAATTCCTGTGGGGAACGGGAGGCAGATGCCAGTAAAAAGAGCATGAACAAAACATGGGGAAGGTTACACAACCAAGCTGTGAAACCAGGGGTGTAAAACTTACAAATAAGATCCTAGCTCTGAACTGAGATTCCAGTCCTTCTTATTTTGGTTCAACTTCTGTACATATCAAACAACAAATAACCCTGAGCCCAGGACTGTGTGGTTACTGAGAAAGCAAGAGCTGCCTATGATGGGTTAATTTTGTGTGTCATCTTGACTGGACCACCGGGTGCCCAGATAGTTGGTCAAACATTATTCTGAGTGTTTCTGTGAGGGCGTATTTGGATGAGTTTAAATTTAAATAGGTGGACCTGAGTAAAGCAGACTGCCCTCCCAAGTGTGGGTTGGCCTCATCCAATCAGTTGAAGACCTGAAGAAAACGAAAGGCTGATCTCCCACAAGTAAGAGAATTCCCCCGCCTGATGGCATTCCAGCTGGGACATGAGCTCTTCCTCATTCTAAAGCAGCTTCTGGCCTTTGGAATCAAACTAGGACATCAGCTCTGAAGATTTTGGACTTTCCAGCCTCCATAATTGTGTGAGCCAATTCATTATAATAAATCTCCTCATATAGTGTGTGTGTCCTATTAGTTCTGTTTCTCTGAAGAATCCCAATGAATCCACTGTCTAACTGCATGATTTTACCACCCATTCCCCTCAGCTTCAGAGAGGATTTGAAATAACCACGGAGTATCACAAAGTTTCAGGCAAGAAAGCCTTTCAACCTGCAAACTGCAATCCTCACACGAGAAAAAGCAGGTTCATTGGAAAGGAGTTCTGAAATGAAGTGAGAAAAAAAGGAAGAAAGAATAAACAGAAGAATTACCAAGGTGAAACAGCTAAAAGGGAACCAGAATGTTAAAGGATTGTGACCAAACAAAATAAGGCAAGAAAGATAAACAATGGCATTAAAAAAAAAAAAAAAAAAAAAAAAGAGGCATCTAATCAATGTTACTGTGGCCTTACAATCTTAATGAGGGGTTTGATGAGTTTTTGGAGACTGAACTGGAGAGTTAACTTTCCCAGGCAGGAGGAACTGAAGCTGTGTGTCTGACTGTAAAGATAAGAGCCTTCCAAATTATTTATTTTAGAAAAGAAATTCTGATGCAAGGGCTAGCAGCCAATGGAAATCTGTAAAGCTTTGTGGAAAAGTTGACACTTCCTTTTAACTTAAGTACCTAATTAGTCAGGCCGCATTCCAGCACTAACACATGTCAAGCCATCAATTCATAGATTCTGATGGTCACACCTCTCAAAGCTGCAGTATTTCCCCTGAAAGAATGATAGGAACTAATACAGCTGAGCCAAATGACTTAAGCAGAGGCAAGAGGGAGGTTAGAGCATCAATGGTTTATAGGATAGATTTATACTTTTTCTATTAAGTTAATGAGCAGAGATCATAGCCTCTTGTCTCCCAGCAAAAGGCTGTAACAACTAGAAACAAAGACAACTGTCCCCTGTAAGGAAGGTGGAAGAGACAGACACATTGAGAAAATGAGACGGAAACCAGGCCCCAAGCCCCTGTTGTCCAATGTTGGTGTTGTCAAAGGGCTGCAGAGTCAGCTGGTTATGTCTCAAATATGAATTAAAATGCCAACTAATTTTATAAACACGAGATGACTAGAATTTCGAAGAAATCATGGGAGCCACAAGAGAAATTAGTCATGGAGTTTACAAATGACTAAGTTCTGCCTGGATCTTTCCGGGCGTTTGCCAGAGAGCATGAGCATGTTTGCAGAGCCCTCTTAAAGAGGGGCAAGGTAGACAGCTTTCGGGTGCAGGGCCTGGCGCACTTCCTGGCACAGAATGTTCTCAATAAATCCATCCACTGAAGCCAGTGCTGACTATGAATATGCCAAACATGGTGTAAGAAATTAGGTACAAACACATGAGGAAGACCACTGCTGGGAGATTCGTGAAAAATGTGAATTAGCCCTACAGTGGGTTCTGTTTGTTACTAGATCCAAATCTAAGTTCTCCACCATGGTCTGTAAGACCCTGCCTCACGTACAGTTGCTTCATTTTCTACATCCCCTCACCCGCTAAGCTCTTGGCTAGAAGCCACGCTGACCTTCTGCTATTCAAACCCTCTGAGCTCGCTTCCTGTCACGGGGCCTTTGCATCTGCTGTTTCTTCAGCCAGGAATGTTCTTCCTCTGGTCCTTCACATGGCTGGCATCTTCTAGGGCAACTCACCACCCCGTCTCAAGCAGCTCTCCTCACCCCTTGCCAGCCCAGGTCCCTCTGTCACCTCCAGGTCAGAGGTGAAAGGTCTTGTTTTGATGTCTGTTGCCTCTCCACTAGCAGGTCAGCTCCAGGCTGGCAGGTCCTTCTTCTCATTCAACGGCTCTTGCCCCAGCACCCAGGTATTCAGCAACTAATGATACTTGCTCCGGGAACAGGGATTCCCCCCTCAAGGAACTCGTACTGGGCGCCCTCAGTGAATGGCTGTTGAGTGAATGAATGAACTGAGGATTCTCTTACCCGGACGAGCTGTGACACAGACACTAAAGCAACAGAGAGAGATCATCAGACCAGTAAAGCCTCCCACAGTGCATCTTGTCCTGAGAGACCGCTGGGAAGGGGTGCGGCTGCTCACATGATGACCCGTGACATCGGAGTTCCCGGAAACAGACGTGAGGCAGCCCCGGAAGTGGAGGAGGGGTCTGACGCAGCTGCAGTTGAGTCCAACTGGGATGATCAGTGGAAGAAAGGAAAACACAAGAGATAAAAAGAAACTGACAGAAAATGAAGCTATGAAATCTTGGAATAAACCCCAAGAGTACTGAAAGGAGGGAAACCCTAAAGTGCAGAACTCCACATCTTTTATAAAAGGGAATTCAAATTAATTTTTTAAAACTACATTGATATAAACATATGAGCAAAGAACTGAGAGAATTTGTAGAAAATTTGAGATATTCCTGGCAGGTTTTTAAAATTGAGAAATAATACATACATCAAATTCATGGTTTTAAAACATACAATTCAGTAGTTTTTGGTGTATTCACAAAATTGTACATCCATCACCATTATCTAATCTCAGAACATTTCATCACCCAAAAAGTAACTCTACCCATCAGCAGTTACTCCCAAACCCTCCCTCTCCCTAGTCCCTGCCAACCATGAATCTTTCTGTATCTTTGGATTTGCCTAAAACTGACATTTCAAATAATGGAATCAAAGAATATATGACCATTTGTGTCTGGCTTTCACTTAACATGTTTTTAAAGTTCACTCATGTTGTGACATGGATTGGATCTTCATTCCTTTTCATGGCTGAATAATATTCCCCTGGGTGAATAAAAATACACACACACACACAATTTGTTTATCCACTCATCCATCATAAGTTGATGGGTACTTGGGTTGTGACCACTTTTTGGCTATTAGAAATAATGCTGCTATGAACCCACATGTACACATTTCTGTGAGGATGTATGTTTTCAATTCTCTTGGATTTGTATGTTGGAGTGGAATTGCTGGTCATATGATCATGGTGGGCTAAAGAGAAACTGATTTCAATTCACATAAGATATAAAAGGCAAAAAGCAAAAAAAAAAAAAAAAAAAAAAAAAAAAAAAACCACCAAAAACCAAGTAGTATGAAAAAGGATAACACCAACAATAAAAGTAGCAGTTAACACATGGAACCCCTCCTCTGTGTCATGTATCTTGCTAGGACATTGGTACATACTATGAAGTTTAATCCTCACCATAATCCAAAAATGTTATAATAATTATCCCTCTTCCTCAGACCCCAGGACGTCAGGCTGCCCAAGATCAAGCGAGGAGACAGTCAGATCTGAACGTAGCAGACGCGGGCAGCTCTGAGGGGCCAGCAGAGACAGCAGACCCCTGGAACATTCCTCCCAGCACCCACCGTCTAAATTCCCCACCAAAGAGACTCTGGTCCAATTAAGAAACAAACATTAAACAATATTCTGCTTTCCGAAAACACAGAGAAGCTAAATTAAAAAGAAGGGAAAAGTCCCAATTTACACAAAGGGATGTTATTCTGTGGGTAAGCGACCTCTTCTTCAGGGTCTGTGAGCAGTGAGCTGACAGCCCTCTGGCAGCGGTGATTGGGTGAACTGAGGGTGAGCAGGGCTGGGGACAGGGCAGAAGCTCTGGAAAGCTGGGGTGCCTGGATGCACAGGGTTGCTGCGTCCAGCACAGCTCGGGATTGTGTCTGGCGAAGGGCAACGCAAGACTTAATAAACAAAGAGACAAAGTAAAGAGCAAAGATGGGACAGGGGACTCAAGATCTCTTGGATCTAGAGCCCCAAAAGCCTGGTCGACATCATATTTATTAGAAGTATACAGTTCAGAAAAAAATGTGATCAGAGAGGTGGGGCTTTAGATATTCCACGGGATAAAGCACTAAGTTCTGCTTGCGGGTTAACTGATTAATTTCAGGCCCATCCCTTCCAGGAACAATCACCCTCCTGGGGGTATGCAAAATTTCTGAGTCTATCCTGTCCTTGCCTCTGGGACATCTCAAGATAGCAAGTACCTCCCCTGGGTTCAACAGCATGCTTTCATGCCAGAACAAAGTTCTGTTAATGGATGATCTGGCTTTCCACCGTCCATTGTTTCACCCTAAGGAAATATCTGCTCTCCTTCGTGCCCTTATGGTCAATGTCAGGCTGCTCACCACAAATTTTCTTTAGCATAATACGTGCTATAGGTCATTTACTGCGCAAAACGTTAAAACAAATCAAGCATGTGCATTTTAAGCAAGCAAGTGTGAATATAATATTATAAGCTCATGGAAATTTAGGAGTGGCTTATTTTCTAGCTGCTTGTTGTCCAGCAGCTTGTTTCCCAGCACAGGGTAAAAGAGACAAGGAGCAGAGAGCAGAAGTGGGAGCACAAGGCGGGAGAAGAGCTTGGGTTTGGATAGCATTCCTGCCTCCCTTGGCCAGTTGTCCGGCCAAGTGGTGCCCCTGGGCTTAAGAAAGAGGCAAGATCCATACCAACACATCACTGATGAAAACCACCTGAGCATAAGGCGCCAAACCTTTGATCCACAACTTGCCTCTTTCCAAGGCCACCCAGTAAACTGCTAGACTTCTTGCTGGGGACTTGAACTGTTCACTATTTTATGAACCTCTTAAATTCCTAAAAGAGTCAATAGAGACAAATAATGCCATTCAAGAACATGTGCTGAGCGTCTCTTTGATGTCTCCCTACAGAGCCTGGCATGATGACCGTCCTGCACACAATGAACACTGAGTGAGCACTGAGTGACAGAAGAAATTACATTCCCATTAGAACCACACAGCTCTGTTTTCAATTCTGCTGATTCAATATTTCCCAATAGAAACAGCTTTCAGTCTTTCAATATTGCAACCAGTTTACCCTCTTGCACATAAAGGCACAAAGTATACATAGTTGTCTTCTGTGATCAAAGAGAAGGCGGTATGTGTAGCAATGCTTCTGAAGCTCATCAACAATGATTCACAAAGCAATCCTGCCCTCTCCTGGGAAATGAAACCTGGCAAACAATGTGAATAGAAGCTGGGCTGGCTCTTCGAGTTAACAAAAGGGAACCAAAGGGTATGGGGCATATTGGAAACTCAAGGGCAAAACAACTCATTGCTCCAATGTGACCAACCAGATCCACACTGTTCAGTATAGTAGCCACAGGTCACTATCCACATTAATTAAAGTTAAATGAGATTAAAAATGCAGCTCCTCAAGTCACAAGAGCCAAATTTCAAGTGACCTACAGCCACATGTGGCAAGGGCTACCTAACACACTGGGCGGCACAGATACAGAATGCCCATCATCACAGAAAAATCTCTTGGACAGTGCTGAATCAGACCATCTGTGGTCAGATCTGGAAAAATGTGGGTCTATTCTGCACCCATTGACTTAATGGCTTTTTTCTGGACAGATACCCTTAGGTATGTTTTCAGACTTCAGATTTCACAGATCAGTAAAATACTTTTTCTAATCTCGGGATGCCAAGTTTATATTTTGTCAAGTAAGGCTGTCCCAGATTACCAGACTGAAAAGCCCATCACGGCGGGCACTGCGCCTTTTTCCTGCCCAGCATCATATCCCCAGTACCTAGAACAATGCTTGGTTCATAGTATCTGCTCAATAACTACTTGCTGAATAAGTGATTATGCATGCACTGACATATATGCATAGATATACACATATCCTTACTTTTCTCATTTTATTTTTGGTGAAAATTTTTGTCACTGGTTGGTGCCAGTCACCTGAAAGGTGTTTGGATTCTACATACACACACACACACACACACACACACACACACACACGAGCACATGAGACTGGATTAAGTCACAAAAGAGTGTCTAACATTTCTGAGACCTTTACATTAATAAACATTTAAATATTTGTAACAAAATATTACAAATCAGAATGGGCTTCTCTTAAATTGTTTACTTCGTTACCAACCATGAGAGGGCACGAGGGGAAGAAACCGTTTGCTTTTCAATGGCACCAGAGTGCCCTCTTGTGGTAAAATAAAGTAACTGTGTGGTCACAATTTTTATTTTAAAAAACAAGTTACTTTATGCTTCTGTAACACATTAAAACCTGTACTGACCTGTAATTACTCTGAGAATCAGCCTAAGTATGTATCTCTATAGTTAATTATAAAATCTGGCAAGTTGAGTTGGTGAAAAAGATAATTAAGAACGATTTGTCACAGAACCATTCAATGAGGTCATCTACATACCCAGGAAAGAGTGAAATACATGAGAACTGCTCTCTGGAGTTGATATTCTGGAGAGTTTCTGTTCATCCCCTGGTTAAAAACAAAAAAAGAAAACAAACAAAAACCCCCCAAAACCCAAAAACCTACTCTCAAGTTCAAGGTAGTATACATATAGTTTGTTCCCTCTTTGGTCTAATATCAGTAATAATCGTTGCTGCATACAACTTCTTTTTTCACTTTTATCTTAGTATCTTTTTTCCCCCCTCATACAAACCATTCTTTGAAACTCTGCTTTGGTTGTTCTTTCACACTTTCTAAGCAGTGATCAATCATACCCAAAGTGGGTTTCAATTAAAAGAAAAATGTAACCTGGATCATTTTAGGTTTTTATAAATTTCAACTTGATACTCTATGGCCTTGCAAAGGTGAAAAACACCTACATTGTTTATAGCTTCAAACAAGGAAGAACTTTCTGGTCCTCCCGATTAACAGTGCAGAATGCTTCTCTGCGTTAACAGGGTAGGAAAAGCTGATTTATCCATGATGATTCTAGTAAGTGTGGCCAGTGTGAAATGGAAAAGAATCACCATTTGAATGAGACCTTAAAAAGCTTGCAAACTCAAAGTCAACAACCCATATGGGGGTTCAGAAGAAGAGTCTTTAAAAAGGCAGTCTCAGACTGCAGCTGGCTGGCCACCAGCCCCTGAGCCTCTCGGGTGTTTGTTTTTGTACATTATTCATTCCTTGGATCTACTCAAGACTGTAAACCACATCTCTACAGAGTTTAGCAATGAATCTACATTTTAATTAAATTCTGCAAGTAAAGGACCACTGTGGATACAATCAATTTCAATTCAGGAAATGTCCTGTGTTTGCTGACCGCCTTCTGCTTCATTGTAAACGTTTTTCTTTTTGTGTTATTTTGGCCATTCTTCATACGAAGGGTGTTGTCCTATTTCTCCTCAGTTTCATTTTTTTCTCTAGCTAAACAATCCAGGGGGTATTGTCTACTGCTAACACTTTCATGGCTTCATTCTTTTTCCTTTTTCTCTCAGAAGTCACTGGGCTTGGATCTAAGAATATTCTAAGGGTACATGTACCGGTAAATAAAATAATTCTGATATGTCATATTCCTTTTTTTTTTAAAAAAGCCAGAATTACATTCATATATTAATCTAAGGGTATTATGCTAGAAAAAATAAAAACCATAAATAAGTTTACATTACTGAAATGGGTAAACTTTAATTTAGAGACAAGAACTAAATTAGGAAAATTTTCAACATGTTTCCTCTAGAATACAATACTGTTACAGACTTTCCAGGACAAATCATCTTTTACTGATGCTAACAGAAAACAATAACCACATTTTCTCCTAAAGGCCAGTGAAGTGTTCTTTATAAGCTATTCCAGTGTTTGTGTATATGGTTTTTAACCTTGTGCATATGTTACTTTGATTTCATCTTCCTCTTCTTCAAAAAAAGCAGCCAAGAATGAAGAAGAATGACTTCATGTCTAGGTCAGTTTCTTGTATTTTATTTCCAACATTTGGGACTATCTGGTCTTGAAGTGGGAGCAAAAAGAAGTTCACATCTGCTGAGTATTTGCTACATACAAAGTATTACTTTAAAGGTACTACTTGATACGTGCTCATGCAAAAAGCTGTATGGCATGTGCTCCACCTAGAACACAGTGTCTGCTTCAGAGCAATTTCAGCAGGTAGGAAAGCCTTCCATGCTGAGAAAGTTAGGCTATAGAAATTAGCACGTGATAGCTAGACACACAGTCACTCGTCACAATTACAGTTTAACATCAGATGACTGACCCTTCATGCCTTTCCTGTATCACTGTCCATCTTGGACTGAGGTTAAGAAGTGTGTTTGGTTCATCTGTACAATACTCAGAGGCAGGGGGCAGGACAGGAAGGAAAGAGCCCAGCATCTGGAAATCTTAGATTCAAATTCTGACTCTGACTCAGACTTTAAGAATTTTTAGCAAAGAAATCACTTAACTTCTTTGACCCTACGCCTCTACTGCCAGTCCTCCCAGCACCCACAACACGGGGAAGGGAGGACTAAGGGGTGTGAGAGACAGTGGGTAGATGTTTAATGGCCCCCAGTCACCAGAGCGCTGTCCCAGATGAGAGCCAGCAGGCTCCTGAGCAGGCGGGGCGAGGCGGGCAGGCAGGCAGAACAGCCCCTCCCGGGCAGGGCAGCCGCCTGCAACGCGGACGGCAGCTCAGGCGCGCTCAAGCGGCTTCAACATCACGCTGCAGACACAAACTACTCCTCACCCCACCGCTTCTTTCTAACCTTCAGACTCCACAGTGGCTCGTATCTTGAGATTCCCAGGTTGCACACAAGCGGAAGAGGAGCTCCAGACGCTCTTCCAGGGCTGCACATCCGCGAGTCAGGCTCTCAATAACCAGGCACCAGTCTGAGGACTGGATGCACCTGTGGGGTCGCGTTCACTCAGCACAACGGCCCACCAGAGGGGGTCGCTCTACATACGCCCACCCCGCCAAGGAGGGCGCGGGCGCAGAGCTCAGGGCCAGTGGGTAGCAGGGCTGGCGGCTGGCTGCACAGCTAGGCTCTCAGCCACCGCGCAGCCGGGCGAGGAACTACGAAGTCCTGCAGTTTCAAACATACCCCGGGATTTTAAACTTGACACAGTCCCTACCTGCTCGTATCTGAACAAGACTAAAGTCGAAGACAAACTTAAAGTCATCATCTGGGCCTACCAATCGTTTACTTTAATCATCCACACACATCCCCCATGACAGAGCTTATACCCATTTCACAAATACTAAGACTCAAAGAACACTTGAAAAAGGCGGCAGAACCAGAGTTTTCTAACATCGAAACCAAAACTTTTCAGCTTCCTCTTATCCAAAGGGAAACAGAAAATAAAATCTGCATTCCAAACGTGTCTTGAATTTAGAATTACGGCAGGTAACTTGGCAGTTGTGTGTCAAAATTTCAAATATACATACCTGAGGACCTACCACCTACCAACCCTAACTCCAGGAGCTCTCTTACAGAAATCCTACTACAAGTAAACAAAGATATGTGTACCAGGGCTTGTAAGAGCAGGGGGTTAGGGGGAGAGGGGGAACTAAAAAAAGCTGACTATCCATCCAGTCAGCTACACTGCTGGCACAAACACACGATGGAATACCACACAGCTAGTTTAAAGAACGAGGTAGCTCTAGATTCAGTGAAAAGACATCCCGGCTACACTAGTGAGCAGAAAAGCAAGTGACCGATTATGTGTAGTATGGCCCTTCTTTTACTTAAAGGCGAACTGTGTGTATGATGTACACGTTGCAGGGACGTACAGACAGGCCTAAAAGAATACGTAAACGTCCTTGTGAAGAAGAAATTCAGGGGGCAGGAGGGGGAGTCTCCCATGTTTTATGTCATAGAAGTCTGGACTTGTTTGAAGTTAACAATTACTTTTGAAATAACAATATATAATTTTATAATAAAAAGGATTTGGGGAGCTAATTTTCTAGATGGAATAGAACACTTTTTAGAAATGCTCTTAAAATAAAATGTTAAGTTCTTTCTCCCATTTACAAGCCTGTGAGGGCACAGGAAGGGGAGCACTGCCACAAAACCCTCTTTTAAAATAATCTCACTCAGGATGCCACACTAAGTGTCATTTCAGAGATTTTTAAGGCTAGCAATGCCTCTTTTCAAACTATATTGGGAGTAGGGTGTAGCTCATGGTAGTGTGTGTGCTCAGCATGTATGAGGTCCTGGGTTCAATCCCCAGTACCTCCATTAAAAAAAGTAAGTAAACCTAATGTCCTCCCCCCACCCAAAAACAAACAGACTACAATCAAAAATGACATCAATGTCAAGATGAAGGCAAAATCAACAATCTTAAAAAGAAAACATGTAAAATAAAGACTTAGACAAAACAAATGACTAAACTGCAGAGTTCTACTATATTTTATTCAAAACTGGTCCCACTTCCTAATTGAGAGAACTGAAAGTCTAGTGTCCAAATGTAAATACCCATCACATGTTCAAAAATAATCTTCACATTTGTACTCTGACCCAAATCTAGCACACTTAAATTATCACACCAGTCAGACACAGACGGTCACCCCTCGGTATGTAACAACATCCTGAAAGCTGCACAGGGAGGTAGCTACGATCCCATTTATTAAGCTCTTAAACTCAACTGTGATCATCAGAAGTTACACACACCATGATCCACCTTTTGCACAGGTAATTTTATTCTCTCCTGTGGGTGTCAACAGTGCTGACAGATTGTAGTTTGAAACATTCAGAAAGCACATAACCTGAATATTGTCACATTTTTTTTACATCACGATTCAATAACTATTGAACAGTTATGTCTACTAAATACAGTGAACAAAATGGTATAACTGTTTACACCATTCCCTTGTAAACAAGGCTTTTGTCACGATAGTAACAAATGGAATTAATGCATACCACAAGGTCAGTGAGGAAAGAGTTTTTCTTTAAATAAACTATTCTGTTTATAAATAAACTCTGATTTTTTTTTCAGTACACATTTACAGACCTGATCAATAAAAAGAAAACAAGACATATAGTTTCCTTTAAAAAGAAAACGTTGAGAAATGGACCACTATGGGAGAAAGCGCCTGGGAAAGGGGGTGAGAAGCAAGCAAAAGGGAGAGGGTTAAAAGTACAGCCGTACTGCAGCCTACGTCGGGTAGCAAACACGGACACCGACACGCGGGCAGGGCTGTCTGGGGGGCTCATTTTACTTGAATTCCAGCAAGTTGCAATCGATCTTGTAGTACACATAGGGGTAGTATTCCTGCTGACTCAAGTTTAAGCCTGGAATATCCATAGGAGCCTGTAGAAAAATCAGATGATTATTCAACTAAGTATTTAAAGAAATTTTAAAAAAGAAAGAAAGAGAAAAAAAAAAGCATTACCATTTACAGGCAAAGCTTGGAGGTATCGTGGGTTCTGCTCCAGGCCACCGCAATAAAGCACTTGTTGCCATGAGGTGAGTTCCATGAATTTTTTGGTTCCCCAGTGCATGTACAAGTTACGTTTACAAGCATACTGCAGCCTAAGCGTGCAATAGCATTATGTCTTAAAGAACAGTGTACGTCCCTTAATAAAAAAATACTTTATTGCTAAAAAATGCAAACCATCATGTGACAACTCAAGGTTGCCACAAACCTTCAATTTGTAAGAAGTGCAGTATCTGCAAAGCGCAATAAAGCAAAAAGCATGGTAAGACGAGGCACGTCTGCACCTCCCTAACAAACACCTACTCTGGGCTAAGTTTATACAGTTATGCTAACTTAATCTGAGTCTGGCATTGTTATTTCTATTTTGCAAATGAGGAAAAATCTCAGAAAGGCTGACCTGCCCTAGGAAAACATGAGTGAGTGAGCTGTAGAGCCAGATTCAAGTGCTCTCTGACTTCAAAGCCTGTATGTGTTCAACCATGACCCACCACCCTTTCTTATGTATACTGTGTAAAACTGCTTCTTTAATCTCAGACTTGGAGTCTTGAGTTTATGAGACACCTGGCTTATAAAATGTTGGATAAAAATAAACCAAGTGTGATGCTAACTGTATCACTTATTATATATGCGTGTTATAAGAATTTCCTGGTAGGAAATTATGCATCAAATAGTTAAGACTTCATATACTATCAACAATTCCATGAAAATGGAGAGCCATTTCCTGCATTTTCTTCTACCAAAAAAACCTGTTTTCATGGGTTCTAACTAATGCACCTGTGAAATACTGCCAGCCTCAACTAAAGAGGAAAAAAAAATCAGCAAGATATTTGAAATCAAACATATAAAATAAAAGCCTGCTACGATTTAAAACAGCAGCAACAAAACACATAGACACTGTTTATACCTTTCTGTTTAAAAAGAAGATATAAACACATACCATTTAGAGAAATGATAGTTCCCTTTAAAATGCTCATCTAATGACGCCGATACTTCCACCAAATAAAGTTAAAATAACTACTTATTTTCTCTCCCTCTCTGCAATTTATAACTTTTGTAAACCACTAGTATCACTGGTTGTTTCTGTGTTTCTGCAGTTATAAACATCTCATCCACAGCAAGATGATGACTGGCTTTCGGAAACACCAAGAAGCAAAGCACTGTTCTACCCAACAGTACAACGAGGGGTAAGCAAGGTCAATCACTTGCTCTGCTATCAGGAGAGTTAATTACTAACAAATTGAGACTCTCAAAGTAACTTCAAAAAGATAAACAATGTAACATTTACTATCCCTTTTTTATCTATCTTCTTCCAATATTTTTTCTGAAATTCATTCCAGTCCCTAGTCAGCCAGGCCGCCCAGCAAGCACTCACATCAATAATAGCCGCTGCACTGCTGTCCAGATGTTTATACAATTCATATAATACTTCTCGTAGTTTCTTCATTGTTTTCTTATTGGGCTGAAGAAGCATTGCTTGGAAGTTCACTGGCAAGCCATACCTTACAGGGAAGCAGAAATACAGTTTGCAACACAAGCCGTCATATGCAGATCTTCTTTTTAAAGCAAATCTTCTCATATTCTTCTTTAATCATGGTTAATGGGAAGAGGGTACCTCATTTTAACAACCATGTTTACACGTTCAATAGAAACTCAAACCTTCTCTGGTCTTCACTGTCCATTAGAAATTTTTCCTTAAAATGAGAGTCAACTGTTTACTAGGAATTACTTTTAATTACTCTTCAGTATTTAAGGTAATCTATGAATACCCTCAGCAGACGGTGATAATACATAAGCTTAGTACAGTGCCCCTTGGTATCTGCAGGGAGTTGGCTTCCAGGACCTCTGTGGATACCAAAATCCATGGATGCTCAAGTCTCTTATATAAAATGGTGTAGTATTTGCAGATAACTTACACACACACCTTCCTATATGCTTTAAATCACCTCTAGATTACTTATAATACCTAATACAATGTAAACGCCATGTACCCACTTGTAAATAAAATGCAAATACTATGTAAATAGTCGTCAATGCGCAAATTAAATTTTTGCTTTCTTTTTTTTTTTTTAACATTTTTCTGTGTTTGGTTGAATCCACGGATTCATTCGGAACCCGAGAATATGGAGGGCCGACCATGGATGTTTTCATAATAAACAACATGAGATTACCCATACCTACTATGAAAATTCAAAGAAATCTATAAATAGTAAGCATGGCTGCAGATAAGAATTTTGAACTATTTCTAATATGAGCAACATGTACATAGGATCACAAGGTAATTGAGATTTTAAGTATCTCAAAATAATAAAATATTTTAGGTTAATATGAAACAAGGACTTCAAATAAGGCACTGGTATATGATGTATCAAACTACATGTATAATATCTGAAAGATCTTCTTTTAAACAAACACTGGCAATTTTTTAAAATCTACGTGTAACTTAAGTACATAATAGGAAAAGAATCAGGGTACAGCAGCACGATCTCTTTTCCAAACCAGACATTAAGGCCCATGACTAACACACATGTAGTAAGCAGGATGGAGCTGACAATCTCCCTCATGACTGGCCCTTTGGTTTCTCCAAATCAGTTTCCTATTAACTAGACTATGAGTTATAATAAAGACGTCCAACGTAAGGGGATCTAGGAATTCTTCAGTTCCAAGTTTCTCAATTAACTTCTTTTACCTCAAAACAGACTCGACAAAAACCCTCAATGCTTTCACGTGAATCCACGCAATAAACGCCTCACTGAAATTCACTTTCAGCCATCGTACAAGTGGTCCCTACAGAAAGAAAGATCACCACAAATTTGGTCTTGAAAATGGCAGTCAGAAATTAGATAAACCAAGTATTTTTAAGAGTGACTATCCAGTAAGAACCTATAAGGGAATTAAACCATATTATAATTCACTTTAAAAATGTTCCGTTTTTTTCATGATCTTGGATGCTTTACCTTTAATTAGCCACTACTCTGTAACCTTGGTAGACACAAAAATCCATTGAATCTATCCACTACACAGAAAAAGGCATATATTTTAATGAAAGTCATTTAAACCGATATAGAATATGGATGTGTCCTTCCGTAAGTTTGAAAAACCAAAATATAAAAATCTAAATTTACTATCCAATACTGTAAAACGTTTTATACAGTTAAAACAGAATTCAAGTTACAAACAACTTCTCAGGAACAAAGATAAATAACCATGTACTAAGTCACTTAACAACCCAAGGTCTTAGTTTTCTCATCTGTAAAATGAGGGGGTTGATCTAGACCCTTAAAACCTCTTCATCACATTCTATATTTCTAATGAGACTATTACACAGTATGTTTTTGAAATTAAAATATTAAGTATGATTAATATTAGTATGATATTTCAGTATGATTTCCAGCACTAAACAAAAATACTTTAAAGAAACAAACTTCGGGGTAGAGGGTATATAGCTCAGTGGTGGAGTGCATGCATGCACAAGGTCCTGGGTTCAATCCCCAGTTCTTCCATTAAAAAAAAAAAAAAAAAAAAAGAAGTAAAGAAATTTCAAATAGCTTATTACTGTCCTCTCTATACTTAAAAGATATACATGATGAGTTCAGCTAATTTGAAGAACAATACTGGGCTCATTTGGATGTAACAATCAAATTATGCAAAAAGGACAACAAAGTGAAAGTCTTTGGCTATAATATTTGTTCTTGGAAAGAGTTTTTGGACCTTCCCAAAACTCTTTCTGGAAATTACTTGGTTAGGGTTAGTTTCTCCCAACTGAGATGACATGGTTTATAAAATACTTGGAAATAATTTTAAAAGGAACGTGCCTTTAGTTCTTCTCGCATTACAAGAGAAATACATTTTCACTCGTCATGCTTCCCCTTCCACACAGGTTGCTACTCTTCACAATAATCCTGCACTTGAAGGTGGCCACAAAGTCAACACCATCTTTCACTCACAATTCCATCCTTGTTCCCCATTTTGCCTGGAACATTCTGATTCTCCAAAAGTTTAATACAAATTCCTCCAGTAAAAGATTGCAGCATTAAAAAAATCTGCCTCAAGAAAATTTTTAATGAAAAGAGAGAACTACTACTTAACTAAAGTGACCCCTCACTACAGGGGCATTAACCAAAGCACTGCATTTCAAATTAACTTCTGATACGGACTTAGAGGGATTAATTTTACGGCACGTATTTTAAGATAACAATTTTCAGCTTGTTTAGAGAAAATTCATTTTGATTATTTAATAGAAAAAAATAACTAAAATCAAATGTCTTAAAAGTGAAATCATAAAAGTTTTTCTTTTGAATCAAAGAAAAGCAATACCACTTTTTCTTCTGCTTCAAATTGGTAATACTAAATATTAAGAATACATACAAACTGCTTTTTTTTGTCAGTAGAAAGCCTGTTCATTTCTTCTTTATCTGCCTTCATCTCCTCTTCATTATACTGGAAGTCACGGACGATGAATCTAAATTTGAGGGGGAAAAATCAAAATTGTCCATACTGTGTACAGGTGCTCTAATAAATTAAAAAACAAAAAAATAATAATCTTACTTGTTTTCCCTGGCTTTGTGTCTGAAGTCATCAACTGCCTTCCTAAACAAGGTGACATTACATAGGTAACTGTCTTGGTCCTCTGAGAGAACACTACAGAAAAACACACAAAGTCCATTTTAAAGCTTTATATTTACTGCTCTCTTTCATACTGAAGGCAGAAATCTGAAACAAGGGAGGGGGACGGAGAGGAACAGATGGGTAGGACAGCCCTTCCCAAACCACCTCAGTGCTATTTATCGGTACTGCTGCAAACCCCAAAGACACTTGATGTTTTTTATTTACAGTGCCTTAATGGCTCCCTACTGTATTTCTTCCTAACCTACAAAATTAAACATTAATTCAAGTAAAGTATCCAAACTCTAAAAGTCATACTTTTCAATCTGTATCAGCGCGAGGCCAGCAGGAAAAACTGTCCAGTAGCTGGTTGGTTTCCAGAATCTCCTTGTTTCCTCACCACGCGGCCTCTTCTCTTCTGGAAACCCAATTCTCTCTTCCCCTCCCCAGTCCAGCTCTGGGGGTCCTGCCCCCACCTCTGCATTGCCAGGACCTCCCACCTCTAATCTTCCCTTTTCTCCCATCACACCCTAAGTCAAAAAGTGACAAACCAATTGTCTAAACAGCCTCTGACAACACATTTTTGTGCATCTCAGGGCTTCCTTTCAGGCTTTAGAAGATCCCAGTGAGGTCAGAACTTCTGCCCAGTCCCGGCTTTCATGGACGGCACTGGATAGACGTTCCTGACAGCACTGTCAGGAAAGTTTAACCGTCATTATTAACTGGTAAACCCTGGGGGAAAGTCCACTGTTTGGAAAGGCAAATCGTATAGTTTATATATAGTACAATCCTAATTTGGCTACTTATTATGTAGAATCCCACATGCAAGGTCTACGCAGCTACACACTGAGTTGTTCAGTGGTGATGATGCTCTTGGGGTGGGAGGACATCACTCAGAGTGGGGTCTCTTCTTCCTATCTTTCATGTGTTGGATTTACTTTTACTGTTTAGTTTTTATTTACAATGTGGTACTTCTGAAATTAAAAAAAAATAAGTTTAATAAAATTGAGGGAGTGCTTGTGGAATTCAAAGATCCTTTACTAAATACGGAGAAGAAAAAAAAAAAAGCTTAATTTTTCCAGGCAGCCTAAGAAATGCCTAGTTAGTTAAGTAAATTCAGGAGGCAACTACAATGCATAGTGGCAGAATGGCTTTGAGGACTGAAGCCACCTGGCCTTTTTTTTTCTAAACTGAAGTGTAGTCAGTTTGGAGCCACCTGGCTCTTGGCTGGTGACCTCTGCACAGTATGACCAGGATGCCTGTGGGAGCACTGACAACATACTTACTGATACAGAGAGAAAGGCAGCTACTTTGGACTCAGAATGTTTAAAACCTCCTTTCAACTTGTTCCCTCTCAAAACTACTACTCTTAGCTCTTACTCCCAGTGCCTATCAGATCAAGAGCAAGGCAACTACCAAGTGGACAGAACTTAATAAAAAACCTTTAATGATCTTCAGGTTTGCCAGGATTGACTCAGCAGTGTGCAAACTGGGATCAAAACAAAGCCAAGTCCAACTTGAAAGGCTATCTCAGACCCTAACAATACTCCACCACTATCATGTTCATCTTTTAAACTTACACAGTACTTTGCTGTTTTGAAGGCCATTTCAAAAGCATTTGATGCTTGACAGTAAGTATGTAATGCCTACCTAACCTACCCTCCCATCCTATCTGTCATGTAGAGACTTAGGTCCCAGCACAGTGGAACTTTGAAAGACAGGCAAAGTAGAGAAGATTCCAAGCAGAACCCCATAAGCAAATGCACCCAGGTGTGGAACAGCACAGTGCGTCTGGGGAGCTGCCATTAGTAAGTGGAGCTGGAACACAGGGTACAAGGGCTTGGGGGGGGGCAGTAACAAGCTCCGTAGACCACAAAGATGAAAATGGCAGCAATGCAGAGCACTGATGAGAGGAAGAAAATACTGAAGACTAGCTAATGGCAATTACAATGGTCCAGACAACAGACAGGGTTCTAAATTGAAGTAGCAGCAGTAGGCATGTGTGTGGCACGTTTTAAGTAGGTTTGAACCATGTGAAATTGTTACCTGACCATTTTTGACCTACAAAGTAGCAATTTCATATAGTTCAAAAATCCTATGGAAAGTAGAACTGGTACGCCTGATTAGATGGAGGGATGAGGGAGAGGTAAGAGTCCCACGCTTCCGGTCTGCATCCCTGGGCAGATACCGCCGCCATACGCAAGGCGGACGGGCAGTCTGAGGCTGAGACTGGGGCGATCGTGCCATATTGGTAGTCACCTGGGGCACAGACACACGAGTGGTCCAGGAGGAACCCAGGCATGAGGGTCTGAAGCACCGGAGATTAAGGCGTCCCAAAGCTCCAGGCAGAGGTCAGAGCCATGAGTGTGGCTGTAACAGTGATGACAGAAGAAGGGACTGTCCTGCTGAGACAGAAGAGCCTTATCCAGACTGGCCAATATTCAGGGCTACCAGATTCTCTACATCTACTCAAGCAATTCAAGCATGGAAGCCAAGAGACTGCATCAAAGATTAATTCGAGGTGCAGAAGGCCACAGGATCCGGAGACGATGGCACTGGTAAGAGAATGGCTCAAGTGCTGACTAGACCCCTGCTCAGCAGAAGAGGAGGCACCAACAATGTCCATGCAAACAAAGGGGTGGGGACCAGAGATGTGGACAAGGTCAAAGGGCAGGCTCCATGACAGTGAAAAAGATGGAAAGAAGGCTCTGGTTTAAGAGTTGGGTTACAGATTTAAGATTCCAGAAGTAAAGCCTTATCTAGAGGTCGAGGGTGAGGCCAAAGGAACAGCCAGCAGAAATCCAATGGAGGTGATGGTCTCTGAGCTGCAGGTATGGGGGAGATGAGAAGCCAAAGTTGGATGGATTTCAAGCCAAGGCAAAACCAGCGGTGACCTTAAGTGACATATGAGACCAAGGTAAAGAAACAACATGGATTTGAACTCTCCCCAGATATGATGCTGGCTAGGAACTGAGCCTGAAAGCGAACTTAGTTTACTTTAACCTGATGTGCAGAAGATCTACTGGGTTCAAATAAATGGCCCAAACTCACTTTCTTCATTTAGTTCTACTGTTATGCAGAAGCAGTAACACTGTCTTCTCACTGGTGTAACCAGGCTGAGAAAAAACTGAAAGTCCAGGTTTTTCAGATGTCTCCTGGCATTTTCAGTCACCCACGTGAGTGGCAGTGCTTCTGGGGCTTTCCAGTTCTTCCTGCTGCTCTGACTTCTTAGGTCTCTCCTAAGACTCAGACCTGCTGTCTGCTCTGCTCCCCAGTCCACCAACCTGTTTCATTGCCAAGGCATCTTTCCCCGCTTTTCTTCATGAAAGTTATCTTTGCAACCCCTGCTTCAAAACACAAAAGAAACTCTTCTCTGCACAATGCCTAGTGTCTTTTTTCTAGGCCCTCCTCACTAGGATCCTCTGCTGCCTGACAGCACCGGTGAGTGTGGTGCTGTCTCCAACAACAGAGAAGAGGAGGAAGTCAACCAGACTTTTCCAATCTTACCCAATCAGAATATCTCAAACAAAAGCAGACAGACAAAAAGCAAAGTGATATTCTGAAAGTACAAGTGAAAAGTACAAGTTTTTCCAACACGGAAGTGGAGCAGCAGCCCAGCCTCCACTTCCTTGGCCGTTAATTCTGACCTGGTGTTTACACACACCCCTGCGCTTAACCACCCACTGATGGCAGTATTTCACATCGTCCAATCTTCCAAGACTTACGTGGAATACATTGCAAACAGCCAGATTTTGCGTCTTTTTAATGAAATTATTTCCTTCAGTTTTGAAATGACATTTTTCAATCTATTCTTCTACCTCAAAATTCCACATTCATCTTCACTGCTTCCAAGAGTAACCACTCAACATTGTGCCAAAAAGCAACAGGTGACAGTATTACTACTTATAAATGACTTTAAAATAAAGCACTTAGAGTAACGATTAGCACACGGTAATCACTCAAAAATGCCAGTTATTGTGCTAAGTGAAAAATCCAGCAACAAGTCACAGAGATCTTTCCCAAACTGTGTACAAAATTCCAGACTAACCCACAAAAACCTGTCTGCCCCACATGAACGAACCATCCTCTTCAGATGGGCTCCTGCTCTGTTCTCAATGACTATATTTAAACAACTTTTCAGGTCAGTGGTTCCAGGTGTCTTTGGAACTGACAGCTAAGTGAGCAGATGTTTTCCCTGAGTGAGGAGAGACTGGGGGCTCTCAGGTGGTCAGTGAGCACTTAGGAGTCATTCAGAAAACAGGTACTGCCTGTGCTCAACTGTAGGGCCTGACTTTTTTTCCTTTAAACTACTGAAGTGATTTTCAAAAGATGTAAATCTCTGAAGTAACATTTCTAAAGTCCTTCTTCCAGCATCAACATGGGCCTACTTTCTCAGCCTACACACCGCTCCCCGGGACTCAGGCTCGGTGCCCCACAAGCCAAGGACATTCTGTGCACATCGGGGCCTTTCTCTCCTCCTCCCCCTGCCACCAGACAAAGTCAACCTCTGTGGCTCTAACTCCTTCCAGAGCACAAATGTCTAAGAAGGTGCTATCTGTCAAGATAAACAGCTTCGGTGGACAGCCAGTATCAGGACACAACCTCAGTCTTCAGTTTGCCACGTGAAAGGCCGGTGTGGATGGAAGGTACTCCCCACAAATGGGAAAAAAAATCACGACCACAGGTTTGTGGTTTAGTTCTCAAAAATCAACACTGTGAAATGACAATAATCATATTACTTTGTATTTTATGTATCTTATCAAGCCGTAGAAGAACCTCATAATGTGTACAGGGAAGGTGCGATGCTCACTTTACAAAGCAAACGAGGCCCAGAGAAGTTAAAAGACTTACCCCAGGTCACACAGCAAGTTGGTAGCAGAACCAGCAATAGAACTCAGATCCCTGGGTCCAGGACTCTTTCCATTATACTAAGCTACCTCCCATATGACACAATGAAACTGGAAAAGAAAATATTTCATGGGCCTGGCCTTACTAGCACCTCTTCTTTACTACCTCCTGTACCTTTCTGTCACTGCCTCTTGAGGGATATACATACAAAAAACTTCTCTGGGGGTGCAACGACACTGTACTTAATATGTTCCCAATAAACACTTCACATGGAATGGCAGAATACAGGAAAAAGTGACGTGCTATGTAGTGCCAAGAGTGCAGGAGTTAAAAAGACCTGAGTGTTGGTCCCACCTTTGCCACTGGGGACACTCTGCAAGCTGTATGCTTTAGACAATGATTCAACTCTTCGGCATTTTTACTTCTTCATCTACGAGAATAAGTTCAACAACCCAAACTACTTCACAGAACGGTTGTAGATACCAACTTAGACAATCACTATTAATTCCTAAGTTTAAAAATGCTTAATAAAAATATTTTAAAGGCAAGTACAGATGAGGTAGAATCTATGCTCATTGGAAAGGGACAGTAAATATCTGCAGATCAACACAGTACCCTAGCAGCCGTTTTTGGTTTAATTCCTTTGCAAGATAAATGAGGAATTATAGACACACAGTAGGTATACAATAAATACTGAATGAAGAATTTTCAGAAGGTAGGACAGCAGAAAAAGTATCACACCAGAGACCTGGGCTCTAATTCTAGCTCTGCCACTAATGGATGTGTGACTCCGGGCAAACCACTTTACTACCTCTGTGACCTCAAACTTCTACATCTGTAAACATGAGTGGGTCAATCAGACCGTGCAAAGTCCCTTCCAGGTCTAAAATTATAATAACCAGAGTTACTATAACTCACTTACATATAAGGAGAAAAAGATGGTTCTAAAAGTGTAAATTTACCATAATGCAAAGATAAAGATACTTCCTAATCCAACATCCAAACTATCAAAGGAATTCTAGGAAAGAAATGGGCCTTAAAAAGGCTCCTACTTACTTGCTAGACCTTGGAACTACCATTTCAGCTAGTGTTTCATACTGCTTAATCCAGTCGTTGTGGTTCAACCTGCAGAAAAGACACAATTAAGTCCTGGAAAAGAGAAACTAGCCCTACTTCCTGCCAAATTCAGAAAGAGAAAAAAATTATGAGATGAATAGGGAATTCAACTATAGCAAGTATACCTCAAATCTATTTAAACAAAAAAATTCAAGTTTCCTTCTGAGAATGAATTTCAAATACACTGAGTGGTGAAGCAGGAAATACAGTTCACCACCCTCTTACATTCAGTTAACTCTTGCAACAGAGGCGTAGCTTTGAACTTAGTTTTGGAAAGGAAGTAAAACAAAGTGTAGATTCCAAATTACTGTTAAACTTTAGGGTTGATATAGAAGAAAGGAGAAAAGAAAGAGAAGCGGGGAGACAGAGAAAGAGAGAAGGGGGAGAGAGAGAAAGCAGGGGGCAGTGGAGAGAGAAGTGGGGGGAGACGGAGAAGGTGAGACAGGGAGAGAAGGAGAGGGAAGGGGCGAGGGGGAGAGGGAGGGAGGGAGAGGAGCCATGCTGAAATCACTAACATTTCTTCAGCAGCCGTTATGAAAGGCTGGATAAAACCATATTTACCCAAAGCACACAGTACTAGGAAGTATTGCATCACAAAGTGACAGACAGTAAACCATGCTCCCACAGCATGTTGTGCAACAACCTTCTCTAGAGACCACTGGCTTTTGGGGGTGTGGAGAGAGAGAATTATGGCTGCAATGTAAAATAAAGAATTGTGGTATCTGTAGCCAGGATACTGAGTAATTCATTATGCAAGGCATCCTAGGTCTTACGTTTCAATTACAGGGTACAGAAAACTATGAGAACTTCTAGTCTGAAACACAAACTTTAAATAAACGCTGAATGAGACCAATCTTTTATCTGGGCAAAGGTTATTTTCTTGCATAGTATAAGAACACAGATACATAAAAATTTACTAGAAATAATCAGTGTTCTACTACTCTGCAGTGAGGGCGGGGAAGCAGAAGTCAGATAACACTGCAGCCACTGTAAATCCAATGGAAGGGCTTTCCCGCCCCTTTTCAGGAGGCATCATTTTCCAGTTATTTCCAGTTTTCTAACCAGAAAAAAAAAGGAGAGCACAGCAGAGGAAGATTTCATGAAAAAAGCTCTCAAGAGTCCCCAGATCTCCCACCTCTGTTTGGATCTCCCGAAGATTCCCTGACAGTGAGATAGTGACAGTGTTCAGAAGTGAAACCATTAATAGTGTTTCATACACACACACACACACACACACACACACACACACACACACACACACACACACACACAGAGTTCCAATCTTCCAAAAATTTCATTTTACCAAGATTAGCTATGATCAAATGTTAATTAAGGGGGGAGGGTGTAGCTCAGTGGTAGAGTGCATGCCTCACGTGCACAAGGTCCTGGGTTCAATCCCTAGTACCTCCATAAGTAATTAATTAATTAACCTAACTACCCCATTACCACCAAAAATATTAAATATTCTTTTAAAATGTTAATTAAGACAGAAGGCCTAATCTAAAGGAGATTGCAAAGGGTTATCTAATCCAGCAAACTATGCCCACACTTGTTTTTGTAAAGAAAGCTTTGCTGAGACACAGCCACATCCATTCACAGCCACACTATGCATGGCTGCTTTCAGCTACAACCAAAGTGGACGTGGCAGAGCTGAGTAGTTGTAACAGAGACCATGTGGCTTGCAAAGGGTAAAGTTCTTACTACCCATCCCTTAACAGAAAAAATACGCCTGCCTTTGATCTAATCCATTCTTTGCTTCTTAGAGGGCTAAATGCATCCTGACCAATCAGACTTTGTAGAAAAACAAAAACAAAGAATTTCCTATTTTGAAAGATCTAAACATCAGTATTTTAAAAAACTCCAATAATTTAGCATTATTTAATTTTCTAATGGGCCAACTCTACTAAGCTGCTAAATTTGATTTAGAATCTCAGTTTATAATTGATATCTCCATTACCAGGTTATGAGCTAAATTCTACTGTGTGTGCCACATGCTGGTTGACAGAATGAATGTCAAGGTGATATTCCCTTTACACTTGGCTTTTATGGAATACTTCAAGTTATAGTATCACTAACCAACATTTTTTCTTGTATTTTAACAAGTAACCTTTTGCAATAAAAAGACATACTTGGGAACTACGACCAGTAATGTGACGAGATACTCTGAATCAAGAACAAAGTCATCCTTCTTCACGATTTCTGCTAGACTTCTAGTTAGCAAACTTCCTCTGAGGAATTAGAAAAAAATCATTAGGCCAATAATTATGTGCTTCCACAACACAAGAAAAGAAACAGCAGGCTAATTATATTCACATATATTATATATACATCTCAAGAGAAGGGTTAGTCTGAGTTAACATTTTTATAAGAAGTCAAAATTCAGCTGTATATTTCCCACCCCGAAAACCAAAGAAATTTCAACATTTATCAAAATTTGCCTCTAGTGTCTCCCTTTGTGTTTGCTTTAATTATTGTAACTCAGCTCGACTCTTGATTACATGTATAATATCTTGACCGGGAAAGTGTTACCCATTAGATATCAATTAAAGTCTACTTCACCATAATTATGAAATCGTATCATCTAAGCACAACCTTTGATTTTTCCTCCCTCTCCCCCTGGGTAGCAATTTTGGTTAGTTAACCCAATAATCAACTCTTTCAAAGCAGTCTTTATTTGGTCTCCTAGCACATTTCATAACGAAAATGACTCGCCTTGTTTGCACCACTGATGGTACCCAACCAACTTTCCCTCTGGGAAATGAACACATAACTTGAATAGTTAAGCGCTTAAAGCTACACTTGCAGCAGTCGCACTGCAGCGAGATTGACCAAAACAAGAGTGTTCTGCTTTAAGAAAACCCAATATGGAAGAAATCTAAACTTGGAAAACAAACAAATTAAAGAGTGAGTATTATAAAAGGATTCTTCTCTATAGAATTCTTTTAAGCAGCAGATAATTGCTGTGTAACTAAACTATGATTTGATTTAAAACAATTAATTTTAGATAATTTTATCAGTGAAAAATCAGACAAAGGGATAAACCAGAACCGAACTCACAAGTATTACGTATGAAATGAGTATAATAAATCAGCCTACCATTTGTTTTGAATGGCCTGAATTAATGAGCTTTTCTGCATGAAGTGAAAAAAACACCATTTTCATCATAGAAACAGCACAAAACTGGAACTTACTAACCCTCAACAATAGTCTATTCAGTGTATGCTAGAGTGCTTCCCCAATTCTCAATATTTACATGTACTTGACATGCTTACGCATTCTTTCGTTCCAAATTCTGAAGATTCCCTTTCAGGTTGTTATATGCGGATGCTCGAGACTTCAGGTCATTGTCAATCTGAGTCACTCCCTTCAAAGAAAAAGAAGAAAAATATGGAAATTTTTCCCAAACCTGTCTCTACTAATACAATTAAAGTAGCTATACTAAAACATTAAATCAAAAAAAAAAACCACCACTAGTTCCTAATGTAAGAATATTCTATTATTTTAAAAGCACAACCTCATTAAATGTAAAACAACCCACTTCATTTTTAATAACCATGGTAATTTTCATATGAGTCTTTTCTACTAAAGATAATATTTTAGTCAACATGTATCTTAATTACTGTTACTATATTACTTCTTAAACCATGTAAACGGAACCTAGGCCACTGGGTATAAAGATTACTAATTAAAAGGCCTTGATTCACAAATCTGAAGGATTAATTTCCAAAAGGAACTAAATCACATAAAGTTTTGCTATTCACAACACCACTATTCTTACACAAAATATTTTTGCAATGAAATTAAAATTGTATTTGAATTTATTTATAAATGTTACAAAAGCCGATTTTTCAAAAAGATGTTTAAAACTACCAACAACTTAGGGAGAAAACACATAGCAGTAGATTTAATATTTGAAGAAATAATTTCAACTCATCTTTATCATTATTAGCTGTGTGACACTGGGGTAAGTCACTTCACCTCTCTGAGCCTGTTTCCCCTCATATATAAAAGTATCAAGAAGATGACCAAGTCCTTGATAAGGATCAAAAGAAAATAAGGCTCAGTCATAGTAAGAGTACCACTTTATATTATCTAACTACTCATTTTCATTAAATTTTATAATGACTTGAGTTAAAATCCTTGATAGTCTATATTCACTTACATTTAACTACAGAGCACAAAGTACAAATAAAGTCACTGGGAGCCAAGGAAAGTCTGTCCAAATGATTTAAATGATACTTTTGATCCCAGTCAGCTCATAAAAATGTTGGCAAACAATTAATAAGTCCTTGTTTACTTGCCTCATTATACTTTCAGGTCAGACCTTTACATTTTCTCTCAAGCTCAAAGACTTCACAATATAATACAGAAGGAGCTCTTAACTCAGTGAGTTCACGTACAGGTTTTAACACCTGTGGACTCCCTGAAACTGCACATAAAATCAAGTGGTACAAGAATACGGGGATTTTCTCTGGGTAGAGGATCAATACTGAATGTCAAAAGGTGTCAGAGAACCCATAAATTTTAATCTGGATTAATACTGTACATTAAAATCCTTCAGTGGCCATTATCACATATCTGAATGATTCATAAATCTCTAATGGATTCCAATTTTCTACATATTATCTCAGTTACCCTTAAAATTTATATAAATAATTATGGAATTCTAAAGTTACTTTTCTTACGCAAACATTGTTAATGCAACATTTAACATAACCTCCTAAATAAGTAAACTACACAACTTGGATAAGGTACACATAAAAGTGTTATTCTTCTCTGACATCTTTCTTTTTTAGTAAAATTATAGTAAAGGTACCTCCTCCTGTTTTTGTCAGTCATATATAATTAAGTTGCTTTGTCAAAGCCTAAATTAGAGTTTTTCATAGCTAAATACTTCTAAAATAAATAAAGACATTATAAATCAATGAGTCCTACCTGTGTCATTTTTTATCTTACCTTGGCAATTATTTCAGAAATGTTTTTCAGGGACTGCTTGATTGGATATTTAGCCATGTCCCACTGAAACCTTGTTATATAAGTAACCAAGTCGACTGAAATAAGGGAATAAATTAATTACTGAGAAGCAATAGAATTTTTTAGTATGCTACACAGTAATAGATTTTAATCCCGAAATTGGCATTGAGAAAATCAATAAAGATGTCATCCTTTCTGAAGAGTTCTGGTTACCAATACTAAGTAACATGGATTAATCAGAATTTCTACCTTGTACTCTGATTGGATCTCTTCTCCTTACTCAAAATTTAATATACATTAAAATGCTCCTTCTAATTTGATGACTTAATAAATGGAATATGTACATACCCATGGTACCTAATTATGTAGGAGGAAGAGACACAAAGATTAAGAAACTACCTCAAATTGTCTCCTCAAAAAGCAGAATTTGACAAAAATATGTTCTTTCTTTGCCACTTAGCCAAACAAACTGAAAATGAACTTGTCTGCTAAAACCATATGATGATTGTTTCTAGGAGTCTGTATTTCAATAATTTTCAAAACACAGACCTTTTCACTTTCAAATGAAAAAAATTAAAAATGCAGAGCCGAAGAGACACTCAACAACTAATTCCCTGAATGTCTGGTAGCCGAGATCACGCAAGGCTGATGGGATCAAGATCCAGGAAATCACATGTCAGTTATGGCTAACCGGCCAAAGTAATGCACAACAAAGTATCTTCTCTCCTCAGCTTCTCCCTACATAATACCAATGAGTCAACAACATACATAGTATTTCCAAAAGCAGTGTTGGACGCAACATCCCCTAGACTGTCAACCCACATTCCACCTACGAGACTGACTGCCCTAGTTCATCAGGTGCCTAGAGATCAGTAATGGCACCTAAAATGAGCACATCTAACTTCTGTCCTTCTGCCCCAAACACTCATTAACAGAAACAGTAAACAGGTCAGGATCACTATTATAACAAAGAGCAAAAATAAATTATTAAAGTTTTTTTTAATTTTACTGAGCACTTATTTGGCATCTATTATTTGCAAGCAGAAGAAATGAGATTAGAGAAACACTAGATTTAAAATACAGTAACCACCAAGACTTTAGCCAAACTAGCTACTCCATACCGCTGCTTCGGCACCCATTCTGTGTGGTCAAGTAGACCGCAGGGGCCCAGAAATTACTCTAGTAACAGCCGTCAATAACAGCCTGAAGTCACAAGTAAATGTAAATTCCTGACATGACTTCCCTGATACTGACCCTGCGATAAGCACTCTCCCTGCCACCCAGGGCCTCTTTCTAGTGTACCCTTTAGATAAGACCCCCTCGAAGTTTACCAAAACCCTGCTTTTGGGTTCAAATCGACCAATCTGGACTTGGCTTGCGATCCCCAGAGCACCCAACCCATGGACCCCAATAAAGGCACCTGCCCCAGGTCCCGCAGCTCCCTCTGCCTGTTCCCTGCCTTGACCTCCTCGCATGCCCCCCGCCCTTCCTCTAGGACACGTGAGTAATAAACTTCCCTACTTCACTCTCCCTTTTGGTCTTTTGTTGACCCTGGCTCACCATCCCATGACTCCCCAGGGCTCTACTAAACAAATGTTCATTTAACCAAGTCACATCAGTCACCTTTACCAGGACAAAAAAGGAAAGGGTTGTTTCTTATTATAGTGACATATCAATAAAGATCTGCCTAATTTAAAATGAAGCAAATGCTAAAGTGCTATTTCCTAAGAAAACAACAAATCCAAGTACAAATGACAATGAGGTAGCAACCACCTTTATAAAGCCATTATTACACAGAGCAAACTTTACGCAAATACTAGTTTCTAAGACAGTTCAGTAGTAGGCTATTCTATGGATTAAAGTAAAAAAAAAAAAAAGAGCCATATTCAAACTGGAGACAAGGAGGCATTACTCTGCAATAAAACAAATAATTTCTATTCTAAGGCTTTAGCAGTTGGATGCATTAAATACGAAAACCTAGAGAAGACAGCAAGTGTTCAACTGGAACAATGCTGAGACATATAACTTGGAAACATACAAGTAAATCCGAGCTGACAAATACATCTCAGAAAGAACTAAGATAAAGCTTTATAATACTGCTTTTGGAAGGATCCATATCATAAGCTGTATTATATTACGTAGGACTGTCTTATGAGAGGTTGTGTTTCAGGGAACAGGTTGTAACCAGCAGTATCACTAAATTCAGTAATAATTATATTTTAATGGTTTTTTTAAATTGTATTTAATATCCTTATCTACAGATCTTTTTAAAGTCATTTACTTTATAGAAGTCAACATCAAATCATAAAGCATTAGCTTACCTCCATTGGCCAACAGATTCTCCTGAACTTTATCTTTACTGTCCTCCAATACATCAGCCATATACTGAGCCACTTTCTTAACCACCCTTGGAAGAAAAAAAGAAAATCAATCATTTTCAGGAAAACAACCTAAAATCCATGCTATACAATGACTATACTACACAAAGACATGAATTTCACTCTATGTGCCTATTACACTATCTATATAATAAAGAACAAATGGGTCTTAACTTCTAAAATAATATTTTAAGGACAAAATGGACCAAGATTTTGTTACATATAAAACTCAACTGAACAACTGTAGTTTTAAGGAGACTACTACATGCAGTACGTTTATTAAGTTTGGAAAGAAAGTAGTGGAAAGTTGTGACTATTAAAATTTTAGTCAGTATTCCATTGTAGGCTCTATGGTTGAAGAAAAAAAACAAATCTTAGAAATTTTTCACAAAATGTTGTGATCAGAGTTTGAAAAACAGGAGCTTTAAAACTTTTTATCACTATTGTTTCTAATGGCAAAAAAGAAAGTTTAGAACTTTTTAATAGGATTTCCTTACAATAAGACTTTATAAACAAACAAAGAAAAAAAGTAGCGGAAAATTAGTGAGAATAAGCTGAAAAATGGGCAACAGATCTGACTGTGCTGCAAGGGCTGAGAACGAAGGGGGCAGCAGGCGTTAGTTACATGCGTGTCACCAGTCTGCTCAGGACGAAGGGGGGGATCCCAGAGGCAACAGAACACAAGCAACAGAGTGATAAAGAATGTGCTCCTACATTATTTACTCTTTAACAATTTACTGAGCATCTACTATTTGAGAGGAACAATACCAGAGAGGAAGCCACAGCATCAAAACTACTGAGGCACCAGGATATCACCTTGTCAAGCCCTTCACCTTACAAATAAAGACAGCCAGGTATAGAGAGAATAAGTGACTTAGTCACAAAAGTCACAAAACCAGTTCATGGCAGAGCTGTTACTAGAAACATGGTGTCTTGACTTTGGAGTGCGGTGTTCTTTCCCCCATCCCATTTCTGCCTCTAGGCTGTGGGTAGGATACAAAAGCATACACGAGAAAACTCTCTAGATTCACATTGCTTAAAACTGAAATGGAGAGATACCAAAAAATACAGATGACTAAATACAAAGCAATCTGTAGTAAGTGCCAGCTGAGATGACCCGGTTACAGCCAGAGACGCATAAAGGAAAAAGAGATCACTTGCAGCTACTATAATCAAAGAAGTAGAATGGGTCATGAGCAGGGCAATGAAGGATAGGAATGGTTTTAAAAGGCTGATGAGATGGGAAGACAGTATATTCTTGCCAGAGGGCATCATATGAGTCAAGATCTGGAGAGGCAGAAGAGCAAAGAACGATGAGGGGTCCAGACTGCCTGGAGTGTGGTGCTGAGGGAGAAAGGGAGGTTGGGCTGGGAAGGCAGGTGGGGGCCAGACTGTCTCTGATGTCAGCCTTTGGGGAGAGGTGTTATATGGTCAAAACAGGACTTGGGACAATTACTCTGATGACTTTGTACTCAATGGCAGGGAGTGTAAACTGGAAGACAAATTAAGAAACTTCTGCAAGATGAAACAGCAAGGGCCAGAAAGAAGCAACAAAAGGGCAAAATCTGAATGACAATCCTACGCTGAATGACCTCAAACCTACGAAAGTGGAAGAGATTCAGAAAAAATGATGTAAGCCTTATGTCTTCAACATGTTTAACCTGGGCTTTGTACACACACTTGGCTGTGTCTCCAAAATTCACCCATTCCTTCAAATATGACAAACTATAATTCCCATATAACTTGACAAGCATCCTGTAAACAGAACCATTTGCTAGGAACCTTCAAAGATGGGCATGTTTCCACAGAAACAGTTTGGAGTGTAGAATGGCTGTGCCAAATGTATTAACTTAACATCGCATAACTCAGAATTTGACAATCTCCCTACATATCTCTATAAAAGTAGCTATGACACAAAGTCACCTTAAAAAAAAAATCTACTCTTAACGACTAGATTACTGAAAAAGTATAAACTATACTTTATTCCACATACCACAATGTTCAGACTTAAAAACTGAAACATTTAAGTCAGTAAGCTAGCATCTAGCATTACTACCAAGGTCTAACCTTAAAGACCTTAAAACCACTGTGGCTTTTAGATTCCTCATATCTTTCGGGAAGACTGATAAAGACAAGATTGCATAACAGTGCAAAATAGCGGAAAAACTGCATGGTAACTTGCAACTCTTCTGACCAAATGAAGTACATTTGCCCTAAATATTTTTCAGACTACTTCCCTAAAAAAAAATGTGCACAAACTTTAAACTATATTCAGGACATCCCATTGACAATTTAAGGAAAAGACCTAGAAAGCCACTGAGGTGATTAATAAGGATCCAAGTGTTAATAATTATATTTTCAGGAACTTCCCTTCTCAATGTCACTTTCGTTGTCATGACTTAAAACTGTAATGAGGTAGGTGGGACTGCAGGGAAGGCAATCACCTTGGGGATGGCAACTAGGGAAAGTTTCCTCAAATTCTTTTCTTAATTAAAAAGCTATAATCAAGAACTCAAGAGACAATTCTTACCATCAGTTTTTTGAGAGTATCAATAATTGTGTTCATATCTGCTTTATATGAATGCATGGGATGCTTAACCCTAACAGCAATCTGTTACCTCTTCTTTCATCCTCTCTTTTCCATTTTTATTGCCTAGCACCTGGCCTTAGTTGAGATTTTTAATATCTCTTGCCTAATCTACTGTAACACTGGCTCCTAACTGGCCTTTCTGCCTGATAAATACATCTTTAGGTCTATTTATTTATTTACTACATGTCATTACGTTAAAATATCTCTCTGCAACACATCAGCCTCTATTACCAGAGCATCATGGTGGTTCTAATAGTTCAGAAAAGTGTAACAGCATAAACAGGAAAACCTATCTGCACAGATTTCAAGAATAAGTTTCACTCTGTAATAGCCTATAAGGAAACAAATATGAAAAAGAATATATATATGTATAACTGAATCACTATGCTGTGTACCAGAAATTAACACATTATAAACCAACTATACTTCAAAAAAAAAAACTTAAAAAAAAAAAAGAAAGAGTAAGTTCCCCTCTATTCAAGTGTGTTCCCTTAAAGCTTCAATCAAATGTACATTTCTAAGGTTCTCCAAAATTCTGTATTTTACAAATTACACCTATTTATCTAAGCCCTAAGTATTTAAAAAGCTCTGTATTCCAAGACTCAAAGGGATCGTAGACTGATTTTGTCAGTTAATCAAAATGCAGGAAGTTATTAGGAATCCCATATCCATCTTCAGCTAAAACACACAGTAACTGAATTTCAAAAGTGACTAAACCTGTAGTTTAGAAAAACTCTTCTAATATAACTGAATTTTGAAGACAAAAGCATCACCAAATACATCTGCAAATAAATGGTGTAACATCCCATGTTCATGGGATGACTTACTATGCTAAGACTTACTTACTATGCTAAGATGGCAATACTCCCCCAAATTATGTACAGATTCAATACAATCCCTATCAAAATTCCAGCTGACTTTCTGCAGAAATTTGACATGACGTTCCTAAAATTCATATGGAAATAAAAGGAATCAGAACAGCCAAAATAATCTTGAAAAAGAAAAAGTCAGTTGGAGAACTCATACTTCCTGATTCCAAAACTTAATTACAAAACTACAATAAGCAAGGCAATGTGGTACTGGCATAAGGATAGGAATACTGAACACAACTGAGAGTCCAGAAATAAACCCTTACACTTATGTTCAACCAATTTTTGCAAGGGTGTCAGGACAACTCAATGGAGAAAGAATAGTCTTTTCAACAAATGATGTTAGAAAACTAGATATCAACATGCAAAAGAATGAAGATGCACTTCCTACCTCATACCACACACAAAAATTAAGTCAAAATGGATCACAGACCTAAATGTAAAATTATAAAACTCTTTGAATATAGACATAAAACCATGTGACCTTGAATTGGGTGATAGTTTCTTAGATATGATATCAAAAATACAAGCAACAAAAAATAGATAAACTGGATATCAAAATCAAGTATTTTGTGCCTCAAGGACACTATCTAGAAAGTGAAGAAAACCCACAGAATGGAAGAAAATGTTTCCAAGTCATATCTGACAGTGGAGTTTTACCTAGAATATAAAAAGAACTCTTACAAGTCAATACTCAAAAGATAAATAAGGGAATTTAAAAAATGGGCAAAGGATTCAAATATATACTTGTCCCAAGAAACACAAATGGCCAACAAACACATGAAAAGATGCTTAACACATTATCCATCAGGGAAATGCAAATCAAAAACACAATGAAGTACTACTTAACATCCACTAAGATGGCTGTAATCAAAAAGATGGATAGTAATTAAGTGTTGTCAAGAATGTGGAGAAATTAGAACCTTCACACACTGTTGGTGAGACTGTGAAATGATGTAGCCACTTTGGAAAACAGTCTGGCAGTTCCACAAAATGTTAAAAATACAGTTACCATATGACCTAGCAATTCCATGCCTAGGTACATACCCAAGAGAAATGAAAACGTAAGCGTATACAAAAGCCTGTACACAAATACCCACAGCAGCATTACTCAGATTAGCCAGAAAGTAGAAATAACCAAAATGTCTATCAACTGATGAATGAATTAATAAAATGTGGTTTATCTACACAAGGTAGTATTACTCGGTAATAAAAAGAAATTAAATGTTGATATATGCCTTAACACAGATAAACCTCAAAAACAGTAAGCTAAGGAAAAGAAGCCAGTCACGAGAGGCCACATATTGTATGATTCCACTTATATGAAATGTCCAGAATAAGCAAATCTATAGTGTCAGAAAGTAGATTAGTGGGCACTGAGGGGTAGGGAATAACAGCTAATGGAAACAGGGTAGTTATGGGGCAGGGGGTGAAAACGTACTAGAATTTATTGTGGCGATGGCTGCACAACTGTGAATATATGTAAAATCACTGAACTGTACACTTAAAGTAGGTGAATTGCAATGGTATGTAAATTATCTCTCAATAAAAATGATATTAAAAAGAAGTCACCATTTTCACACTTCAAACAGGTGTATGCATGTAAATTGTATCTTCATAAAGTTGATTTACAAAGAAAAAAAGCCACTGTTTTCTAAAACCATGCCAATAAGCAGGGTATTCATGTGATAGTAAACCCAATGTCCAGGTAGCCCGACACTCTCGTTTGCTCTAGTCCATGCATATAAATACATTACCCTTCTACAAATGCATCCAGTTTAGCCAGTTCATCTGACAAGCCAACCAAGACATCTAGCGTGCCAACCTAAAAGGGAAATACAACACTTTATTACCTAAGTTTCATCCTTTAAAAAAAAAATTAAACAAGATACTACAACATCTTGATTTGAAGGGCCCACAGATCTAGAGTTCTCCATATTTTCGTTAATAATATGCATGTGGTTAAAAAATGTCTGCTAGACATTTCAAAGCTATTTATATGTACAAGATAATCCTCTAATTCATGGGCATAACCACCAACTCAGACGTGAAGATTCCACAATGACAAGTCTGTGCCTCTGCTTGCGCTGCCCAGTGATGGTGGACCATGTGAAGTCATGGTTTATGACAGCAGCTCTTAAAGCGGGGGTCCGTGACCGTGCATCAGAGGGTCTGTAATTGAGTCTGCATGCAAAACTATATATGTGTCTAAATGAGCAAGTTCTGGAAGAAGTTCCACAGTCTATATCAGTGTATCAAAGAATTCATAATTCCCCAAATATTAAGAACCAGTAACTAAGTATTTCTTAAATAAGTGCTATGTATAACCAACTCATTTGGTTAACCAGCAGGATATAAACATCATGTTCTTTTCCATTCTTTACAAAAGTTCACTCAACTCATCACCGGCAGTCTGCTTCACTTAGAGGCTGCCAGGTTACTGATGTTTAATAAAAGTTAAATGGATAAACTAGATTAAATAACTAGGTTAGATTTGCCCAGTATAATTAAAGAGGTACAACGGTAAAACATTTACAACATCAGTATTACATAAATTTAATAACAGAAAAATGGATTCACTGTGATATTTAGGAATATATAGCCCTAAGATTTTTTTACTTCTGAAAACCATATTTGTGAAAGTAATATATCAACTATTTTCATAAGATCTCATTAAAATTTAAATCATAATTTACAGAAACACAAAAGTTTAGGAAAAATGTTACTTCACTTCTAAAATCTCTATTTCTTCATTATCTAAAATCTGAATATTAGAAAGAACAAGACAGATTTAAAATTATGCCAATGTCAAGAGATGAGAGTTTTCTTTTGAAGGAACCTGGACATATCATCTCCACCGAAAGTAAGCAGAGACAATCATCCACCCCTTCATGATGAACTATTCTGCACAGTACAGTTTTACCTTTAAGTCAGGAATGTTAAACTTGGAGGTAACAGCAAGATTATTGTTCTTTGTAGTTGCCGCATGCAACTTCTCCCACGTTTGCTGACATGTTTTCTCCCCAGGAGCTGATATAAGCCAGAACTCAGTCATGTTGGTTATCAGATATTTCTTCCAAAATCAAGAAATACTCTGAAAGGTAAAACAAAATGTATTTAATATCATGTTTCTAAATTATTTCAGAGTCACAGGATAAGTGATAAGTATAATCTGTTTCAAAACTGATTCAACACTGACATATGATCCCAAGCAAAGTCGAGTTTACTTACCTGGAAGTAAACCCACATAAATGGCGACTTATTTATGATACTAGTAAAAAGAGATGATAAAGACCTAATACATTCTAAAACAGGAATTATTCAAGAAATGAAACTGTATAGCACAGGGAACTATACTGAATACCTTGTAGTAGCTGATGGTGAAAAATATGAAACTGAATATATGCCATGTTCCTGTATGACTGAAGCAATGTGCTGTACACCAGACATTGACACAACACTGTAAACTGACTACTTCAATTAAAAAAAAAGTGAGACTACCCAAAATACAAGCCACCAATAGTTTCATTCCACAAAGGAAATCACAAATTTATGTTTATCTTAAGTTTGTAAAACATAAAGCCAAAACAGGAAATTAAAAAACACGCATAACTTACTTCTGAGAAAGAATTAATTGAATAGTAGCCACTAAATAAATTTGTCACATCAGGCTTAGCAAATCCTGTAAGGTTAGCCAAATTGGTGGTTAATTTTAATCCATATTCAATCTAAGGGAATCTCCTCAATCCCTAGCATATACTCAGCAGCCATCAAACACATACATTTACCTCTCCCCCCAAAAATCTTGTCAATAAGCTTTGTATTAAAAATGTGACATTTATTTTTGAGGGGAGAGGTGCATAATACAACACTATTAGACCTGAGAGAGAGAGAGGCTGTGCGTGTCCCTTTCCCAAACTCCATCAAGACACAACCAACCCTCTTCTACAATTTTTCTCCTCTCCCCTTTTCCCTCCCTCCCTCTCTGACACACACACCAAAGTGGGGAAAAGAAGTCCTAAGTCAAACCTATTCAGAATCTAAGTAGGTAAAGCACACAAACACAAAGGAATTCATAAAAATGAATATATTACAGCATCATTATTTCCACTCTAATATGTTTTCATTAGAACCACCATAAACTTTCTACTACCATTGCTAATCTAACCCTTCCTTAAACTTGGAGTCTATCTTAGATAGAAGATAACTTATAAATTTGTCTTGATAATAAAATCAAATAATGAATCTGAAAGAACTTTGTAAATTTAAATTTCCTTTGAAATGTGAAGTATTATAGTTAGTCACAGTGGACTTTCATAATTTCAGAAGCCCATTGTAATTAAAGCAATCCTACCCAGTCATTACACAATTGAAGGTAAACTGAACATAGATGTCATTCTATATACTTGTTATTTTTTCCTAACTTCTGTTTCTGTTTCTACCAGATATTAGGTACTGCTCTAAATGTTTTATACATTATCATCTCCATCCATCTTCCCAACACTCCAATGAGATACATATCCTCCTCCCCATTTACAGATAAAAAACAAACTCAGGTTAAACTGGTATAAATATAGATGCTGATACTAAACAAGTATCTCAAGAATTATACTCTAAGATGACTTTTTCGTTATTACTGATAAAGTTGCATTGAGAGCTACTCGCTCTCAAGTGGCCAACAAACTAAACCCAGGCTTGCTAATGATGGTGAGCCCAGACAATAAGACATTCAGAGCATCAAGTTCTAAGGAGGCCATCCAAAGATAATCTTTGATTTGAGAACAAAATCCTCACTAGCCTACTTAAGAAACTGCAAATGTTAAAGTTTTTATGTAAATATCCTTCTACCCATATTCTTTTTCCAACCTGGTTTTTTCACTCAACCTATTCTTAGAATTATTCATGGTGATTTATATAGATGTAGTTCATTCATTTTGTTATACTGGCATTTTATGAATGAACTAAAATTTATTAACCATTTTCCTCTGGAAGGATAGTTACACTTGCTTTACTTTTTTTTTTTTTTTTTCTGTTTTAAACAATTCTGCAGTGAACAACTTTGTACATGTCTGTTTTTGTGAGTCTCTCCAGGACAGTGAGGAATAAGATTGCTGAACTGAAAAGTATGACAATGTGGTAGACTATCTTCGGAGGCAACATGTCTTTCCATGCTCTTGGCAATGTGACTGCCACTCCTCCCATCAAAACATGGAGTCTATTTCCTCTCACTGTGAATCTGGCCTTGTGAGTTGCTTTGACCAACAAAATGTGTGGAAGTCATACTATTCAAGTTCAGGGTCCAGGCCTCAGAAGACCTTGCAACTTTCACTTCTGATTCTTGGATGGCTGCCCGTCAGACCACTACGGAGGGAGGCCAGTCTAACCTAGTGGAAGATAAGAGACGACACGGCAGAGAAACAACAACACTGCAGCTGACCACCAGCATAAACTGCCCAACATGTGAGGCCATCTTAAAACTTCCTGTCCAGCCAACGCCCCAGCTGAATGCTGCCACTCAATAAGCACAGGTGAGACAACCCAGAGAATCAGGAGAAATAAGAACTCACTGTTTTAAGCCTCTAAATTTTGGGATGGTTTGTTATGTGTCATAAGATAAATGACAAAGACCGTTGCTAATGCTACTGAGTACTACCGAACTTTCTCCAAAGCAGTTCTGATTTAAGTTCTCACATCCTGGTAAATACACTGTTCATAAGTACACATACAGTTACAGGGGGGAAAATGTATAGGAGTAGGGCTTTTTGCTGTGATTTTATTTCTTTTCAATTAATTTTATTTCTTTAAAAAGTTATCAGGACAAATATGGCAAAATGTTAATATCTATTAAACCTGAGTAGTGGGTACATGGATATCTGTTAATCTAAAATATCTGAACTTTTTCTGTATACTTAAAATATTTCAAAATTAAATATTTTAAAAACAGTTATAAGAATGTAATTAATTCATGATAAATTAAAGCAGAACGCTCAGTAAATTTGTAAAAAGTATTTTAGTGAACTTTCAAATGGAATATCCAGAGAATTATAGAAGTCTAGCCACCAAATTAATCCTCCAAGCACAACTTTTCTGTGTTAACTTCAGTAGAAATGCTGTCTAATCTGTTTATATCCTCTTATGACCCAGCATAATATATTGAACACAAACCTTTCTGAGGTTTTGGAATTTTTTTTAAAAGAAGTATTTTAGGGTCAACATATTCAACAATTCTAACCATGTAACACTGCAAAGCTAAAAACCTGGGCTACATCTGCACTAGCCCCACAATCTATCTCAGGAACTTGCTTTTTAAGTTAAATTCCTGATGAAATGTTGTGGGTCTGTCTCCTGCTTTCCTGTCATTCCCTGTTCCTGTCACCTGCCTTTGTCCTTTGGCCACTTTGGCCTTGGCTGCCTCCCTATCTCTGGTCTCCTCCATCTAATATTCTTGCACTTATCAAATATAGCTTTTTTAACCCAAACACCAATCACAGGATTACCTTGAACTAAAGTCTCAGTTAAATTGATTAGAGAATCCAGTAACATCTTTGAACCTCTTTTAATAAACTAGATCTTTAGGAGTTTGAGATTTACCAATGTTAGCCACTATATATAAAAACAGATTTAAAAAAGTTTTTTCTATATAGCACAGGGAACTATGTTCAATATCTTGCAATAACCTCTAATGGAAAAAAATATGAAAATGAATACATGCATATGCATGACTGGGACATTGTGCTATACACCAGAGATTGACACACTATAATTGACTGTACTTCAATTGTTTAAAAAAAAAAACCTAGATCTTCTAAGTGATGATAGTTTTTGGATTGAGGTTTATTACAATTATACAAGTGGTTCTATTAAACAAAGCATATTTGATAACAGTTTTACACCTCCTCTCCCCCAAAGTGGCACGTGATGAAATCAATTGTTAAAGTCTTCCTGGCAATATTGTTCAATTATCGAAACTGCAGCTTCTTCAACGACTGTGGTAATATGAGCTATTACAGTAGATGTCACTATCATACCATTCAGAGTTCTAGAAAATCTTTTTCAGCCAACAGGTTTCCAAAGGATTCCAGGAAATAAGAAAGAGGATCCCATTTTCTTATCCGTAAATACCTGCCCTACCCTACTTTAAGGAGGTTTTATTCAGATCAGATGAAAGAATGTCATAATTCTTAATAAAACTGGAGTCCAGAAATGTCTAGGAAAATTATAGAAAATCCTCTAATTTCATCTTTTCCCTAGAGCCCTCTCTAGAGCCTGCTTAGGGATGAGAAGGTAAAGGTGTTTTCCCCTTTTGGTACTGTGCTATACACCCTTACTTAGTTCTCACGGAAGTCCGTGGCTAGGTAGGAATGCTCGGGGAGGTAGTAATGTGGGTACTACACTACCAATGGGCAGATGCTGCTGAAAGCTTGCTACCTGACTGTAAGGCCATGTCCTTTCCATTGTGTCACACTAGGAGAAGAAACCGTTCTATATCTGAGCCCACCTCGGCTTTCCTATTTGGAGGGAGAGCCATGTGGAACCTTAAACCCTTTCACCCTAGGTTTATTCCAGGCTCAGAACACCGTGTAGGCCCAGTGAATTCTGCTAGATTAAGAGATCTAAGCTGCTTTTCCTTTTCTTTTCATCCTGGATCATGACAATTTCTAAGATAGCATTACCCAGCATCCCAAGCTATCATATCTCCTAGAAGGAAAAACGACTCCTCCAAATAGAAAAGCAAAATTTTTTAAAGATTCATTAGAGATCACAGATGGAAGAGTGCAAACTCTGGAGTCTCAAACGAGTTAAAAGCCAGACTCAACCCCCTTACCAGTTTCCTCATCTGTAAAATGGAACACTATACATCTCTCCCAGAGCTGTTGGAAGGAATGAACAAAATGATGTAGCCATATCCTCTCCTCCTTGTTCAGCCTCCCTTCCTGGGGATGACCGTATTAGCTGCTGCCCCAACCCATCCTGCCCGCAAAGGCTGTTCCCAGCATCCTAGATGGGAATTACCATTTACTTAATACCCCGTAAATGTCATTCCTATGTACTATCACACTACTCCCTCCTTTTTTCATAGCATGTTTTCCTCTCCACGTGACTGGGAAATCCTGAAGGGCCAGAATTTTATCTTCTTTTCCCATGCCTGACAAACCAGCACACATAATTCCTGCCAACAGCAGGGACTTAATAAGTGCTTGTTTTATGAATAAATGAAAGATAAATATAACAGTGACTCTGAACCAATCAAAAAGCCTGATAAGAGAAAAAAATAAGGACAAGAAAAATATTTAAATCATGATTTAAAATTTTTTTTTTAATTTAGAGTCTTTCAGAAAACAAATCCTAATTTTAGAGTAGTTTGTAAGTTAAAAATTGGTATAGTTGCAGATTACTAAGCCCTTGTCTTTCGTTATTTTAAGGGTGAATATAATCAAAAATATAAAAGAGAGGGATTGAGGGAGAACACACCCGTACTTCAGGTGATGCCGTGGCCTTTGTTCTTCTACCCTCTGGTCAGAGCAAACCAACCATGCGAGGAGCCTGATGAAGAGACAAGCTCTTTAAGTATCTAAGGATAAATGTGAGAACCGCCCATGAGGAGAACATCAATAAGTTTTTTGCAAAATCCCTGTTTGCTCTGTATTTAAGCAATCTCCATTGTTATCCTGTCACTTATATAACTGACATAAAAAAATTTCTCCTTTAAATTTAAGAACAATTTAAGCTCAGTTCCAAACAAAATTTATCTTTGCAGGTGAATATATATGCTTTTATTGGTCAAAGATGAAATCCATGTTGCTAAACACATTTCCCTTTCTCTATGAGCCGCACAGAAACAGAGTGAAAATTGGTGTCCACTGGTTATCTCACCAAGAGTCTGGACACCACCTCCTCCTCCAACTGCTTCGACTGACTTGTTTTTATTCCTAATTACTTCCCTTTGTTTCATCTTGTATATGGAAGTCAGGCATAAATATAGGCAAATCATGTGTTAAACAAAAGAGAAAATTATTAAAAAGTCATTCCTCAAGACTCAGATCTACGTTTAAGCCCCTCTGTTAGACGCTGTGTATAGTTTCTCTCTTGATGATCTTATTTGCACTCAAGGAGATTCCAGTCTACATGCCAAACCCCCTCTCAAGTTTTATCTCCAGCCCGCGCCCCTCTGCCGCTTCTAGAGCTGTACCCAGCAAGTCTCCACAACTGACTACAAGACATCTCCACCTGGATGTCTCAAAACAAACCCCAACATTTCCAAACTCATAATCCCTCCCCCCATAACTGGTGCTACTCCAGTGCCCCGAGTCAGCACAGTTAGCACCCTGTGCTAATGAGAATTGTCAAATGGCATCAAGACAGCAACCAGTACTTACCGGGCACTTCCTACCTACCAGCACCAGGCAAAACACTTCACGTGTATTAACTCACTTAGTACTTCAAAACAACCCTATCAGATGGGCAGCAGTTACAAACGAAGAGGCCAAGGCACAGAAAATGCTTCACATATTCCATGAGACACATATAATATGTATCATGTCATATATCAAATGAGTACATATATTACATGCTAAGGATGAATGTCTTCTAAGCTCTCATAGCACCTTCTTTTCAGTATTGCCCTGAGGAACGCTTTTCATTTATATCTTTCTACCAAACAAACTGCCCACTAGGGTAAATGGAAACCGTGACAGTTTTTGCTCACAACTGTATCCTCAGTACCTGGCATCTGTAAAACCTCAAAAAATATCTGTCGAATATTCTTGAATGAATAAATGTGAGGATTAATTAACTTAAATAAGACAATAAAGTTCAAGAACCTGGTTTATAATTAGTTAGCTCCCTTCATTTCTGTATTTTTTAAAACATTAATCTATTGATACATAATTTATATACAACAAAATGCACCCATTACAAGAGTAAAGTTTGATGTGTTTCTGACAAACACACACAACACACAAGCCATGTAAATACCACCAAAAGCAAGATTAAGAACATCTCTGTCATCCCAGAGCCTTCCCTCACACCCAGTCCCAGTCCATCCCTACCACTGCCAGCCCTGGACAGAGGCTGCTCTGCTTCCTGTCACACTATGGATTAATTTGGCCTGATCTACAATTTCATGTGGAAGCATACATCGTGCACTGTTTTGTAACTGGCTACTTTTGCCCAGCATGTCTCTGACATCTGTCCCTGTTGTGTGAATCAGTAGCAGTTCATTCTATTTTATTGCTTAGTGTTCCACTACATGAATGCACTATGGTTTGCTTATCCATTCACCTGGTGATGGAAATTTGAATTGTTACTGGTTCGAGGTCATTAACAACAAAGGTGCTACGAACATTCCTCTACAAGGCTTTTGTGAAAATACATGTTCATTTCTTAGATAAACATCTAAAAGTGGACTTTCTGAGTTGAATGATTAGCATATATTTAACTTTATAAGAAGCTGCCAAAAAAAGAAGAAAAAAAGAAAAAAAAAAAAAAAGAAGCTGCCGAACTGTTTTCCAAAGTAAGTATATTTTATATTCTCATTAGCAAGATACTTGAGTTCCAGCTGTCTCCACCAACACTTAATGCTGACAACCTTTTTATTTTTGCCATTCCAGTGGATTGCAGAGGTCTCTCACTTTCCATGACTAACATAGTTCAGGATCTTTTCACGTTCTTATCAGCCATTTGTATATCTTCTTTTGTGAAGTTTCTATGCAAATCTTTTGTACAATTTTTATTCAGATCTTGTGCCCTTTTAAAAACTGAGCTGACCTTACGGAGTTGTAGGAATTTTTTGTATGATCTTAATGCAATTTGAGGTGTGTGTGTGTGTATATATATATTTTTTTAACATATCTTCTGTGTCTTGACTTTTTTTTAATGGTGCTTTTGAATAGATGTTTTCAATTCTGATGTCCAACTTATCTATTTCTTTTATGTGATTTGTCGGCAACATAAGAAAAGTGTGCCTAACCCCAGGGTCACAAGGATTTATCTGGCTTGGAGTTCAGAGCTTCTTGAATTTGCGTTTATAGTATTCAACAAATTTGGAAAAAATTCATCATTTTCTTCAAAAATTTTCCTGCGTCTATCTCCATTTTTCTGAGATAAAAATGGCATGTGTGTTAAACCATCTGATACTGTCCCTCAGGTCACTGGGCTTCCATTCATTTGTTTTTTTTTCAATTGTTTTTTCCTCTGTGCTTCAGTTTGGATACTTTCTTGCTACAGCTTCTGACTGACCTTTTCTGTAAGGTAATCTGCTATCCACTTCATGAAGTGAATCTGTCACTTTAAATGTATTTTTCAGCTTTATAAGTTCCATCTTTGAAAAATTCTCTTTCCTCATTATGTTCATGTTTTCTGCTAAATCACTGAGCATACTTATGATTCACAATGTTCAACTGTTGATCACTGGATTTTGTTGGCTTGCTTTTAAGAATGTTGTGTTCTGTTCTGACAGTCAGTTAAGTTACCTGAGGTTCTGCATGTTTCATTCAGGGCTTGTTTTTATACTTTGTCAGGCTAGGTACAAAGCTTTACTCTGGGGCTAATTTAGCTCTACTGCTAAGATCTGGCCTTCTGGGGAGTCTACAGAATGGCCCGGGGACTCAGTAAGGTATTCATATGCCTTCCAGCCCCATGAGCTTTGGCAACTGTTCAGATTACAGCTCTCTAGTCATTCTTTACTGACCTTCCTACACAGATGTGGGTCTTCTGTCTAGCTCCATTCTCTCTGCCAATCTGACCTGCAAATCTAGCCAGATAAGCCTTCCCCAACTCCAGTCTCCTCAACTTAGCAAGACCAACCCGCTCTGCTTGGTTTCCTCTTCCTAAACCAGAAACCCAGAGGGACTGGAGAGCTCACTTCATTTGTGAACTGTCTCTCAGTTCTTGTGCTACCTCTGTTGTCCCATAACTGGAAGCAGTTTTTTCATACATTTCATCCAGTTTTCTAGCTGCTTTATGGTGGGAAAGCAAGTATGGTACCAGTTATTCCACAGGGGCCAGAAACTGAAGTCTCCTCTAGTTTTGTTGTATGTCTTGTTTCTGGGTTTTTGCTTTTGCTATCTAATTGCTCTATTTGTTTCTATGTAGAGAGATTCCGCCACAACCTCCCAGCTTTGCTCAGCCCCATGTTTTAACATTTAATAGGAAACAGGACTAACAACAATGAACATGAGAAATGTAACAAGTCAGGCTGAAAAACGGTAGTAACACTATGTGTGTAAAGAATGGAGCACACTTGCTTTGGTAATAAGGGGGTAAATGCTCATTTTTGTTTAAAAAAAAAAAAGAGGGATGTAGCTTGAATAAATGTCCCACACATTCATATATGTGTCATTAATTTGAAAATGTATAGCATGCTATCATAATTGATAAAATACAAATTCATTTAAGTGCATTAATAAAGATATAACAACTTGCCATCATTAATATTTCCTCAATCTAAAATAATTATATATCACACAGAACCCAAAAGAGTTTCGTAACTTTTTAAAAAAGGGACAATTTCTAGAAAGCAGTTTGTCAATATTTATCAAAAGTCATGAAAATGGACACACCCTTTGACACAGCTATTCCAACTCAGAGAAGATACAGGCATAAACATTAAATTATTTTAGAGAACTATCATCTCTTGGGAGTGGCTTATAGATGTTTTCATTCTTTCTACATATTCCTGTTTCCTGAATTTTTAATGATGAATTACTACATGTAAATGCCCCCAAAACCCACACATACTGAAAAAATAAAAAAGTAGGGCAGTATCCTCACACTTTAAAACATTGAGAAGTTTAGAGACAGTTAAATGGCATGGTAACAAAGAACCTTGGATATAAATACAAAAGAGAAAGGCAAAGCTGGTAAGTCGTAGCTGTGTCTGCAGCATGAGATCGAGGTTAGTAAACAGCCTTTTCCTCTCACTGGGAGCTACAGCCAGAGAAAACCCCAACGCCAGCCTCAGGGAGCACAGTGCAGTGAGTGGCCAGACGCTGCGCTGAGAACGCGAGGACCTGGAACCCAATCCCAGTTCCGCACACCACTGTCTGCGTAAGTTTCTTCATTTGTAAAAAAAAAGAGGATTTGATTATCATATCCAGAATCCTTTTTAGCTCTTATATTCCATAAATCTATATTAGGTAAGGCCCAGGACTTTTGTTTTTTCTTCTTTCTTCTTAAGTCCCTCAAGTAAGTCAGGTTTCAGAATCACTGCAGTAAAGCAGGCATTTCCATGATTATACAGTGAGTTACACAGTGACTATACAGTGAGTTATATGGTAAATGTTACAAGAAATGGCAGATATTCTTTAATAAGATGGCCAGATGTCATATCATCATTATCAAGAATCACACTTGTTGGTTCTATAATGCAGGAATGATTTCTGCAAGTTTTTGCATCCTTTCTATGGCAGTTTACAAACTTAAAAAGTAAAAAGCAATATAATATATGAAATCAAGTACGGAACAAAACAAAATCTGGGTAAACTATTGCTTTGCTCAAGAAACGAATAATTTTATTTCATTTATGAAGGACAGAATATAGAGAATTTTAAATGCCCTACATACAAATAGTAGGTGGTTTTGTGACCACAGTGTAGAGTCCTGATTCATTCCCAAAACTTGAAAAATTTTTCCAGCTCTCAAAAAACTGCTCTAGGTGATAGAAGGCTGAGTAACTCACAAAAACATGCCCCTAGTCCTGGTTCTTTCTTGGAAATAAAACTCAAATCTCCCTTTCTACACTGTCATCACTACCACTGTCCTTTGTCTGAGTTTTTCTGCCTTATCCTCACAATCTCTCGGACCTCTTTATCCATCTTTACCTCAGGCCTGCCTTCACCTCTCTTTCCTACTTGCCTCTGCTCCAACAAGCCATTTTGCACAAATCAACTTCTCTTCCTATTTAAACCAACTCAAACCTCCCATAACAAAAAGATTTTCCCAACTAAGTCCAACCATGCACCAAATCCATCAATATAATCCCAGACTACTTCTCCCTCAAACTGTATGTCCATTTAAACCCATGTAATTGACTGCATTCATGCAGACATCTATTTTATGAGCCTCCCCCCTATATAGCTCTGGTTTGACTGTAATTGCTTTCAATTTAGGGTCATCTCATTCATCTCACCAAATGTTTTTGGTGCTTAAATTCCCAGAACTGTGGTAGAGAAGAAAAACAAATAAAATGTACTCCCTGTCTTGAAGGAGCTTACAACTGTGTGTGTGTGTGCAGGTCTCTGTAAGCAGATAGGTCTGTAAGTGCAGGAAGAGGTGGGGGAGAAACAATGCACATGACAAGATTCAAAAAAGTCAAGTCAGAACTTGACTGGAGGCGTAAGAGAAAAACTTATTCAAAATTTTAAACACTTCTATCTCATCTGACTGCAGTAAGTTTTTTTTTTTTTTTTTTTTTTTTAAGCAGTAACAACTCTTGGTCAAAATGGAAGGAAGGAAAGGAGAGAAGGAAATCCTGGATCCAAAGCTCTGAGGCTGTTTGTTTCATTTACTGTATCACCCACTCCTGCGAATTTGAAGACTATGAATTATCTTCCCACTACAAGTGATATGAATGTAAAATAGAAACAGTAAAGCAAAAATTACCACAAAAACACAAGAGGTGGGGATAATGAATCCAAACAGACAGCTACTAGCATTTCTTTTGCGAATAGAGGTATGAGCCTAACCCAAGAGGGGGGTAACCACACAAGAGCACAGCACCCCAGGAAGTTCCAGCACTGATCGGCTTTTAATGCTTTCAAGAAACCAATACTTTGACCTCTGAAATGCAACCACCTTTCACAGTAAATTAAATTTCACAATGAAAACTGAAAGTAGTCTACATGCAAAACAACCTCCCTTTGAGTCCCTGAGAATACCAAGCTGTTTACTATAGTGGCTCATTTCAACAAGTGCAAGAAGCCACACCTCAGAGATCCGTGAACCACCACACAACCTTCCAGTTGTGGCGCACCAACTTTTAACACAACTGATCAGTACTGTTAAAAAAAAATTTGCCACAATCCATTCATCTTAAAAAGCTGCCACATCCTTCCCCCTAGAAATGTTTAACACCCCACAAAATAAAAAGTAAATTTCCTCTCTGTTAAAATTCCAGCCTTCAAAACACCAGCCTCTTAATTAAGGGGATTGTAAGAGGCGCTTGCTCACAATGAAACTTGTTTAAAGGTTTCCAATAACAATGGGGGATTTTACCTTTCAATGAAGACTTTCGTGATTCACACGGAATGAAATTTTACAATGATCAGGACCTATAACTTATTTAAATAAACCTTAACTTTTGTGTTGTTTTGTTTTTAACTGAAACAGTATGTATAAGTGCTCAACAACCCTACTAAGGATTACTTGAATTTCAAGCCATAAACATAATTAAATATGAGACAACTTAACCTTTAAAAGGATGCATTTTATAAACAACTGCCTTGTTTTTACTTTCCAGTTGGCTAGAAATAAATTTGTAAAAGCCAAGCCTTACTTTTGCACAGATGCCTATCATAAAAACAGAAACATGTTAGGGAGGTTAACAACACATAATAATATGTTTTTTTTTTCTTAATCTCTTGCAATTTCTGGTAAACTAGCTGAACTGGCAGACACAGCCAGGAGGGCACTGTACACCTATTACTGAGGAATCATCAGAACTTTCTGAGCTCCCAGGCCCTTCCTCTCTGCCACAGGCAACCCAACACGGACCCAAGGAGCAAACAATTCATCCCATGTCAGGGAACCCCCTGAATCTACACTCATGGCTCCTGAAAGGTTACTTCCCTTTTCCTCTGGTATTTTATGTGTCTGGACCACAACACCACGGTCCAGTAGAAGGTGCTGATCTCTCTAACACAGCGTATTCTAGCCTGAAATTCAACAAGCCAAAGACTTTAAAACAAGTTCGTTTTCCCCAATTCGTCACTCAAGTAAGCATGAGATCCTGTTTCCTGGTAATGACAACCATTTACTGAACATGCTATGTGATAAGCACTTCAATGTGCTAGTAATTTGGTACTTGATTCCTTCAAAGATGTTACTGCCACCCACACTTGCAGATAAGAGACGAGGTAATGAAATTACTTCCCCAAGGTCATAGAACTAGGGACTATCTACATTTTACATGCTAGTTTATTAAAATACTACTCTTAACCTCTATATCCCCAACATCCAGGAGTGGGCCTGCCGCTAACAAGCCCTTAGGTATGTGTACAATAAATAAAGGATGGGCACCACATGGGGTGTTTTACAACCAAATGGTACCTCTTCTCTCCTCCAGGAGGAGTTTGGAAATGTCTGGGAGCTTTACAGCATTTCCAGTGTGGAGGCCACTACCAGCACTCAACAAATGGGAGCCAAACAAGGGACAGTCCTGTCCAAAATGCCAACAGCACCCAGAGAGAAACACTGAACTACAGGTTGGTTCATAAAGAAAATCTTTCACGGTAAAGTCAATCCACCTGTTAACTAGCTTAACTTATGAATAACTTCCTATTCATTGATAGCTTGCTTAAAACATCTCAAGACATATCAATCTCTTTCTATAAAAAAACATTTCTGCATTTACCTAGAATTCTATTTTCAAATAAACACACACCTCATTTTAGATACAGAGCTAATGCTCCATTTTCTATTCTATATAACCAAAGCACCTCTCCTTCACTGCCTGCCTGGCAGTGAACTCAGTAAATGTACAGCAGATTTACTACACATGTGAAACAGAATTCTCCTTTGTTATCAAGAATATAGTTTGCAATTTCTACTTCCAAGGATCACTAACGTTAACAGGAAATTTTAGACTGCCCTGGTTCATTGCCTGAGCTATCTTTCCAAGGGCATGAAGCTAGTGGTTTTCTACTATGTCTTAAAAACACTGATGACATGAGAACCAATCATGAATTAATTTGTAATTAAAATGGTATAAAATTTCACATCTAAAAAGGTTTACTTGGTCAGATAGACCAGAGTATGTACAAGCACAAAATTTAACTAGGAAGTACTTGGTCAGAACCATAGCTAGCCCCAAGCAGACTCAAGTTTAAAAAAGGAAGACTGTCCACTTGCGGACTGGTGGACCCCAAGGAGACCCTTCGGCAAAGGCTTGTGTTGGCATTCCAGTTTTGCTCTTTGGTGGATGCAGTTATTTCACAAGTTGTGGAAATAATTACAGAATCAGATTTTTGAAACCCAAAGGTTTCTTTTTAGATTATAAAAACAAATGTAAGTGTGGCTCCTAAGACTAATATGCCAAAAAATGAAAACGAGGACTTCCTGCCCAGTTTTAGAAGCAGAATTACACTAACCACCTAGCTCTCAGCATTTACTTTTGTCAGATCCCGAGTACTGTTTCCTTAGATTTTATCTAGTTTCTGCAAGATACACCAAAAGAGAAAAAGATTCGGGAGTTCTGAGACACAAACCTGAGGCTTGTCTTAGGCACAGTTTGAGATGTACTTGTTGCCAAAGAACCGTGATTGACACCCTCAGCGCTTTATGCCCACCTTGTAGCTCATTATCTCCTCCAGCTGAACTGTAAATGGAACAGCTTCACTCAGACTAACAGAAAAGCAGTTTTTAAAGCACTGACCACCACTGCCAAATCCCTTTGGAGCTGTCCTACTCAAAAAAGTTCACCAGAAGTGCTGAATCCAAGATTACAGTGCGCTAGGAGAAACTCACACTTCTCTCTAGCTGGGACTGTGCTACGCATTGGGCAGGTAATCAGCAGTCAGAAGATGGTGGAAGTTACGCCAGACTTGGACAAATCACTTTGTCTCTAGGTCCAAGGGTCTAGACAGGTCCCTACTGATACAACGAATGGCATTTTATCTACTTTCTCTCAAAGACCTGGGAGAACAAAATAAACACGAAAGGTAGCCCCTATGTCTATTGTTCAATAAAAATTATTCTGGAGTAGATGACATTACCAAAGGGTGAGTCTGGAAGGCCAAAACAGGTTTTTGTAAAGGAGTCTCCCATCAACCCCCAAATGCTCCAGCCTCCCCTCAAATTTCAGGACTGCACAGGAGATAGTTAAAACCACCCTCAGTGAATGGTGCAAGCAGAATCTAATCAATCTTTCCTGCCCCAACTCCTTAGCCCCTCTAAAGGTGAGTACAGTTCAACATTCTCCTTAATTCCACAGCGGAGAGATAAGGCACCCTGCCTTCAAATCCTTCAGTGGCTCCCCACTTTTTACAGGGAAGTTTACATTGCTTTGACAGATCTTGGCGGGATTACAACAATGTCCTCCTGAGGTGGTCTTCCCCTCATTCACTTTTGCACCCTCTACATTCTCAGCAAAAATTTCTTTTCAAAACCCGCATCTGACTCCCTTTGCTGCCTATCATTTTCACTGGCTTCCCTCTGCTTTCAGGATCAAAGCTCGGCTGGCCCTGACCCCAGCCTTCCCCCACCTGCCTCTCTCCCTCACTCCCTTCCGACTCAGCCATGCTATCCTCCCACAACTTCTCAAAAGCTTTAGTCCTCTTCACATCCCAGGACATGGATATATGTTGTTCCCTCAGCCTGGAATGTTTTCATTTACACCTTCACATCTTTTTCAGCCTCTTTTCAGATGTCAGCTGGAAAGTCATATTTTCCAAAAAGCCACCTTTGAACCTTCTATAAGGACCATATATCCTTTATCAACTCTTTCACACCACTATCATTCTTTCAAAGTACATTTCACACTTGCATGATTATTAACATCCATCTCCTCTGCTTGACTGTAAACTCTATGAGGACAAAGACCCTAGCACCTTGTACCTGGTGTATAACTCAACATATATTAGTTGAATGAATAAGTACATGAATAGCATTCAAAACTCTTTATTACATGACCCCAACTTTATTTCCCACTTCTCTGCAATTAAAAACCACCGCAAACCTGGACTTTTGGCTCCACTAGACACATTCTTTTCCCTCATCTTCAGGCCTTCCAATCCTGTGGCCTTCCCTGCCTAGAAAGTTCTCCCTCACTTTTCCCCACCTGTTCAAATCCCAGCGGCTTGCCAAGACCCAGCTCCAGTTATGTTTCCCAGGGTATTTCTTTATAATGCCAGTTCATACATCTGTCCCTGCTCCACAGTTCTGAAGCCCTTAGTATTCTTTTTGACAATCACACACAAACTTAGTGCTGCAATGTGTCGCGTGTGTGTGGCTTATCTCCCCAACATTTGTCCGAACTCCTAAGGCTCAACTCTTTACATCTGACTCTTCCACTCCCAGAGCAGTCCTTGGTACTGAGCTCTCACTGAAATACTTGATTTTTTCTTAACATACCAGATTTTTCCTCTGAAAAGAATATAGGCTTCTTACTTCTGTTTCTCAGGTGATTCAATTTGTCCGTGTGACTCTCCCCTCAAGTTCCTTTTCAGAGATTTCTTGCCTACACTCCCCCATCGTAATAAAAAATGGTTTGAGCTCTCTGGATTCTTGTTTTTTTCCCCTGCCCACAAGGACCCTGCGTCCTCTGTGAGGGGCTCCTCGACCCATTAAACTGTCATCCTCCACTCGCAAGTGCGTACACCCAGCAGAGGCCCTCGCGCTCGCTGTGACCTCACACACACACACCCCACCACCACCCCAGATCCTCATCTGGGCCACTTTGTCACCGTTCATCCCCCTCAATCAAGGGAGCGGGGATTTGCTGTGACCCCCTACCCCAACCCAAGGAGAAATGTCCTAGACCCGCAGTGTTTTTTCTGCCTCTGCCAGAGTTCCCTTAGGACCCTTTCTTTTCCCTCCTCCCAAGACAGAACCTAGGCCTAAGGTAGCGACGAACGGGCGCGGAGAAACCAGACATAGCCACCCACTCGGCTCCAACGCCACAGCCTCGGCCCCCTCGCCCGCCCCCATCCCTCCCAGGCGGCGACCACAGCGCAAGCTTCGGCCTGGCCGGGACTCCCTATGGGGGTAGCCATCGCTCACTGACCCAGGGAAATGTCAAACGAGGAAGTGGCAGAAGTAACAGGTACGGAAGCGGACAGCTTGGCAGACGTTAACGGCTCAGCGCTCCATCTTTCCCCGACCTAAGCTCCGGCCTCACGGCTTCCTCGACCCCAGCGCCCACGGAGCGAGTCACGTGCCCACCGGAGCAGTCAGCTGACCGCGGCCCGCGCCGCTCCGCCTCCGCGCGCGCCACTGCGCAGCCGCCGCGGCAAGCTCGCCGAGGAGGGGCGGGGCTGGGAGGCTCCGGAGGAGCCAAGGAGACCCGGGAGACGGGGCAGGCGGCCGCTGTTCCGGGGTGGGTGGGGCTTCCGCTGCTCCCGGCGTCCTGGCGGAGTCTTGTCCGCCGCCTGTGAATTTCACTGCCACAGTCCCTAAGGTTACCCCATTTCAGGTTTCTGCGGGTCCGAATCTTTGTCTCTAGCCCCTAAACAGGTTTCTTCACTCCGGGCTTTCTTCGGAAAGCCCCGTTTTCTGAGTAATATTACTTAAGAGTTGGCTTCAGCCGCTGATACACATTTTCCTTCCTGTCCATTTCAAGTTAATTCCATACGTGTTCATGGAGCATTTACTGTGCGCTCGTCATTGTGCTAATAATGTTTTTAGGATCGTCTACCGGAGTGAATCACTCCTTGCCACGAGAGAGCTTATCTAGTTCAGGGGTATGTGGGGCGTGTGGTAAACATCACATATAGTTGAAATCACAGTAGATAATGGGACCACGGACGGTTTTACGGCAAAGACATGGACAGGAGACAGCAAATACTTTCGGGGAGAGGGGAAGGTAGCAAGCCGTTCTTGTGAGCCCTGCATAATTCATTGGCTTGGAAGGGTAGATGGTTTTATTCTAGAGGTAGTATAGTTTTAGAAGCGGTAGAGAACTTTGTGAGTTTCTAATTCAGTCCTTTTAGATTTACACTTGAGGAAGGTGAAGAGCCATAAGTCACAGAACTGCTTAGCACAAGGGAAAGTATATACCTGGTTTTAAATCTTGGCTCCACTGCTGACTAGCTGGGTAACCTCCCGGCTCAGTAGTTCAGCTTCTTCACCTGTAAAAGCATGGTAAGAATACATACCTCATAGGGGTATTGTGAGGATTAATGAAATGTACATTTGGCACAGTGCCTGGCCTGGCAGACAGGAAACAGCCAGTAAATGGCTGCCATTATTACTATATATTATAGGATTCAGGTTTTCAGACCTCTGTTATACCTTTTCTGCTGTTGTGTCTCTGCAGAAATTCACCACAGAATTTCTTAGAGCCTTAGTAATACATTAGACAGAAAGTAACAACCAACCAAACTATCCCCAACCTGCTGCTTTTCACCGATTTTGGATGAAGCTCAGGCAATTCCAGCAACCAATTCCATAACACAGTTTTGGAAACCTGTCAGGAATTCCAAAGGCTTTATCTGGCATCAGAAGTTGGCCCAGAGGCAATATTTTGTTAGACCTGTACCGTCCAATAAAACTTTCTTCAGTGGCGGAAATGTTATTCTGTGTTGTGCATATGGTATCCACTAGAGTTATGTGGCTACTGAGAACTCGAAATATGGCTAGTGTGACTGAAGAACTGAATTTTAAAATTTATTTCACTTTAATTAATTAAAATGTAAATACAGAAGGCTAGGGACAACTGCTTTGGCCAGTGCAATATTAGGGTCTACATTTGAAACCTTTGGGTTTCTTTATGCTTGTGTGTGGCCCTGTAGCTGAATTCTCATCCGGTTTTAATTTTTAAACCAATAGCACAATAGGAATCAAAGTCATGTTTCACCCCCTCAATATTAAAAATATTGGTACTTTAGAAAGTTGGTACTTTAGAAAAAGAAATGTCCTTGTTTATGAAAATATTTTGATAAGCTAGTGGAGTGGAAGATAAACTGAGAGCTTGGGTAAATGGAGACAAAGAAACCAAAGACATAACTAAACTAGCTTCCAATAGAGATTGGAAAGGAACAAAAAAATGGAGGGGTGTAGGGGATGAAGGCATTTGAGGAAGCATCAGGCATAGAGAGTAAGGAAAGAAAGCAATATGATAAAGAGTGTTTATAACGCTGTTTGAAATCGCCTCAATTGCTATGATGTAAATCTTTTGCTGTCTGTCCAAACCTTTAATGAACTCAAATGCTTTATATGAGCTATCTTTTTGGTAGAAATATGCTCTCCAGTTTACATTATATGAAGAGCACAGACAATAAGAACAATACTAAGACCACAACACACAAATAAGCCAAAAGGACAAACAACAGAAAAAAAAGACATACCACTGGCCAAAACATATGGGGAAATGTTGACTCTTACTAATGTTCAAAAATATAAAAAAGATAACATAAATGTACATATTTATTAAAATATGTAAATAATATACAAAATAAAACCCATATTAGCAAGGATAGAAATACATCATAGCTAATGCTGGTAAAGGTGTGATAAGATAGTTTCTCACATCGCTATTGGAAATGTCAATTGGTACAACTTTTATGGTCAGTAATTTGACAGTATGGATGAGAAGCCTTAAAATTCTCTTCCATTCTGATCCATTCCACATTAGGGTAGAAATAATGGAAAAGGCAGGAAAATATTTATGCAAAATATGTTCATTACATCATAATGTCTGTTTTCATTCATCAACAATATTAAATGTTTAGTTGAAGAACTAAGCACCCTGTGATGGTGAAGTGTTGAAAGTGATTTGAGGTTTCTATCTGGAATTTTTAGAGTTTAATGTTCAGGGTTAATGAATAGAATACACTAGACCAGTGGTTCTCAACCAGAGGATATTTGGCAATGTCTGGAGACATTTCTGCTTGTCACAACCTGCGGGGAGAGAGATGCTACTGGCCTCTAGTGAATTCAGAGTAGAAATCAGGAATGCTGCTAAACATCCTGTAATGCACAGGACAGCCCCACAACGAAGAATTATCTGATCCAAAATATCAATAGGGCTGAGGCTGAGAAACCTACTACTGGACTCGTGATGTTCTGAGTCCCAGTCCTTGATTAACAACATAGCATACTGTCAGTTTTTTAATCTGTGAAATTGAGACATTATCTACCTCTATTGTTGTAAGAATTATATGGAATTATGTAATAAATTATGGTCACACTGCTACTTTAAGATGTCAGCTAGGCTCACTCACTAGCTAAGAGATTGGCTCCTGTATGCCAGCCTCATAGTGAATTCCTGACTTGTCACCATCACATATTTCTACGTATCATGCTCCTTGCCTGGGAAGAATAGAAGTGGAAAAATATTTTATCAAGAAATGCCAAGTATTGAATGAATCACAGCTTTTTAAAACATGTTTTCATTTATTCCTGTTATAACAATTAATACATATTAATTATTTATAATTAATAAGTAGAAAGCATGGATAAGCAGAAAGAAGAAAATAAACATCATCCACTATTTCATGACTCAGGGAAAATCACCTGGATATGTCCTTCAAGAATATTCTATTCAGGAGGAATGGGAAAATAAAAAATAAAATATGCAATGAAATACTATTCCTGTCTTGAATATGTGACACAAAAACACTTGTAGGTAAAGGAATATGTTAAAGCTATAGGAGAATTAAAGAAGGTCATAAAACCCTAGATACAATGTAATTCTTTTTAAAATATATGCTTGTGCCTGCATGTCTATATGTACCTATAAAAAAACTGAAATAACACAGTATTTTTTGATTATAGATGGTTTTTGCTCCTGTCTTTTTTTTTTGTATTACACCATGCAAGTGTCATTCAATTAGCTTATATGACTTAGGTTACTAATAAGGAAATAATGGCTTTCAAAGCGTACTGTACAAAGAAAATAATATTTCCTTGAAAAATTTAAATTTAACAAGAATAAAGTTTGGTGCCTTTGGTTGGCATTCAATCACCATAAAACAAAAACAAACAAACAAATAAACAACCAAAAATAGTATTTCTATTCAAATTTTTAAATTTTTTTGTGGGGGAGGTAATTAGGTTTTACTTATTTGTTTATGTTTTTTTGGAGAAGGTACTGGGGATTGAAAGGACTTTGTGCACACTAAGCATGCGCTCTACCACTTGAGCTATACCCTACCCCCGCCCCAACTATTTCTATTCAAATGCATGCGTGTATACAACTTCTGTGACAGGCTCAGGGCAGCAGGTTGAGAGGATCTGTGTCTAACTTCCCCAGAGCAGGAGTCGAGAACATCCGTCCTCCTGGACCCCCAGTTGGGCTGTCAGCTATGAGGTGTCTCCACTGTCTCCATGCCATCCCCTGCTGTTGAGCAGGGCCACCACTAATGCCTCCCCATCTCCGAAGCCTTTCTGACCCCCAGAATCATATATAACAACAACAGCAGCTGGACTTCAACAGCACGTAGCTTTGAGTCCAGCCCTGTTCTGTGTGAGTGCGTGTGCTTTACATTTAATCCTCACAACAGCCATCTCTGAAATGTGTATTATATTATCCCCATTTGACATATGAGGGAACTGAGGCACAGGGTGATTCTTGACCAGTTAGTAAGCGGCAGATCTGAGTTCTGAACTCAGGCTGTGTGGCTCCTGGGTCCATGCTCTGAACCTCTGCCGCATAAAGCCTCCCTTTGCACTGTCTCCTCCCCACACTCCTTTTGCGCTCTGAATTTCCATGGCACCCTTACAGCATTTAGCTAATTTCATTTACCTTTTATCAACTTTACCAAGACCACATTTTACTGAAGAGTCTTAAATGTGCCTTGTGCAGATTAAGCATGCAATAGGTGATAACTAAATAGATTTAACAACTAAAGGGAAGGCCAGATTTTTAAACATTATGTGACAGAGAGAAAGGGAAGAGGTTATCTGAGTAATTAAGCCTGTTGGTTCTTTTTGTCTGTTTCCTGTAATCTTGATCCCTGAATTAATAAAATTATCATCTTTGTCATTATCTCTTTGGAAATGTTATGAAACGTTCTTGGGAGTGGGAAATGGTTAGGGGAGGAAGAAAATAAATTATTTTTTAAAGTAGTTCTGCCCTCTCATCTTCATTTCAAGATTTTGCTCCTTTTTTGTTTTGGGTTTTTTTTTTTTTTTTTTTTTTACTATTTTCTAATTTTCACAATCCAGCTTTAAATAACAAAATGGGAAAGATTTTGAACAACTACTGTTCTATACTAAGTAGTTGCCTATGGACTAAATCTATTTAAGTTTCATTTAATTTATACTATCAGCCTAAAAGTAACAGCACAGGAAGTTAGTATTCAGTAGTTATAATCAAGCAATTAAGGAGGGAGAATCAAAAAACATGCCCCCTAAACTGATGTATTTAATAATTTATAAACATCTTCTCATTAGTCTATTTTTACACCTAATTCCTCAATCTACAAGCATATATCTTTCAAAATAGTTAATAATACATAGGGCGACTGATTTACTGAGGAGAGACTATGTTTAAAAAATTATCAATGGAAATAATGAACACGTTAAGTGCCCTTTGAACCTTTCTATCTCAGCCTTTATAATTTTATTGAATGTATTTATTTATGTGACTCCTGTAGGGAAACAATTCTTCATGGATTGCTCTCACATTTCTGCATGTCTTATGAGTAAAGGCACTGATTGCCTTTTTCCCAGACCCAGAAACTACATTTTCAAAGATGTTTGTATAGCAAACTTCATTGAAAGATAGAAATGTCTCCTTCTGTAGCACTAGGCAGCCACATTTACTGTGCAGTATGAAAGACGTGGGTTCCCTGAACTCAAGGTAATTCTCCAGTAATGAAATAGACTGTGTCCCTGCCTCCATCTGGGCCCATCCAGGTCCTGCTGCGGGAATAGGGCAAAGGGGAATTGACTCAGAGATGCTGCTGCTCAGGCTGCTTGCTGTGCTGTGAGTAAAAGTCTTCTGCCTCTGACCCAGAGGTCTTGTGTCTGCTACCAGAATCTATGAAACTGTGATGGACCAGGCTAACTTGATGGGTAAAATCTAAACCCTTTCCAGTCCCTGATAGTGTTGATGACAAGGATAGGATACGTCAGAGAGTTTTCTGGAAGAGAAAGGATGAGCATCTCATAGATCATTTAATGGAATTTGCAAGAAGTCCGAAATTGATCGTAAGCTAAATTGTATGATCCCTGGGAGTCAGCTGTGGACTAGATTGTGAACGGTCAGCTGAGCAACAGTTGTTCCTCCGCTTTACTGCCTGTTCATGAAGAAAACTGGAGAGACGGTTGCAGGCTATGCAGTCTTAAAAACTCCAAATGAGGCTGTAGTTGCTACGCTACTAACTCTCTCCTTTCTGGCAATCAGCCTCAAGCCTGCCCCTTATAATGACCGGCACTCATATTTGTCCTGGGCAGGCAGAAGGTCCTGCCGCCTGGTAAAGAACAGGTATGGAGATCACAAGGATAATAACCACTTGGTTGAGTACTCGACTCACCAAGACTCCCTACAGTGGCCTGTGTGGGCCAAAGTGGGGACATGATGAGTCACTGTAAGTTTATAAAATGCCTTGTCTCTCGTGCATGACTCTTCCAGAGGAAAGGTCTGGGTGAGAGTAGGGAATGGTTGGGAAAAGGTGAAGGTATAGCTACTGGAATGGGAAACACTGAATTCATGATGATAGAGGGAGAACAACCCACCACCTGAGCAGGTAATGCCTTAGACCTCAGCAGGGGTCGGGAAGGAAGGACCTTAAGGACCTTTGTCCTTCGGAATTACCCCTGGAGCCTTCCTCAGGAAGGAAAGCATCTTAGCGTGATTCTCCTATACTGTGGCATGTATCTTGTTTTAACTCATCTCTGGGTCTGCCATCCCCTGCCAGATGGCTCTGAGCACGGTTTGAGGTTTGATCCCCATTCCCCTTAACCTAAACAAGACGTCACTCTTAAATAGCAAGGGACGTCCCCACCTCCTGCACCTCTGACACAGAAGCCCTGTCTACACCTCTGGATGTCTTCCCACCCCCATTCCTACAGCCTTTGCTCAGTCATTCCTTGGGATAGATAAATGCCACCTGCCTCGTTACATGGACAAACAGGAGAGTTTAGTCTGACTGCCCTCAGGCAGCTTCTCCATTAACAAGGACTAGACTTGCTCATTCAAAGCAACCTGAGACCCCTGAGATTTAATGTCTGCTGGAGAGGCCGTGTTGTGGATACTGCCCACGTGTGCCTCTTGAACAGCACAGGTCTCACTTGAGAGGCGCCAGCAGTTGTAACTCTTTCTTTCCGGGGCTACCACATGCGCTCCCAGGACTGTACTGCTTACATGGTAGCCAAGCATTGTCTCAACTTACTCCCTAAAACATGGTGACCTGCACCTTACAGGTGATTGTAAGAGACCTTCAAGTGTTTAATGAAATGCCACTAGTAGATCACATAGCTCTCAAATATGGGCCTGAAATAAAGCTTCCTTTGATTACCTGGAAGAGCTTCCCAAGGGATAACTGACTCATTATTTATGCATAATCTGCGGCCAGTTATTGCTCCAATGGAAGCCGTCCAATCAAAAAGAAAGAACAAACAAAACAGTACAAAATTTGTCCCTGACCTTAGCTAAAGTGATCAAGGACACCACCTTGGCTCTGGAAAGCATTCAGGTCAGCCTCAAATGACTGGCCAGGGATATCATAGATGGTAGAATTGGTTTAAACTTCTTCCTTGTGGGTCAAAGCAGAGTCTGTAGGATTGCTAATAAATCATGCTGGGCCTCCATTAATGCCTCAGGCTAAGGGGAAAGATCAATAGAGAAGCTTAAAGAGAGAGCCCCAGGACTCTTCTTACGTTGGACCCTGGATTTGCTCAGTGGGTTGATTCTGAGACCCTGGGGGGCATAGCTGAGGTCCTTGCTGCAGGCTGGCCTCCTCCTGCTGCTAGAGTCCTGTTCAGAATAGCCTTCGTAAGTTACTGTATGAAACAAATTGAACAGATTTGGCCCCAGTCTCTGTCAGTTAGATTAATCAGAGTAGCCCCTGGAGTGGCACATTTACAGGGAAATTCACCAGAAGGTGAGAGAGTGTAGAAACCAGGGGTGGCTATTGCTGGGAGACAAGGCTTCATGGGTTTCTTGCATTTCTGCTGTTGTTCTGGATTCTCTTTTCAAGGATGTTTACATGACAAACAATGTTGAAAGGTAAGGATAGTATCTCCCTCCAGAGCAAAAGTCAAGTAAGCACTTTTTTAAAACCAAATATTCATTTTGGAATAGTTTTAGTTTTACAGAAAGGTTGTGAAGATAGCAGGGAATTCCCAGGATCCCTCCACTGAGTTTCCACGAGTGTCATCATCTTGTATTAGTACTGTGCATTTGTCTAGGTGAGCTTCTGTGTGGTCTAGTCTGAAAGACGTGGGTTCCCTAAGTTCAGGATCCTCTCCTGTGATGCCACTGTGTCCAGGCATCCAGCTGGGTCTGTCCACATCAACCCTGTGGGGCTCAGAGGCAAGGAGACCTGATGTAAATATGGTTATGCTCATGTTGCTTACCATGTGAGGAATCATAAAGTCCTTTTTCACTGACCCATGAGATTTGTGTCTTATATGAGCATCCATTAAAATATGGCAGACTAACTTGTTAGCTTGCAAATGGGTAAAATGCCAAACCCCTCACATTTTTGACAAAATCCCTCTCCCTCCACCAATTCAACACCTTGAAGACATGGGACAAGTTCCCGTTTGATAAATATATATTGAACTGAACTGAAATGGGCTAATAATTTATTTTAATGATTGTGGAGGATAAATTTGACGTAAGAGGTCAGGCTGGTATCTGCAGAGAACTTGGTCATATCAGTCAGTCTTTGCCTATTAATTGAAGGGGGAGGGAACACGCTCTACAGGCCCATGGGGGTAAAGCAATCCTTGGGGTGAAGGGGAGAGAAAGGGGAGTGTGGGGAGAGTTGGACAGGTAAGAGCCACCTGCAAGGTGTGAGAGAATTCTAGGCCCATTGATGAAACCTGGTGTCTGGAGGAGGCAGGTATCACTGCCATGTGGTCACCAGGGTGCACAAGGAGGACTGGAACGTGCAATAAGCCACCTCAGTAGAGCAATGACAGGCAGTCCCGGCAGACATCCCATGAGGCCCATGAGCCTTTGGAAGGACCCTTGCTTTGGCCTGGAGTTCTGCAGTGGAGTTTTAGTCCTGAAAATACAGTCCCCAAAGGAATGCATGATATGGGACCTGGTTTCCAAAGTAGGAATCCTCCAACAGCATGGGGATGAACTTTGGAAAGTATAATTAATATCATAATATCATTTTATTGGGGGTGGGGAGACATAATGCATTTAATATAAATTAATATCTGATGGAATATCCTTGGCATAACTGATTCCCTGGGGCCATGAAAGTTTTGTGATATGAGGGGTGAGCATGGGCTGGAGGAAGGGAAGGCTGTAAATCATGTTCTTAGAGGGACAGGATATTAGACAGGGACTTGAAGCAACGAGTAAATTGAATCTGGCTCTGCCACTTGCAACTGTGTTTGATTCTCAGTTTTCTCATCCATAAACCCCACAATGGGCTTATTAGGAGAATGAAATGAGATAATGCATTTAAGCAAGCATCTGGCTCCCAGTGACTCCCCACAAAATGCTAGCTACAATGATCATGCTCTTTTATGAATAGAATTGAAATACAAGGAAGGGGATTGATCTCAAAAAGGCTATAGCCGAATTACTAGAATGGTAACCGGTTAGTGGTCATGAATCTCAGCGTGGTGAGCTGGAGGGCCTCGCATCTCTGCTCCCTATGGGTTGGTCTCATAGACAGAAACAGAGCCCTGAGACTCCAGGAAAAAACTGTCACAGAAGCTGAACAGAAGCAGTGCCTAAAGAACCAAGTGAATGATCATAACCTATTTTGTACTGACACAAATACACACACACACTTAAAAAATTTTAAACTTTCACGTTTAAAAGTTAAAGTATTGCCAAAGATTGCACCAAAACAGTCCCTGATGTTAATAATTCCCCCACGGTATCGATTCACTTTCAGAGCACCTAGATATAGCTAATATTGCATAAGGGCATATGAGGTGATCTTTCAGGTTTAAAAAACCCTATAAAATTAAATCCAGTTTCTATGATACTATCAAATCCACCACGGGATACCAAAGGAAAAAAAAATCCCCCCAACTCCATCAGCTGTACGATCCAGGGAAGATACCAAGTTCCTAACTTGCTGAGTGATATTCATTGTGGCATCTCATAAGTTTTGAGGTTTGAGATAATGAGAGTGAGAGTGTTTTGAAGTCAGACTTGCTATATAATTTTTATTATCATTATGATTGTTATATAAGCTCTCCAAGTAGGCTTTACATGTATCCAGTCTAAAGTGGTGTATCAGTACTAGTGCATTCATTGAGAAAATGAAATACATACACACACACATACATACCCCAAGCAATGGGAGCGACTGCAACCCAGAAGTAAAAGGAAGAATTAAGAAAGGGAGATAAACACTAATGTGATATAAATGAGAATGACATTGGCAACATGAAAGCAACTGTGAGTGAACTTGCTGGTTGGAATTTCTTTAGACAGTTAAATAAGAGCTGTAGAAAACTAAGGCTTTTTTTCAATAAACATAAATTTTACGATCAAGGAGGATATAATAGTCTCCCTACACCTATACGTTTGCTGGGGACAATAAGTCGTAAAGAAATCCAGGGTGGAAAAATTGGTGTTGTGGAAGGATAAATATGGGCAGAGGTTTTCCATTCATTATTAGAAAGCAACCCGATAATTTTACATGATCGTATTCTGAAATAAATAAATAAATTCAAACTTGGAAACACTGTTTAATTAAGACATAATTCACCTCTCCTTCATCAGTCAACAAAGGGAAATTGTGCGCAATGAGTTTCTTTTTCTTACATGTGGTTCTCTGATAAGGACTACAGATCCTAGCAACCAGAAGTATCAGAAGGTAAATTGCCAGTTCTTTTGGTGGGGGGGCAGGGGGAGAATTAGGTTTATTTATTTATTTTAATGAAAGTGCTGGGGATTGAACCCAGGACCTCATGCATGCTAGGCATGTGCTCTACCTCTGAGCTATACTCTCCACACCTAGTTCTTTAATTTGATGATTCATTAAATGACTTAAAAAAAAATTTATCTACCTTCCTCAACCAGTTACACTCCCTAAACCCAGTGGAGCTTGTGCTGGAAACCCTTAGGATTCTTGTTAAAAATGCAGGTAACTGGAGCCCATGAAAAACATTGAATCTGAGTTCCAGAGTTGTGGGCTTGGTATCTGCATTTTAGTAGAACCACCTGAAATTTGATAAATCATTGATCTAGAACTTGTTAGCAGTCCTTCTTCTGAATCTCCAAGGCATGGCTATATTATTCATTGAGCATTTAAGGTGTGCCAGTACCTATTCATTTATCCAAAAAATATTTTTTAGGTGCCTATTGTATGTCCAACACTGTACTAAAAACTCTGTAGTCATTTTTTTGGTGTGTCTACCATCAACTGGATTAAAAGGCCCATTCAGATAGGGACCCCAAGTAAACATTTCTTATAACCCTCCATTGGAGGGCTGATAATGTACCCTCCATTTAAGAGTGGCCACCCAGGTCCATTTCCTCCTTCTTCCTTTCAAACAGAGTCATTTTGTTTAGGGACCCATCCGTATAGCCAAATATTTCAAAGGATATTGTGAGAAATGGGTCTGATTCTTCTGAAGGCAATGCCATTTCCCTCCCCAGGGATTGCATCACGTATCTGCAGGTGACCTAATTCTGGCCAGCGAGGCATGAGGGTAAGTCTGCTGCAAGGCCTCTCTTCCTCACTCTTGGGAGAAAGCAACAGGAAAAGGTAGTCTCTCTTTTTCTCCAAATAGTTCTATGTACTTCTGTTGTGACCTCTGGAACTGCTGCAGCCCTCTTGTTACTTCCCTGAGGAAGAAGCTCCCATTGGGGACAGCCAGGAAAAGAAAAAAAAAAAACAAACAAAAACAAACCTAGGTCCTTAATTACTTTGTTGAGCTGCTAATCAACCAACTGCAATGTTCACTCTGTCTCAGGACTTCTAATTTATTGTTAATACCGGTTTGAATCTGTGTTTCCTTTGCTGCCAAAGCATCCTCCCTGATACTCAGTAAGTGTCAGTTCACGATGATGTTGACAATGACATGAAAAAGCAAAATGATAGACTTGCTGCATTCCAAGATGGTGCTACTGGCCATGATTGAGATTTATGTGTTGGGATGTGAATAAAAATATAAATGCAAGACCCACCATCTCTACTACATGGATCTACCCTCTTTTCCCTAGGCCCCAATAACCTTCTTATGTGCCATCCAGAAGCAAGAAGGTCAGGAGAAGGTGACTGGCCCCCACAAATGTCTGGTGGTCACCACTGTCCTCTCCCTTTTTGACCACCTCCCACCCCCTTGCTTCAACCTGTCTCCTCTCTTGGTTTACCAGACACTTGCTTTTTATGTCACTTTTCTTCCTGCATTTCCAACCTGCCCTCCCTCTCCATCTTCCTCTACCCACAAAGGGTGGGTTTTCCAAAGAATGAACTCTCCATTCTCTGTTTCTTCCATTCAACTAGAGTTGAAGCTATTTACTCATCCCGCACTTGCAACTGCTTAGTGGACGGTTTCACCTAGATGTTTCACTCCAATCAAAAGCAATGTGTTCAAAGTCAGACCCACCAATTTACATCTGAAAACCATCTTCTTTTTCTGAAAATGAAACTATTATTCTATCAAGATGAATACCTTGAGTTCCTCTTGGATTTTCTCCATTTTCCTCATAATTTTCACCTGGCTCCCAGTCCTAACAAATCCTCTTGCATAACTTGTCTCACATATACCCCTTCCTTTCTGTTCTTACAGCCTCCACCCTGGTTCAGGCTCTGACTTTATCACTTTAAACCGGGAATGCTGCAATATCACTAAAACACACTCCCTTCCATGCTCCCAGCTGCCCTGTCCCCAAGCCTTCCTACATACCCCAGACCACCTCTCTGGTCAGAAACCTTCAGTGAGTTCCCACTGCCTTTATATTTGTGTCCAAACTCCCTGGTCTAGCAAGGCTCCAAAATTAGACCCAAAGTTGCCCTTTCAGGCATGGCTTCAAATATGCCTCTTACAAACTCTTCAATTCAGACAAGCTAGTTTACTCCTCATTACCCACATACCCCTTATAGTTTCCTTCCCTGAGCCTTGGGTTCATGTAGGACGGCTCTTTGCCTCCTCACTGTCTCTGTCTGCCACAACTGAATCTGTTTTCCAAGGCCCAAGTAACAGTCTGAAAGTGTCCAGACCATCTCCTATGGAAGTTTTTCATAAAAGTAACAGCGATGATTTAAAACAGTAGCTACATACAATGAGGGTTTACTCTGTGCCAGCCACAGTAATGTCCCCTTCTTGTAAAAGGTGGGTGATACAACCTACGTAATGGAGTTGCTGAAAGGAGTCAATGAACCAATGGACGTACGAGGCTGAGCCCAGACCCTGGACATGTGGAAGATGCCCAGTAAAGAACTGGCTGAATTGCCACTAATTATGCTGTTGAAATGTCACAGTGGGGTTTTGCTCCCAGTCAAAAATGCCATGTCTTGATCACTCAAAAGAGAATGAGGCGGGTGGGTATAGCTCAGTGGTAGGGTGCATGCCTAGCATGTCCTCAGTTCAATCCCCAGTGTCTCCACTAAAAATAAACAAACAAACAAACAAACATATATATATATATATATATATATATATATATATATATATATATTTTTTTTTTTTTTTTTAAGTGTATGAGCCCAGAGGAAGTGGCTAAGATGTAATTTTGGGTTTGGGAAAAGAGAGACGCAATTCTGGTTCCTCGCAGCATCCCCGGACGCGTTTTTGAGCATTAGGCAAAATGCTTTTGTTCCAGCCAGTTGCACATATTGGCTGGGACATGCTTGATCTTTACATTTGTTATGTATGTGTCCTATGTATCCCTTTACTTCCTTGTTCTGGGCACCAAAATGCGGAACACAGACAGCATTAGGAAAAAAAGAGCTTCTTTCCGAGGTGACCAGAGGTACAAAATCATGTGGGAGACTGCAGGCAGAAAGCTCTTTTCTGGTGGGCAGAAGCTCTTGGTTTTCATCCCCTTTAAAATAAACAACAAAATTTCCCCATCGTGCTGAATTTGTGCTTGCTGCTTCTCAAACCAAAATGTGATTTATGAGCTGGTTACTACAGAGGAATGTTAAATACAAGCCTTTCATGCTAAATCTGTGACAATCCTTACATGCCCATGCTGGGAAATTAGCAATTTAAATCTCTCTTTGAAACACACTGTGGATTTACTCCTCAGAACTTCCCCCAAAACCCAAGGCTGCATTCAGTTACACTGAGGTTAGGATATAAGTGTGATTTACATAAGCAGCTGTCATGATTTACATAACTATCTGTAAGTATTTCACTCTTTATGAAACTGAGGTGGGAAGAGTAGTTAGAAATCGGACGATTCATCTAGTCCAAGAAAAGCTTGACCTGGTGCTTTGAAATAGTGGCATCATACATTTATAAATGACACAGGACCTAAAGTTCCTAGAGATAGAGCGCCCCCCCACCCGTCGACAACCCCCCTACACCCTCCCCCCCTCCCCCCCGCCCCTCACCTGGAGGTGGATTATAACCCACAGGAATTGCAATCTCCATTTCTCAGGGAATTCCGGTACAAATTAGCATGGCAAGGACAGCCAAGTTGTTCCCAGAGAGATACTGTATTTTCCTCCATCCCAACATTTTTATGTGGGCAAGATCCCCTACTTATGTTTTATCCCCAAATCATCTGGAGTGCTTGTTAAAAATGCAGATTTCCATGCTCAACCCAAGGCAATGCTTAACCCAAGGCCTGGGGATCTGTATTCTTAACAAACACACACGTTTTGGCTGACTCATCCCTCAATCCAAAATCCCTTTGTGAAAAGAAGGCTATTTGTCTGTTTGTTTCTTTGTTTATTGTGGTAACAGATCCGCTGGCTTTCTCTTTTGGAAGCTTGTCCTTCTGGGGTGCTGAAGACTCCCCTGCTATGGGGCCAACACCTAGTTCTGTCCTCTGATATAGATCTCTCTCCTCTCTTCCCCTCATCAATATTCACCTTTTCTGTGGTACCCTTTCTTCACTGGGGGATGAAGCTCATCTGATGAGAGTTAAAGGTAAACTGGTAACCATCACTCACTCATATGAGCTTTTATCTGTGATTTTCAATGCCTTGTTCTTTTTTCTTCTTCTTCCATGGACCCTTCTTCAGAATAATGCTTTTTTTCTTTTTTCTTTCTTTCTTTTTTTACTTTTTCGTAATGAAGGTACTGGGAATTGAACCCAAGACTTCTTGCATGCTAAGCACACACTCTACCACTGAGCTATACCCTCCCCCCATCCCCAGAATAATGGTTTTAAAACGAACAAAAAAAGGAAACCAATTATATTGTAATACTGTTCTCAAAATATGGTTTAAAATGAGAAATAGTAAAACATACATATTCTTTATTAATCCATTAGAAAACAAGTTTGAGAGGCAGGTCTAGTTTTCTTAATTTCAAACTATTATGAGTAGAAATGATATTTTGAAATGTTTACAGCAACTGTAATGTTATATGAAAACATCTATGATTTTTATTGGTGATAAATTCTTAGGGCCAAGGTTTGTCAACTTCATACGTAATTAAAATTTCAGAGGAAAGTTTTTCTTCATTCAAGTTCATGGACTTCCTGAATTCAAGGTCCTTGGGCCATGGGTCCAGGTTAGGACATCTTGCCTTAATCAAATAGCCTAATTCATCACAGGAATTCCAGCCATCACAGCTGGCCAGTGCAGCCTCTTCCTACACAAACAGGATGCGTTGTAGGTTTTTTAGCCATAAGTCTTGGACCATAAGCCTGGCAGTTAGTAACGGATTACACATTTTTGGAAGCTTCTCCACCTTGGGTGTTCATCTGTGCTGTGACCCATCCAGTTTCATCTATGCCAATTACGTCCCCAGGCCCTCCTACTCCCATCCCATCCTCCTCAGGAATCTTCAGCTGCTCCCCAGGACCTCGCTGAACCAGCACCCCCATCCCTATCAGGCCTGATGCTCCAGCTTGTGGCTATCCCACTCCCTCCCCTGAGCCTCTACGTTCCACTGTGTCCCCTACAAAGCTCCCATGCTCTCTGGGAACTCACCTGGCTGTATTCCCCAGTCTGTCCACAAGTGCTTACAAAACCCCTCAAGGCCTTAGTCCCATGAGAGATACAGAAAAATACCATTTCTCTTGCCCCACTCATCAGCCAGGTTTGGAAATCAGTCCTTTCACTCTGTGGTTCCAGGCATCAGTGATAGACAATTCAGCAAGTTATTTGATCACAGCTTCGCTGGATTCCAAAGCACTGACCTCACCTGCTTCTCTGAGTGTCAAACCCCCAACCCATACCTGCATAAAAAATAATAATAAAAAAAGGCACTTCATATCTTTGAGAGAGAAAGGTTATTTTCCATGTTTTATGCAGGAGGAAGCTGAGATTCGAGAGGCTCAGTAACATGTCTGAAATCAAACGAGTCAGCAGTGTTTTCAGGATTTTAACTGAGGTTCTCTGATGCCTGTCTCCATACAGCTGGTGCTCAAAAGAAGGGTTGCTGTAATCATCATCATCATCATCATTATTACTATTACAGAGCTGGTGGTTTTCCGTTGGTATTCACTGGAAGCAGATTCTGAGATAAGGACAATTCATAGGAAAATGATGCATTAGGGAGTGTAACCAGGAACAATCACTTAAGAACTAGAAAGTGGGGCAAAGAAAACAGGACCAAGAAAGGGAGCGACATGAAGCAGAGGTGATTTTGGGGAGAGGGTAGGTCACATCTCGGAGTTGTCCCATCGGAGGAAAGGGAGGGGAACATTTAAATCCCGGTGTCTGCCCTCCGTTGATTAAGGGCTGCCCTTAGGGGTCATGGAGGCGGGATAAGCACCAGGGAAACCTGGCTCTCTCAGGAACACGGATCAGTGGGCTATGGCAGTGGAAAGCTCCCTGAGAGCCACACTGAGTGCATCTGCTCGGGTGATCTCGAAAATGGCGCGATGTCGTTAAAGAAAGCATCATATAGCTCTGCTCTTGCTGTCTTATATCCATGTGGATACCCAGCATATCACTCAGTGCTGAAGAGAAAGCAACCTGAGGAGAGGGACAAGCACCTTCGTTGAGTCAGGAGGCCGGGGCTTTAGCCCCAGTCTTGTCAGCAACATGACCTTGGGAGAGTCACGCAGTGCATGTGGTCCTCAGCTTCCCCTCGGGACCATGGGCAACCTTAGAGGCAACACTGAAAATGCTAAGTAAACACCTGTTGGTTGACTAAAAGCACTTCACTATTTCAACACTGTAGGAATTTAGGTCGTGGCCAGCCTCCAAGCTCCCTTCCTGCTGGGTCTCTAACAGCAAGACTTCCTATCATTTTCCATGTTTCTGTTATTCCTCCCAGGTGGGGGTTGCTTTTGTATATATGATTCAGCTCTTTGGAGGGAACCCATGACAGTCATGTGAGATGTGTTTAATTCTGTACAGCTTAATTTCATATTAGTAACAGGGTTTACTAGATGACTTTGCTTTTCCAGTGAAACTGGATGGCAGAAATCAGTCATGATTTTTTTAAGGAGATTTTAAAAGACGGAAACATAAATGACTTTTCTTGTTTGCACATATCCATGTTGTAGTAATGGTAGTAATAGAAGAGTGGCTTTTTTCCAAAAAATGTATGAATAAATGACTTTTTTTTCAGCATCAGGATGAGATTTTTGCTGTTAGACTTGTTCCCTAGTTTTATGGTATTCTCCAGTTGGTTTGCAACTGAAATGAACTTTTGTCAATGCTGTTATCTGAGGCAGAGTTGGGTGTGAGGAATGTGACCCTGATGACGTGGTAGACAGATGTGCTGCCCAGCTGTGGGGAGGGTAGCCAAGCAAACAGCTGTCAGCTCCTTCAAGGTGGGCTCAGCTGCTTCACCCGAGTACATGCCCTTCCTAGGACAGCCTGAATCCAGTGACCAAGGAAAGTGGGGATAGAAAGGTGTAACTATTTTGGTATAACTAGGGAAAACCTGACAAGCAGTACTTGCTCCAGATTTTCTTGTTGGGTTACCAAAGGCTTGGCTGTGCTGATGTAATAGTTAATTCCTTCCTCAAGGCAACCCTGCTTCCTCTCACATCCTTTTACAGGTGTGGATCTCTAAGAAACATTTTGCACCCCAAATTCCCAGAGACTCTAACTTGCAACAGTGGTTGCAGAATTGATCCCAGAAAGCAGGCAATAAAGTGAGGGTTTGGAAGTTGGTCACACACCACTGGGCTGGCCAGAGGACCCCATCACTGGTGGCAATTAGAATCAAGATGCCAGGGCAAGTGGCAATAGCTCAGTGGTAGGGTGCGTGCTTAGCATGCACGAAGTCCTGTGTTCTGTTCCCAGTACCTCCATTTAAAAAAATAAATAAAATAAAAAATAAAATGTTATATTAAAAAAGAATCCAGATGCCTCTAACACAATGGCCATTGAACTGTTAAATCTCCCACAGCAGGTGTGTGTGTGTGATTTTGGGCATGTGTACCAACTGGAGTAAATGCACTAGCCCGTGCAATGTATCAGGTATCTGTGACTGAAAAAAGAGGTAGATGTAAGGATAATGGGATAGAGTGGCTATTGCTAAATGCCACTGATGCACTACAGAGATAAGAAATAGCTGGCGGGAGTGGTGGTGATGGCCCAGTATGAAATCCATGTGTGAAAGCCAGGAGGTGCATAAAATATACAAAGATGCTCCTTTGGCCCTGCAATGGCAGAACAGAAAAAGTTTTGCACTTGTTCAGCCAAAAGACTTAACTTCATTAAAAAATTAAGGCAGGTCTGTGTCAAAGTCAAGACCTTGGTTAGAAAAAACCTTTAATACTAACAAATGGAATGAAGACAGTTTGGTAGATGTCCCCAGAAATATTCACATCTCAGACTCTGAACTTCCTAAGCCATTGGTTGTCCTCAGACTGGCACAATGCACACATGAATGGAGTGACCATGGTGACAGTCATGGAGGCTGCGGATACAGCCAATGGCACACAAAGGCAGTTCTCAACTTGTGCAGTAGTGCAGGATGGAAAGGATGACATACAGAGGGGAGAGTAATAGCTCAGTGGTAGCACACACGAGATCCTGGATTCAGTACCTGGTATCTCCATTAAAAAAAAAAAATGACCACGCAACCTGGGACTAGGTAAAGTAATCTTAATAATCAGTGGGAAAAATTACAACTGGTCTGTGACTTTGAAAAAGTTATGTCAAAACATTAAAAATGGTTTTACTGTCCATTATAAACGTTTGGGGAGATGAAAAACAATGGTGCAACTAACGTGAGTTTAGTACACTAACTTAAAACATTAGAAACACTGAAAATTAAAGTGGTTCATTTCTATGTAAGTAAACTTAGCAAGAGTAGTTTGGACAGTGCTTATCGTCTTCTTCTCGTGTTAGTTTTGATATGAGGAGAGCATCTTTTCTATGCCTCCATGGAGAACTGTACACCTTACTAAGTCAACATTTTATCCTTTTTGCTTTCAACGTCATGAAAAATTTCCAAGAGTCGCTTCAGCGTGAGGTTTTTTTTTGCCAGGACCACCTCCTCAGGAACATCTTCATCTTTCTGCTACAACCACTTTCTCAGTTACATCACTAAGTTTGCCTTCACCGAGTTCCTCTGCCATTAATCTAGAGTCTCCCAAAGGGTGGCCGCATCCAAATTCCCACAATCAGTTGCTTTTTTCTCTAACTTGTTCCGTTCAAATTTCACTTCCAGGTTGTTATCACTTTATGGATTTTTTGCTGCACTTTCATCTTTGTTGGCCAATTCCTCTTTCGAGTATTCTTTATTGTAGACTGTCACATGGGTTTATTCATAGAGAGGCTGGCAACGCAACTAGATGTTTGGCTGTCTGTGTGTGAGCTGAACAAAGACATGCAGTGACCAGCCATCGACCGACTTTGAGAGAAGTGATGTGATCAGTTACTGATCATGACGTGCATCTTCTATTCACACAGTGACTCGTGGACTAGAGTGCCGATGGCGAAGTCTATGCAATTATGCACTGTTGTAACTGAAACTTGAACCATGCTGTTGGGGGACAGGTGTTATTTAACTAAATCATAGTAACTGAAGTTTGTGCATATTGGAACCATGCAAAGCCAGGACTAAATGTTCTGCCAACACTTTCCAAGACTGATCTAGCAACTGCTACTCTACAATGTCCAGTTTGTCTGCAACAGAGACTGATATTAGCCCCTGACATGACACCACTCCACAATGAGCCCAGCTGGCCTTTGATGACACATTGGGCCCCTTCCATTTCGGAAAGGTCAGCAGTTTGTCCCCACAGGGGCATGTTTCAGGTATGCACTTTCCTTTCCTACCTACAGGGCCTCATCTGGCACTACTATCTGAGAACCAACAGCACCAGAACCCATGAAATATTGTGTCAGACCCGGGGACCAATTTAACAGAAAAGAAGGTGTGGAAATGAGCCATGAGCATGGACTCCACCGATCATATTACCCCAACACTGCCAGCCTGATGGGATTGGAATCGCTTGCTGAAGGCAAGGCTGAAGTGCCAGCTCAGAGACATCGCTCTGGGAGGATGCGTCTGCCAGAGAACTGCATGTGCATTAAACCCAAGGCTTTAGGTGGCTTTGTGTCCCCAGTAGGGAGAATAAATCATTGTCAGTGACCACTTCTGGGGGACTCTGTTTCCTGTCCCGACACCCCTGGGCTTTGCAGGGTTTGAGGTCCTTATCCCAAAGAGGACTCATTTTTGCCAGGGGACCCAGCAGGAGTGCGCTGAATTATAAGCTACAGCTGCTGCCCAGGCACTTTGGCCTTCTTGTGTCCAGAGACCAGCAAGCAAGAAGAAAAGCCATCATTTTGGCAGGGGTAATTGACCCTAGTCATCAGGAGTGGGTGGGGCTATTACTACATAGTGCAGCAGAAGAAATATGCGTAGAACTCAGGTGATCTCCTGGGTGTATCTTGGCATTCCCCTGGCCAATCATGAGTGTAAATGGACAGGTACAGGTGCCTGGCCTGAGAAAGGAATGGTGACCAGGGCTCAGGCCCCTCCGTGACAAGAGTCTAGGTCAAACCACCAGGTAAGACTCCAAAGCCAGAAGCGGTGGTAGCCAAGAGACAGGGGGATTAGAATAGATAGTGAAGGAGGGAAATTGTGTGGGTCAGTTGTGGCTAGAGACCAGCTACAGGGATGTGGTCAGAATTTGTCCCTCAAAAAGTGCACCTTAAGAAGAGCGGTCCACCAGAATCCCAGAGAAGCTGCTTTCTCACTGCCTATGGGGAATGGATCCCAGCAGCGTAAGGGGCGGACTCTTGTAGACATGATGATACACAGCCCAGGAATTCCCTTCAAGAAGGGACGGATGTGCTGCCCAGCTGCATGGAGAGGGGTCAACAAAGGCCCTAGTTGTCAGGGCCACAGCTTCAGAAAGACACGTCCCCCGAGTTCACACCTTTTTCTGGTGAACTAGTAAGGCAGGAGTATAAAGTCCCAGCCCCTTGGACCTGACACGGGACACTGATGGGCAACATGCACTCTGGGGCTCCCCACTGGGAGAAGGTTTCATCATCATCATTCAATTTCTTCTGCCTAATCCTACTTCCCCCTTATGTTTTGATCCCCAATAAACATCTTATACCCCAAATTCTATCTCAGCATCTATTTCTGGAGAACCCAGCCTCCAACAATAAGTGTCCATATCCTGAAACCGTGTGGGGTTAAACCTATTGTGCAATCTTCATATTTCAATTTTATGTTAGAAGTAATTTAAAATGTTTTATTTTATGGTGAAGACATTATCATTGGAAGAAAGATGATAGTTCCCTAAATATAAGATCTCCAATAACCCAAATTGCAAAGATTATGGTAATTAATTGTGAATGATAATGCTGTACTTTGTACAATGTGCCACAATTTACAAGCACTTTTCTATTTGTGGGGTTACCTGTTCCAAACAGCCATTCTATGCACTAGGCAGATTTTGTACTCTCCCTTCAGAGAAAATAAGTTAAAATGGACTGCAAAATGTCTAGGCATAAATTCCAGAGAAAATTTCCCACTTGTGCTCAAAAAGAAAATATAAAGTTATTCATATAAGACTTTTAATAGTGAAAAATTAAAGCAGTGAAAAGTTAGAAGAACCTAAATGCTCTCAGTAGGGGAATGGATAAATAAAACGTGATATATTGGTAAATTACCATATCATATAGTTAGTTAAAACAGATGAAATATATAATATCTCAATATAAATCTATGGACATAATATCGAGTCACTGACTAGAAAATTTCAGAATATATATACATATATACTATGCTATCACTTAGGTAAATTTAAAAAATTGAAATATAGTTGACAACATTCTGTCAGTTTCTGTCATACTGCATATTAATTTGACACTCGCATACATTATGAAATGATCACCATGATAAGTCTAGTAATCATTGACCCCATATAAAGTTATTACAATATGATTAGCCATATTCTTTATGCTGTATATTACATCTCTGTGACTTATTATGTAACTAAAGGTTTGCACGTTTTAAACCCTTTCACCAATTTCACCCACCCTCTCATGCCCCTCTCTTCTGGCAACCACTCTTTTTCTCTGTATCTAGGAGTCGATTTTATTGTTTTGCTTGTTTGCTTTGTTTTTTAGATTCCACGTATAAATAGTGAGATAGTGCAGTAATTGTCTTTCTCTGACTGATTTATTTCACTAAGCATAATACTCTCTAGATCCATTCATGTTGTTACAAATGGCAAGGTTTCATTTTTGTGGCTGAGTAATATTCCATTGTGTATATATACCACGTCTTCTTTACCCTTTCATATATCTGCAGATACTTAGGTTGCTTCTGTATTTTAGCTATCATAAATAATGCTTCAATGAATACTGGAGTCCACATATCTTTTTGAATTAGTGTTTTTATTTCCTTTGGATAAATACCAAGAAGTGAAATTGCTGGATCATATGGCAGTTCTATTATTAATCTTTTAAGGGACCTCCATACTGTTTCTCATAGTGGCTGCAACAATTTACATTCCTACCAACAGTGCACGATGGTTCCGTTTTCTCCACCTCCTTGCCAACATTTATTATTTGTTGTCTTTTTTAATGATAGCCATTCAGACAGGTATGCGGTAGTATCTCATGTGATTTTGATTTGCTTTTCCCTGATGACTAGTGATGCTGAGTGTCTTTTAATGTGTCTGTGACTATCTGTATGTTTTCTTTGGAAAAATGTCTATTCAAGTCCTCCACCCATTTTTCAATTGAGTTGTTTGTTTTGTTGATATTGGGTTGTGTGAGTTCTTTGTATATTTTGGATATTAACCCCTCATCAGATATATCATTTGCAAATATCTTCTCCCATTCAGTAGGCAGTCTTTTGTTGTTGAGTTTCCTTCACTGTGCAAAAGCTTTTTGCTTTGACATAGTCCCATTTGTTAGTTCTTACTTTTGTTTCCCTTGCCTGAGGAGACAGCTCCAAAAACATATTGCCAAGAAATGTCAAATAGCTTACTGCCTATGTTTTCTTTTAGAACTTTTATGGTTTCAGGTCTTATATTTAAGATTTTAATCCATTTTAAGTTTATTTTTGTATATGGTGAGAGAAAGTAGTCCAGTTTGACTCTTTTGTGTGTAGTTGTCCAGTTTTCCCAATGCTATTTATTGAAAAGGCTGTCTTTTCCCCATTGTATATTCTTGCCTCCTTTGTTATGGATTAACCATAGATTTAACCTGAATAGAAGTGTGAGTTTATTTCTGGGCTCTCAGTTCTGCTCTATTGATTTGTGTCTGCTTTTGTGTTAGCACAATGCTGTTTCGACTACTGTAACTTTGTGGTATAGTTTGAAGTCAGGGAGCATACCTCCAGCTTTGTTCTATCTCAAGATTTTTTTTTTTTTTTTTGACATTTGGGATCTTTCATATTTCCATACAAATTTTAGAATTATTTGTTCGAGCTCTGTGAAAATTGCCATTGGTATTGTGAAAATTGCCATTGGTATTTTGATAGAGATTGTTTTGAATCTACAGACTGCCTTGGATACTATGGTCATTTTAACAATATGAATTTCCCCAATCCAAGAGCATGTATATCTTTCCATTCGTTTGTGTCATCTTCAGTGTCTTATAGTTTCTGAGTATAAGTCTTTTTTCTCTTTAGTTAGATTATTCCTACGTATTTTATTCTTTTTGATGCAATTGTAAATGGGATTATTTTCTTAATTTCTCTTTTTGATTTTTTTTTAGTTAATAGAAATGCAACAGATTTCTGTATATTAATTTTATAGCCTTTAAATTTTTAAATAATGTAAAAACAATACTAAATATAAATATATATATAGAACTTTTAAAGTATTTTTAAACAGACTGATTAGATACACACTACACTACCTGCAAGGATTCAGGTGATCGTAAAGGCAGGAAAGATCTTTTGTTTGTAGGAATTCTTCTTGGATTTCAGATGTTTTAAGGCTGTCCTGGGAGCTGGCAGAGAAAGAGCCTATTGAATCATGGTTGGTAAGTAAGCACAGCCTGATTTTTTAGCTTCCAGCTCTTTGCAGAGACCCATGATTCTCATTTCCCTTTCTCCAGGGCTAACCCACTTCTTCCCACGCTCAGATTTCTGATTCCCGAATACAAGATGTGCTCTGTGAAAGTCTGAGGGAAAGGAATGCCCCTCACAACCCCACCCTCCTATCCCCTCAGCGCCTCCCCATCCCTAACACAATGAGGTTTAGTTCGGGGCTTCAGCCCAATGCAGCCCAATGCATCCCAATGCACTAGGGCTCAGCCTACCTCTCAGCACTGGGGGCAGTTTCAGGGACTCTGTCTGCCACTTCTAGGGTGTATGAAGAGAACATCTGGATGGAGACCTGCCGAATCTTATCAGAATGAGCGGGCCACTGAAAACTGACTCACGCACATTCGTGGCTCTCTATAGCGCCCAACGTGGGTTGCTGCTGCTGAATATTCCTTCTACCCTGTTCAGGGTGGGCAGAGCACTGAGCTCAGGGAGACGTACAAGAATCTCATCTGTTCTGGTCTGGGCAAGGACCAAAAAGATGGTCTCAGTGTCTCCTTGGGCACAAACTGCTGGGGCATGCACCATGGTGGGAGTACTCAGAATCCATTCCAAAATCTCCAAGATTTGGCTCAATCTGAATTATCATTCTCAAATTTCACTTAACAATATATATTTCTTGCTAGTTTTATTTTATTTTATTTGTTACCCCTGTCCTAATGGGACTGGCTTTGAGTTGCCTCTCAAATAGGTTGAAATTATCAAGGCATCTGAGATCATGCCAGCTGTAAGTGTCTGCGACCCAGGGAACAAAGAGAACAAAGAAATATTATGTCAAAATATTTCACATACTGAATTTTTTAAAGTGATTATTTGAGGTTTTGGAGACACTAATGTATTCTTTATACCAACTTCAACCAAAGAGATCACAGAGAGCAGAGAGTATTGTTTCATTACTGAGAATAAAGATCAACCCCATTTCACAAGACTACATTTGAGAATTAGTGAGACAGGGTTTGCAAAAACACTTGGTAGTTTGCTGGCTTACAGCAGGTGCTTACTAAATTTAGTTGCCGTTCTGTTTTGTGTGGACCATATTAACTCTTCAGCATAGTACAGAAAGATTCCTGCTGTCTCTAAAACAGTCTGTCTCACAGGTTATATGCAAATAAACTACCTGGGGATTTTGTTAAATTGTAGATTCTGACTCATTGGGTTTGGTGTAAGGCCCGATATTCCAAATTTGCAAGCAGCTCCCATGTGTTGCTGACACTGCAGGAATGAGATCTATCCTCGGGGTAGGATGGTTCTACCTCATAGGTTGAAATGATCATTTCTGCTCATTTCTACTCATACAGTTGTGAGGATGTTGCTTTACCTAATGATCCTTCCCCTGTTCATCCCCAACCACCCATTCAGATCCTTCATACCTTTTAAAGTGTACTTTAAGCCCTATTTTTTTTAATTAAAACTTCTTCCCAAATTTTTCAGCTCTAAATGATAAATATTATCTCTGAAACCCTGAATCAAATTTAATCGAAAACTTTTTTATTAATGCTGGTGAGAAATTGGTTAGTTAACCTTAAAAGCTGGTTAAAGTGGATATATCATAATTTAAACATACCTACTTTAAATGTTTAACAAAAATATTTAAACGCGCATTTGCTGACCAAGCTTCTGATGTGACGCTTAGTCCTTTTGTCTCCTTTGTACGTCTCCCTTGAGAAGTGTGCTGCTTCTTTCTTACACATACCAACCCTATTGTTTAATTCTTCTGGAGTCTTGAAATTTTCTCTCAAACTTTCACAGATTTCCTGGCCACACCTAACTTGACCACATTTTTGAAATGACATAGCTTAGTTCATTTGACATGTTTTCCACAGAAGCGGCAACTTTCTTCTCACCCTCAAATTTCATTGGTTTCACAATTTTTAAATTAAATTAGGTAGTTGCAAAAACAAGCACAAAAAACAGGTCTGGGGACAAACACAAGCAATGACTGGGAAGTGTACAATTCACCTGTGGGAGTGGAAGGTGGGGGGCGGGACCCGTGGTGAGCAGAGTATTGGCTCCCCAGAGGTGTTCATGTCCTAATCCAGGAATCTGTGGATGTTACTTTAAACGACAAAAGGGATTTTGCAGATGGGATTAAGTTAAGGATTTTGAGAGGGGGAGATTATCTTGGATTATCTGGATGGATTCAGCATAATCACAAGGGTCCTTATAGGACAGAGGTAGGAGAGTCAGGGTTGGTAGGCAGTACACGTAACTACAGAAGCAACAGATCAGAGGGATGTGAGCACTGAACTGTGTCTGAGCAACACAGACAGCTTCTAGAAAGCTGGCCAAAGAAAAGACTGTCCCCTCAGAACCTCTAGAGGGAACCAGGCTGGCCAACACCTTGACGAGCCCAGTGAGACTGATTTTGGACTTCTGACCTCCAGAGCTGTGAATTAGTAAATGTGTGTGGTTGTCCACACCATTCTGTTTGCGGTAACTTGCTTCAGCAGTCACAGGGAACTAACGCAGGACCCAAGGGCACTGCTCTGGAGAGGCGCTCAGACTGCTGCGGGCAGAGCGGTGCCAAGGGGCTACCAGTCTGCTTCGCGAGGGCAGTTAAGTGAAGAGTAATTCTACTGTAATTGATTCCGAACTGGATTTTGTTCCCTAATTCTTTCATATGTCCTGCTAGACGTCTGGCGAGTTGTCTGAGGGCATGGACGCGTTCTTTTGCTGGCTTTGCATCTTGAGAGATTGCATTTGTGGCAGCAACGAATCAGTTATTTATAACTAAAAATAGTCTATGTGGAATTTTTTGAGTATATTTAAATTTTTTTTTCCCTGCCAAAAAGACTGTGTTCTCTACTCTGCTAAAAATGTTTAATCTAGGAGGCACAGGATGAAAGAAACACAGCAAAGATTCTGGAGTCTGACCAGCCTGCTTTCAGCTATTGTCAACACTGTGGCCTTGGACCTGTTAGGGAACCTCTTTTACCTTAGTTTCCTTCTTGCATAAAATGGTGAGTATACGACTAGCCACCTAATAGTCTTGTTGGGAGGAATGAATAGAGTATCCCAGAATGCTTGGTCCATAGATACACAATAGTGGTAGTGATTCTCACCGTCGGATTGCTGATAGCAATAATATTCTGGGTTGGTGTGAAGAAATGAAAGGACACGGATCACGGCAGTGCAGATCATCAGACCTTTTATATTTTAAAGCTAGAAGGGCTCTCCAAGACCATTTATGTAGAATAGGGGTTGACAAATTATGGCCCACAGGCCCAGATACTCTGCCTCCTGTTGTTATAAATAAAGTTTTATTGGCACAGAGCCATGCTCATTCATTTGCCCATTGTCCATAGCTGCTTTGTAAGTCTAAAATACTTACTTGCTGGCCTTTTACAGAAAAAGTTCGACAACCATTATCTAGAACACCTCATTTTACAGATAAGGAAAAAGGGACAAATAAGAGAAGTGACTCTATCCACAGTCACATGGCTAGTTAGGGACAGATCCAGGACTAAAATTTAGATGACTTGACTGCAAAACCTGAATGAGGCAGAGAAAATGACAGTTCTTTGAATCCTGCTCAGAATGGGGTCCTTTGATGGAGTTTGACTCTGATCTAGGCTTCTAGGGAACAGAACGCCAAGTTCCCCCACCAGACACTCCCAGGTTGGTTCACACCTCCATGTCCTGACACACGCAACTTGTAGACCTGCAAGAAATGCTATCAGGAGTCCCTCAAATTGAAATGAAAGGATACAGTAACTTGAAGTCATATGATGAAATAAAAAGCACTGGTAAACATAACTACACAGGTAAATACAAAGCCAGTATTATTATATTTTTAGTTTGTAACTCATTTCCCCCATATGATTTAAGATAACGCATAAACAGTAAGCATAGATCTACTTTGATGGGTAGGTAATGTGTAAAGATGTAATTTGTGATGACAATAACAATATAAAAGGGGGATGGAGTTGCACAGAAGCAGAGTTTTTGATACTATTGAAGCCAAAGTGATTGCTGTATGTTTACAAGTTGAATTGTAATCTTTAGAGTAATCACTAAGAATATAACTTGAAAAAAAAAAAAAAAGAAAGAAAGGAATTGAAACAGTACACTACAACAAAATCAGTTCAACACAAAAGAAAGCAGTCATGGAGGAATTAAAGACTGAGTTCCCTTCCCTGGTTCTTCTCTAGATTTAACTTTTGTGTCATGTTAATGATGGAAACATAAGATGAAAAGGAGATGCTGCCTATTTAAGAATATTTTGAAACACTTCTCAAGCAATTGAATAGCACAAAACAGAAGTCACTGTCCCTTCCTCTTGCCTTTCAGTAGTACTTACTGTCAGTTCTCCTTTCAGTGTGCTCCTGGCTAAGGCTGTTTTTTTGTTTTTGTTTTTAATATTTTAAAAATTCTGTTTTTTTCTATTTTTTTTTTCTTTTAGGGGAGGGTAGATCATTGGGTTTATTTGTTTATTTTTTTAATGCAGGTACTGAGGATTGAACCCAGGACCTAGAGCATGCTAAGCATGTGCTCTACCACTGAGCTATACCCTCCCCACTGGGCTGGTTTCTTTTAGCAACTCTGTAGAGCAACACTGACACTAATTTAATTCAATTTCTTCAGGTTTTAAAAGATTTGGGGGTTACCTTTTTTGTATTCTTTTTGACCATGGTCTTACAAGTATTTTGCGTAAAAAATTTAAAATACCCAAAGCAGCTCAAATAGACAGAATGAAGAGAAACTGCCTTATCATGTCATGACACAGCTTATGGTAATATCTGAAATTATTAAGTCCTTTTTAATAAAGCTGGGTGTTAATGAAACAAGATTTGGAAAAGTTAGGGCTCTTCCTGCATATGACAGAAAGCCCAACGGAAGTTAAGTCACGAAGAAAGCCAATTGGTTCAAGGAACTTAAAAGTCCAAGCAAGGCTTCAGGCACTCAAACTGCGTCGTCAGGATTGCGTACGTTTCTCCCACTCTTGGCTCTTCAGCTTCTGTGTTGGCTTCTCTCTGAGACAGGTGCTCCCCTGTGGCGGTAAGACGGCAGCTGCACTTCCGCCCACATCCTTCCTGGTTCATGTAGAAAGATGAAGTCTCTTCCTGAGACAGCAGAAATCCTGGGATTTCCGACTGGCCTGGTGATGGGTCCTGGGGCACCTGGGGCACTGCTGTCCTGGCCTGTCCTGGAGTCTGGGTTAGAGACCCACCCAGAAAGCATGGACAGAGAGTGGGGGCAGGGATGGCCCCCCTAAAGGATCTGAGAGCTGTGTTACCAACAGAAGACAGCCCGCAGGCCGTGTGTTCTCTGCAGCCCTTCCTCACGGAGGATGCCGGACCGTGAGAATACCTGCAAGGTCCACACGTTCTTCACTCAGACGCTCTCCAGGGGGGATATTGGTCAAGAAGTGAGTCAGAGTTACAGGATGTTACACGAAGGTATCTGCGTACTCGGGGAGCCTCTAGTTCAACCCCTTTATTGCGCAACTAAAGAAACTGAATCCGGAGAAATGACAGACTCCCACAAGGTTACAACTTCTTTGTAGCACTTAGCAGCGGAAAGTCCAGGCATTCTGACCCCTTACGCAGACTGCTCCACTAAGTAACCCCAGGAGAAAGAATTTATAAGTAGAACTAACAGCACTTCCTGTGTGCCTTAGAACAAAAATATTTCTAAGAAATGGACAAAGGTCATAACGTATTTTCTCTGTCTCCCCATATATCTAATAAGATGCTGAAATAGATGTAGAAAGAGATTATATACATGTGTATGTCGATATATGTATAGATATAGATACATGTATGTGTAATTGTATGTGTGTATTTAGTAAGAGAGGGAGATTGACTGCATTTTAGACGCATGCCTGAGTAGAAACACTTAAGAAAAGCTTTTGGTTTTTTTCCTTTAAAATGTATAGAGTTACAGGATAATTATTGTTCAATACCAGGGAGAATGAATTGATTGTCTCAATGTTCCCCCACAGTTTATATTATTTTTATTGATTTTTCTAAAGCTCATTTCCAAACATCTGAGTAAATATACGAAATAAATATTCCTCTTAAGTCGTTACTATTGTCGCTGGGGCTGGAAGCCAGGCCCTTGCATCCATCTCCCTTCCCACATGCACCAGTAAAGGGCCAAGTGAACAGAAGGGTTGTGTGCTCTGCTGAAACATCTGGCAAGCTTGGCTGTGTCTGCCTACAGAGTCACACATGTGGTCCAGCGCTGAATTACACCTGAGGCTAATCTCAGCATAGCACGTTTGACTCTGTCAGACTGGGACAGAGCAAAAGGCCCTGCACCAAGGATGTGAACATGGAAATCTCACGCTTGAGACAAAGGGGTATTTGTTCTGGGATTTAAGAGACACCTAATGACTCTAACTCCATAATCAAACATGGGTGCTAGACCCAATGGATGGCTTTTTCCCCCCTAGGATAATCCAACATGCAACTGATCCCACCAAAAAAAAAAAAAGCTCTGTTGAGACTTCCCTTCTGTAAGTTGGCTGCTTACTGTGATCACGTCTTGACGACAGTTTTCAGGTGTGGTTCACATGACAGGTATCTAAAGGGGTTCTTTGACTTACAGATTTCTAAATGTGTATGATAAAATGAGCTTGGTACAGCCATTTTGGAAGATAGCTTAGCAGTTTCTAACAAACTAAACATACTCTTAGCACATGATCCAGCAACTGCATTCCTTAGTATTTACCAAACAGTTGAAAAGTTCTCTCTCACAAAGACCAGCAAATGGATATTTACAGCATCTTTATTCCTAATTGCCGAAACTTGGGAGTAAACAAGGTGTCTTTCAGTAGGTGACTGGATAAATACAATGTGGTATGTCCAGACAATGGAATATTATTTAGCACTAAAGAAATGAGCTATTGAGCCATGAAATGATATTGTGGAATCTTAAGTGCATATTACTAAGTGAAAGAAGCCAATCTGAAAAGGCTATATATCAGTATGAAGTCTAACTATATGACAGTATGAAAAAGGCAAAATTATGGAAAAAGTAAGATCAGCGGTTGTCAGGGGTTGGGGGTATGGGAAGGGAAGAACAGGCAAAGCACAGAGGATTTTTAGAGTGGTAAAAACACTCTGCATGATACTACAGCAGTAGATAAACTCATTATTATACATTTGTATGATACCAAGAGTGAGCCCTAAAATACACTATGGACTTTGGGTGATTGTGATGTTTCCATGTAGGTTCATCAGTTGCAACAAATGTACCACTCTGGTGGGGATGTTAATAATGGAGAAGGTTATGCATGTGTAGTGGCAGGAGTTATATGGGAAATCTCTGTACCTTCCTCTCAATTTTCCTGTGAAACTAAACCTTCTCTAAAAAAAAATTAAGCCTTCACTTCACACCAGCCAGAATGACCATCATTCAAAAGCCCATGAACGATAAATACTGGAGAGGGTGTGGAGAAAAGGGAACCCTCCTACACTGCTGGTGGGAATGTAGTTTGGTACAGCCAGTATGGAGATTCCTCAAAAAACTAAAAATAGACTTACCATATGATCCAGCAATCCCACTGCTGGGTATATATCTGGAGGGAACTCTAACTCAAAAAGATACATATACCCCAATGTTCACAGTAGCACTACATACAATAGCCAAGACATGGAAGCAACCTAAATGTCCATTGAAAGATGACTGGATAAAGAAGTTGTTGTATATTTATACAATGGAATACTACTCAGCCATAAAAATAATAAAATAATGCCATTTGCAGCAACATGGATGGACCTAGAGATCATCATTCTAAGTGAAGTAAGCCAGAAAGAGAAAGAAAAATACCATATGCTATCATTCATATGTGGAATCTAAAAAAAAAAAAAAAAAAAAAAAAAAAAAAGGAAATAAAGGACATCTACAAAACAGAAACACTCACAGACATAGTAAACAATCTTATGGTTACCAGGGAAAGGGGATTGGAAGGGATAAATTTGGGAGTTTGAGATTTATAAATGTTGGCCACTATATATAAAAATAGATTTTAAAAATAAAGCCTTAATAATATAAACAAACAAATAAATAAAATGAACTCTATGCAATAGCCACCAGTTAATTTAAGCTACTTGTATTTATTTATTCATTCTAAAAATATTTGCTAAGTACACCTTAGATTCTAGACACAGAGCTACTGAGTTAAGGGTAGGAAGCAACACTACAAATAATATAGTGTTTGTTTGTTTTTTTTTTTATCCCAACCCATCCTTCCTCTGTAGTGAATCACTAAAAACCCTTAGACGTACTTATCCATAATCTTTTCTGTGTGGTTCAACTCAGCTCCCTTTCTTTGGTTGCCCAGTAAACCTTTCCTGCCTCACTCCACTCAAGAGTTTGAGCTATCAGTACACCAGAAATTAACACAACATTGTAAACCGACTATATTTCAATTAAAAAAAAAAAGTGTGCTGTCAGTGGTTGTGAATCCCACCTATAAAAAATTCTCTCTCCATTTGTACACACATAAAGTTATTCTCTTCGGCCATCTTTCTGTCATAATATTTATGAATATTGGATATGACAAGAATCCACATAATGCTGGAATTTAAGAAATTTCTCCATTTTCAATACACATTTTTTACAGTTTAGGCCAAAACGATGTGACCTGTTGGGTCTGCAGTGCTCACTGTCCATCAGAACTTTGAGAGAGTATTGGGAGGGGTTCCATAATCACTCACTCTTTGGAGGAAGGGAAAAGCTTCCAAAGTGAGAACAAATTCCAGGTACTTTCATTACCTGGAAGAGTTTCCCTTATTACCCCGAAGTTCTTGAGCTCCATGACACTTCCTGTTCAACACCGGCTTCCTGTGAAGCTAGCATTCTTCTTGATTCCCTCAAATTACCATGATTCTCTTCCTCAGCAATTACCTGAAGGAGTTGCTGATATTAAATACTTTGTTTAGTGCACTAAACAGGAAGCAGGTGCTGCTGGGGGCGATAATCAGGAGGCAGTCAATGTGTCTCAATGTGAACTTCCCACGAGATGCTTCGGGGCCTATGCCAATCCCCCCGTTCCTCTGACCTGCTCACCTGGGCAGACTGCTGACGCTCAGCCAAGCCCACTCACCATGGGTCTATAATGGAGTGTTTCTTCTTTCTACATTTATAAGAAAATGTTTTATTTTCAGTAGTCATATTTAAAGTCAAAGGCATAATCTTGAAAATCACGTGAAGTTGACAGTTTTGGATGACAGATTTGGACAATCTGACCCAAGTGATTTTCAGTCCCTGCTCTAGCAAATTATCTCAAAAGCTACTTCTTGTGAAGTTCACTCTGCATCATTACTAGGACTTGATCAGGTCAGCTTGCTAGATTATTTAAAGAAGAAAACTGCTCAAACTATTTACCCAGTGGAAATCGCTCTTCTCTGTTCTGGTGGCCCAATCTCAAGATCCCTGATGCCAACAAACTTGGTGCCCGTCAGTGGAGGAATGGACAAATAAAGTGCGTGGTCTGCATGCGGTGGAATCTCGTGAAGAAGATGAAAGCAACAAATGAGAGGAACAGACAACAAGCTTAGCTCTTTAAAACATAGTCCTGGGTGAGAAGAAAAATTAGCAAGAAAAAATAAAATTTATAGCACATACACACAAAACAATATGTTTTATCAAGGCTTATTTAAGGAAATGTATGAAACATAGGAAAGTGGGTACTTAGGGTGGAGAGTGGAGATTGGGGATAAAGGGGAAAAGTAAAATAAAACAAAAGAAGCTCTGCGGAAAATGTCCTCATGAGGTCACATGGACTGAGGATTAAGATGAACTCTTCTGAGGCCTCAGAAGAGGCACAAATAAATAGTAGTTTCAGAAACATAATCCTGTACATTAATGCTTCCCTGTGAGGTTCCATGGAACTTGAACATTCTGAAAGATGCTAACAGGTGTTCCCCCAAAGCAGATTCTATGATCAAGCACATTTGGGAAACTTAGGTTAAACGAAACTAATCAGGTTTCTTCACTTCATGTGTTTCAGGAGCATATAATAAATAGTCTAATGCAAAATGGTATATGCAGTATTTCCCAAACATCTTTGGTCTTAGAATTCTCTTTGCCAAATGCTTCTTTACAAAACACAGAGCAGGGAATGCTGCTCTGAATACTTACTCCAGTTACTTTGGTCCTTCAGGACATCCATTGTGATCCTTCCCTGCCGGCGCTCCAGGTGGGCATCTCTTCCATGAAGCCCCCTCTGCAGTCCACAATAATCTCTATTCTGATCTTACTGCTGCAACTCTCTGGCCTTTGGACAAAGGCCAATAAACAACAAGATCAAAATACTTTACTGTTGCTGCAAAATACTTATGACTGCAGCAGTAAAATCAGAACACAGCAGGCATACTTTATTGCTGCTTCCCCATAGGCTGCTTTCTTAACGCTGGGTGTGACATAATTTGGTATCTACATCCTAGCTTCTGGTTAAGTTGATTTGAGTAAATTACATGGAAGCTTCTTTCAACCAGTCATTTCACAGCATCTAGTCAAACCAGGTTACTATTTACTGTCTGCCTCTCCCACTGGGAGGTGAGGGTGGCTGAGTCATATTTACAAAGCATCCCAGCAGTCATAGAAAAAACCTTTCTTCACAACGTTTTGATGCTTTAGTAAATTTAAGGAAAAGCGAGAGGGGGAAACAAGGAGAATACAAGCTTCTAAACACAGCCTCGTGTCAGTCAAATGGTTTTTCTCAGCTTTGCTTAGCCCTGCTCATCACTATTATCTATGATGATGATGATGATGAAGAATAAGTAGAGGGTAAGGATGAGGATGGATGTGGTGGTGGCAGCTACCTTACAAAGTCCGTATTTCAGGCCAGGTACTATGCTAAGTACCTCCTCTATCCTTACAGATTTAACAAGACTGGTTTAACCAAAAATGTCTTCCCCACTTGCCTCCCATAGACTTAAAATTTCCATCTTTATAGACCAGTTCCTACAACCCCTCTGCAAGCATGCCACAAGTATTACACAGGTGACACATTGTATAAATTTGCTTATTGTAGATTTTTAAAAGTCACCCAACAGAAGACCTTGGTAAAATACTCAGCTTTGCTTGTAGTGCGAGGGGCTACTCTCTAGGAGAACAGAGACCGGTGAAACAAAGCAATGTAGTTTTTCCTTCTAATTTTTACTCAATTAAATACTTGACATTCACTGAGAACCCACTACTTATAAAAGATACTTTTTAGGTCCCTGGGGTTTTAAAGATCAATATAGATTGCAGTCATTGTCCTCAACACTTATCAGGGAGGCAATCACAAATAATTATGACACAACTGCTTTAACAGAGGCATGAGAATTATGTATGTAAATCACCCTGTCCAGATGCTGAGCACAGAAGCGTTGCTTTCTTCTCCCTGTTCCTCTGTGAGAGTCAAAGAAAGCTTCACAGAGAAGCACTCTGTCCTGAAGGATAAGTAGGCATCTTCCAGGTAAAGAGTGGGCAATGACAATAATGTGCTGGTAAATGTTAACACCAGGCACTCCAGGAAAGGGTAAAAAAAGCCCTGATGTGTAGGATTTGCTAATTTCCATGGTATAAATTCTCCTACTGTGGCAGATTTCAAGGCACCACTGTGATGACTGAACAGAGTTGGAACTAGATATGCATAAGCTAGTAAGAGCCAGCTCCAGCCAGCACACCGTTGAAAGGACCAGATGAAAGGAACAGCATGTGCAAAGGCATGGAGGTCTGAAAACATCTGGTGATTAGTTGGCTATTGTCCTGCAAAGTGTGAGATAGTGAAACCAAGCAGGACCTTGTGGGGTTTTCCCAGGGACAGACCCTCCCAAATCCCACCCAGCCATCCCTGGCCCCTGCCTCTTGTTTGCAGAAAAGCTTTAGCCTCTTAGACCTTCCCTGAGTTCCAAAAAGAAAAATTTAATCAAAGAAGAAAAAAAAAAGTACCACAGAAACAAAAGAAAAGTCAAGCACGTCAAAATAATAATAGTTTAACCATAAAACAAAGTCAAGGACCTTAAGTTTCTTCTCAATGGCTATAGATAATATCCTGAGTTATATCCTTGAGTTGTTTTGCAGACACTAAAACCCCCACCAGGTGGAAGAAGTTAACTGTATGCTGACCACCACCACATAGACCCCAGACTGGTTGGAACCAGAAGGTTGATGATTGAGATTCCTGAAACATCACCCTGTTACCTCATCATCAACCAATCAGAGAATTGAGCACGAGTTGATCACACACCTGTGACCCTCTCCCTCACACTGTCTCTAAAAACGCTTCCCTGAAATTCACTGGGGAGCTTGGATCTTTTGAGCATGAGCTGCCTGTTCTCCCTGCTTGGCCCTGCAATATACACTGTACTTTCCTTCGTCACAACCTGGTATCAGTAGATCGGCTTTGCTGTGCGTCAGGTAAGTGGACCCAAGTTTGGTTAGGTAAAAATAAGTGCTGGAAAACAGATGGAAATGGAGAAGCATGCACAATCTGAGCCAGGTAATTAACAAAGAGAAGACAGGTGTAGCCTGTGATGGGAGAAACACATCATGAAAGAAGAATCTGGAAAACCGTTTGGGAAGAGCTTGCAAATAGCCTTGAACTTATAATTTTCTCTTTTCTACAATTGCTAGTGGTCTAAACTATCCGGATTTTAGAAGAATACTCCACTGGCAGTGTGGAGAAATTACTGGAGGACAGAGAGACTGGGAGTAAGGCAGTTGGTTAACAAATTTTCAAAATCGTCTTGGAAAGAGATCTAAATTGTCAACGCTTGGCATCTCTGGGCCACATCTCAGCCGTTTCAGCGCTACTCATGTTTATTCTGCCTCAAGGGCTTCTTTAACTTCAGGTTTCTGGAAAACAACAGAAGGAAATAATAAAAATAATTTTTTAAACATTACTAAATATAAACTATACAATATAATGCATAGCTTTATTGCACATAGCTGTGTGTATATATTTTTATATATGATGAATTCTTTTATGAATCTCTGTTCTTCCACAATAAGGAATGGTTTATCTGCTTATTGTCTCATTGCTAACTCTTACTGCCTCCTCCTGAGTAGCACCCTGGTCCCATTAAGCTCTCGGATTTGTTCTGTATTTGCTTGATGTTCAATTATATAAGTGCTCATCCCCTTTAACTACAGGAAAGTGTTTCTGCAGCTGCAGTGCACCTGCTGTTCGTTGTGCTGAGCCAGATTTCTTTGGCATTAAGCTGAACTCAATACCTATCTTGGAGATGTCACACTTTCTCAGGCCTCCTGGCCTAAGTGACACTCCCGGCCATGTGGCCAGGGAGCTGATGGCCCTGGGTCTATATCAGCTGACTGGCTGGAAGGCTCCCTGGTGAGTTCTTGTTCCATGGGATGGCCACATAACTGCAGCCTCTGTGCTTCTGCCACAGGTTACCGTGATTGCTTTCTAGGTACGTGTATTTCCCCCTCCGCGGGTGGTCCTGTGATTGCTAAAGGGAGGTGCAAGTGTGACAGTGTCTCCAGAAGCCCACACCAGCCCTCTCTGTCTCTGTCTCTGTCTTTCTCTCTTGTGCTCTTATTTTTTCCTGTTCCTTCTGTATTTGGCATCAGAACCAAGCATTCGTTACCAAGGCCAGACCACATTACTCAGCTCCTTTAACTCTTGTGCCACCAGCAGGTGGGGATAAGCTGCAGCGGGAGGAGAGCAGGTCGGGGAGGGCAGTCGGGGTGGGAAAGCCCGCTGCTGCTTCTCACTCCTGTTCAACCACACCTCGGAGCCAAGAAGGCAGTCTGCTCACTTCCTCCCCAACACGCTGGTATTAATGCCCACCCACGTCTCCAGCCAAACTGGAATGCGGTGGTTAAGAGTCTGGGCCCTAGAGTCCCCCCTCACCTGAATCCAACCTTGCTTTATCACCTGCCAGCAGGGTGACCTCAGTCGGATTGCCAGATCTAGCAAAAACAAACAGGACACCTATTTCACTTTGTCAGATAAACAATGAATATCTTTCCGTAAAGTATGTCCCATGCACTATATATACTACCTTGTTATTTGTTATTTATCAAATTGAACTGTATTTTATCTGGGAAACTTTGACCTCAGGTAAGTTACTTAACTACTCTGTGTTCAAATTCCCTTACCCAGAACTTGAGAATAATGGAACTGTCAGCCAGAAAGTGTTGTCTTGAGGATTGAAAGAGATAATATATATAAAATGTTAGAAACCTGCTTGTTGGCACACACTAATAAATGTTACATGGCTATTCAATACAGTATGATGGAGTGCATGGACTTGGGAGCCATACAGACCGCGCTCAAGGTGACCTTGGGCAAGACTGTGCCTCAGTCTCATCATCTACAGAATGGGGATGATTATGGTTCATACCTTATGCTGCTGAGAGGAGTAAATAAGACATGGAAACCATTTAGCACACCTGGCTTATAGTCAATGTAACAAATAGCATTCTATGTAATAAATAGTCATAAGAACACCCCCCCCATCTGTGAGCCCTCTATTCTGTGCAGCTCCTCCATTCTATTCTAGTGGGCACTGATTCCTCTTCCTCTGAATTTCTTCAGTCCTTGCTCATTTTACCACCAAAAGAACTCCCAACGATATCTATTTATGGATGCCTTATTCCATTGGTCAGATCTTCTGTCCCCTCCCTTGGGTGCAGGGCACCATTTTCAGTACATATCTGTTGACTGATTAGCTTTTTAGTGCCATTGTCATCGATGTGAGGCCCATGAGGATGAGTCAGATCTGCATATCCAATAACCTATTTCCTGAAATTGACAGGCAGGGAGGGAAGTCCTGTTTAAAATGTCAATGCACTTTCCCCTGTCTGTGGGACCATGGGGAGGGCTACAAAGTGCTCAGGGCTGCCGTTGTCCTGAGCATGTTCAAGCGAGAGGTTATGGGGCTTGCCTCCTCTGACTGTCCAGGTCTCCAGCTCCTTCTCTCAAATCCTGCTGGTGGCGCTTGAGACATGAGGTGTTTGGCACATGGTAACTGAATAGATCAACCATACGCATTGGAAACACAGCCTTAGACCTTAGCAAGGTACAAAACCAGGAGTTTTCGGTACTACCCCAACAGGATAATAGCAGTAAGTCCTCTATACCAGTGGTTTTCAACTTTGAATATTACAATCATCTGGAAAGCTTTAAAAACTACCAAGGTCTGACTTAGTTGGTCTGGATGGGTGGGCTGGATGTCTGGAGTTTTAAAATCTCCACAAGTGATTCTAATGGGCAGCTCTGGCCAAGAAACTGTTTGCTTATTCTGCTTTAAATGGAAACTAATGACCCGCCTGATATGTGATTTTTGCAAAGAACAGAATACTTCTAAATTGCCTGCATGTTGACACCTAATACACATTTTTTTTTCCTTCTGGACAGTAGATAAAACAACTCTAAAATGACTTGATGTTCTTCCAAATTACTGTGTAATTAATTATCACTAGACAAACTTCTTATAAAATTTTGCCAGTAGCCTTTTCCTGTATCAAGTTCAGGGAGCAAACTGGGAGCCAATTTTCCAGTGTAGGGTAACTCTGGTTTGTGGGAACCAATTACTAAAATCACCTGGTGGCCCATGAAGGCAGGAGCAGGGATGCTAGCGCTGGAGGGGACATTGGAGCAGAGCTTTCCAAACTTCAACATGCACACAAACCACCTGGGGTCTTGTTAATACCCAAACCCTGACTCAGTGGGTCTGGGAGGGACCTGGGGGTCTGCATTTCTAACAAACTACCATATGGTCCCGGAACCACGTTTTGATAGCAAGGTCTTGGAGTAAATCTGCCTTACAGAGCTTTATAAAAATTTCTAGTGCCTAAGCCCCGCCCCAGATCTAGTGAATTAGAATCTGGGGGAGGGGGGAAGCTGAGCAACAGCATTTTTTCAAACTGATTCTAATGTGCAGTGAAGGGGAGCACAACACATGACTCCAAAACATGCCACCTTGGCATGTGGATTATCTTGAGCTGAAGGCATTCAAGACCCAGCAGACTCAGGAAAAACTTTTATTGCTCCCTTAACTACCTAAAAGAATTCATAAAGGGGGCCTGGCTTGGAGAGAGCTATTGCCAAAGATAACTTTTATCTGAATGATCGACCTATCTGTGCGGCAGACAAACATCTAGTTACCAAACATCTGCTATTCTCATCGTCCTGTGAATTACCCTCCTCCCCTTTGAAGCCCCAGGCCCTCGCCCACTCCTTAGCGCAAGACTGGCACTTCAGCCTCAACTGTCCAACTTGTCTTTGGGCCTCATATTCTTATGGAGCTCCCCTACATAAGTAATTACATTTGTTTTTCTCCTATTAATCTCTCTTATGTTGATTCCTTATAGACCAGCCAAGAGAACCTAGAGGGTAGAGGGAAATTTTTCTTCCCCTATAAAAGCCAAGACTAAGAACCACTGATCTGGCCGCTGAGGAAACTGAGGCCCTGAGAAATAAAAGAGTGAAAGAGCCAGCTAAGGGTCCCACCTTTTGAAACCAGCACCCAGGATTCTGGTTCCAAAAGATGTCTTCCTCAATTTCATAGAGACAGGAAGTAGACTGACTTAGTGGTTGCCAGGGGCCAGTGAGGAGTGATTGCTAATGGACACAGGGTTCCTTTTTGAGGGGGTGATGAAAATGTTCTAAAGTTAGACAGTGGTGATGGTGGCACAACTCTGTACATGCTCTAAATGCCACTGGGTGGTACATTCTAACGGGTGAATTTTATGGTATGTGAATTATATCTCAATAAAACTATATAAAAATTTTTTAAACTTCTGCTTCTCCTCACTCTATCATTTTCCTTCATCTGATTAAAGAAATTCTAAGAACCGTGGATGAGGGTGGAGAAGGGGAGGGTGCAGGGATTTGAATAAAGAGGCAACACCTGATTGGATACTGGCTAATCCAGGGGTGTTTCCAGCAGAGCTTCCTTATCCCTTAAAAGCCATCATCCTCCCCATATCCCATTAATCACCATAGTTTCATGGCATCCTGGGGTCTCCATTCTGTATGGGTTTTCAGCTGCAGGGTGAAACTTGGGGTGGAGTCATCAATGTTTCAATCACTGTTAGGTCACCTGCATCTCAAAGGCAAATCCCCAACACTTAGGGAAAGAAGATTTTCTCCTATGCAAGTTAGGGCTGTAACATGATAATTTCCTTGAGATGGCTTTTCATTTCAGAGAAAAGAAAATGGGAAGCAAAACTTTTTCCCATAGAACACATCACTATCATTTTAACATATTTAAGATTCATGCATATTTATATTTCAGAAGATTAAGTACATCCCAATAATAATAGGTTCAGGGTGATAAACACTCAGAAATCTGTAGGTAATTGGCAGACAAAAGTGTTTAAAATATATACCCACCAATTTAACAACAAAATAAGGAGAAGATATTCTGAAATTCCACATTCTTAATTCTCTTCATAGCAAAGGGTGGAGAAGTTAGAGATAAAGATGTCATCATGGGATCTGATAGTGTCTCCTTTTTCAATATGACCCAAAAGGGGTTTCAAATGACTCAGGCTGATTTAGATTCCAGAGCATTCCATGCCCTGAAGGACATTCTATTCCTCCCAGTTAATTCCTGAAGTTCACCCATAGCCGATCAGGGAAGCTGTGTTCCCAGTCACTGGACTTGGACTAATTGTTAATCCACACACAATTTCAAGGCTATTAACCAACAGCGGATTTCTTTATACACACTCTTCCAAAACTCTCTCCAAGGAATGGGAGGGTGAAAGGAGAAAGCTGTAATTATTCTTTTATTGTTTCAGTGAAAAAGGTAGTTTTAATGGATCGATATGAAGGAAAGGGTCAAAATTCCTTTCAGCCTACAGGGCGGGTTTCCAGTCCACTGAGGTTGCTTAAGAAGTCTATGATATAAGCCATATTTGTTCTGTGGCATCTTTTTAACCTATCTTTAAGAGAAGGTACATACCTAAAAGACACATGAAAAGGTTCTTTTTCCCTTTCTTTCTGGGAGAGGCTAAAATAGATCCTGTTATTCTTTAAGTCCACAGACCAGCAGCCTCGACAGCACCCGGGACCTTGTTAAAAATGCATAATCTCAGGCCCCTCCATAGAGCTACTAAATCAGAACCTGCATTTTACCAAGCCCCCAGGAGGTTCATATCACATGAAAGTTTGAGAAGCACCAGTCTAGGTCAACTGTTTTTTAACTTGACTGAACATTCTCACCACTTGGAGAGCTTTTAAAAGTCTCAGTCTTTAGAATAATTAATCAGAATCAGACCAGGCATCAGTACCTTCAGTATTTTTTAAGTTTCCCAATGATTCCAATGTGCAGCCAAAGTAGAAACTAATAGTCTAGGTCAGGTGCCAGCAAACTTTTTCTGTAAAGAACCAGATAGTAAGTATTTTAGGCTTCACAGGACACACCATCTCAATCACAACCGCTCACCACTGCCACTGGAGCAGGAGAGTATCCAAAGACAAGATGTGAATGAATGAGTGCGGCTGTGTTCTAATAAAACTGACACTGGACACTGAAATTTCACATAATTTCTCGTGTCACACACACACACACAATTTTTTTTTAATTACTTCAAACATTTAAACACTAACTTTTTAGTTTGAAGACCATATAGAAAAGCCGACCTGGTGGGATCTGGCCCTCCAGGCTTGGTTTGCCTATCCCTTAACTAGGTCAATTTCTTACCAAAGGGGGAAAAAAAGCCCTGAAGATTTCCACTTTAATTTAGGCTGATGCATATGACTTACTCCATGCCAGCCACCAAATACCAATTAGCATTTCAAATGCAGCAAGCTTGATTAGACTCCTCAGGAGATGACTCTGGGTGAATGAAGAGACCCTAATCCCACTCAACTGCCACCTCCCACTTAGCTTTGAAGATTCTGGTCAACCCAACTCAGCATCAATCCAAACTCACCGCCTGCAGGACATTTCATTGGTTGCTTCGAGGAGTTTCAAAAGAACTAGAGAAAGCGAAACTCCTGCCCGTGACTAGACAAAGGAAAATGTAGGAAGCTGGACATGTAATCAATTATGCTTGCTAACTTTTTCTTGGTGGCATTTTCATTCTAAATAGGGAAACGGGTACGTGAGCTTCTGGATCACGGTGCTTTATCAGATTAGCAATGTGCTTTAATTGGGATATTTTCATGACTGTTTTCTAAAGAAGTGATTCACAGAGTTGTGTGGGCAGTCAAGGGGGGACAAGGGTCATTTCCTTCAGCCTTGGTGCTGTGGTTTTGTGTGTCTGTGTGAGTGTTGTGCTTTATGAATGATTTAAAGCTGATGTGTATCAGTTAGCATTTCCTTTTCCTTTGTTTTTTTTTTTTGGGGGGGTGCTGGGGGAGGTAATTTGGTTTATTTATTTATTTTAATGGAGAAACTGGGGATTGAACCCAGGACCTCGTGCATGCTAGTACTCACTCTACCACTGAGCTATTCCCTCCTCGCCTTTAAGATTGTGATTTTCCAGACACCATTCCCAGACCCAGCAAGCTCCATGCATCCGCTGTCCCACCACGATTGGCACTACAATTACCTGGCCCCATTCTGTGGGCTGCCTCAGTATTTGCTTAAAATTTCCATTTAACCTTTTTCTGATGACTTTAAGAAAGAAGTCTCAGTTAGGCGCTGTCTTTAAGATTTCTCTGACACTCTCTACTTTTGTCCTTTTTAACGTAAAACAGTTGAGGTTCAGAGCCTATGGTCAGTATCAAGTTGGAATTTAATGACATTATCTTTATTGTACTAATCTTCAAAGTTAACTATAACTGCATTATCCATTTAAAGCAATAACATGTAGTTTTCAAAATAAGTGTATTTTATATGAATAAAATACAAGCAAAGTTAATTGACATAATGCCATAGAAGTATTTAACTTAACAAGTGTAAGCTGAATTAAATAAAACATTATGCCCCACCATAAGAAAGAAATGGTAATTATGTGACGAGATAGAGGTGTGAGCTAATGCTAAGGTGGTAATCATGTTGCAATACATAAATGTATCAAATCAACCTGTACGCCTTCAACTTACACAATGTTGTATGTCAATTATATCTCAATGAAAAAATAAAAACATTATGTGAATATTTTGTATCCGTGCACAGAAGATACCTACATATCACGAATTGTGACATGGTATGAGAATAACTGGAAAATGCGGGAATGATCCTTGGGAAGAAGGAACAGGCAGCTACTGCAGCCCAGTGGAAGAGCTGGAAGAACCTGAGGGCACCAACAGCCTTTCTAGGGAGGATGCAGATGAAGAAGGGGAAGATCAGAGGTGGCTGGGCAGGGCTGAGAGATCTGCACTCATTGTCTTTTCTCTGATCCAATCAGAAGGCCATTGAAATTTAACTCTTTAATCACCCACAAAGAGTGTTAAGCTTTAAGGATTCTCTTCTGGTAGTTGCTATTTAAAAAGCAAGAGAAAAAAAAGTAGCAAAGAAAAATATTTTTGGTTTATTTTCAGATCAATAAAAGAAAAGCAATAAATGTTCAAGGAATAAAACATGTGTTTGAATGTGGAATTATAAATAAAATTTGTGAAGTATTTTAATAATCAAGGGTTAAGCACATATTAAGAGATTAATAGATGATATATTAACTAACAGTTAAAAAGCATTTGTCAATTTACAGTTTTTTATCTATATTCTCTATAGTCACTTTTTATAATTGTTAGGTAGGTAGGTAAGAATAATTGTTAGCCATTTTCTTTTTTTCTCTATATTACATGTTAAGCAATTTGTGACCCAGAGAGATCATGTTTATTTCCCAATATCACACAGCTGAAGGTTGAGTTCAAATCTTCTGGTTCCAAATTCTACCATTTGTTTTTGTTTTTGTTTGTTTGTTTGTTTGTTTTTGGCTCTGCATGCAACAGAATATCCACTATGGAACCCAAAAGGTTTAGAAGAGTTTTGAGAAGAGGAAGGTAGATTTTTTTTCTTATCATTTTAACAGTCAATCAGCAAATATTTCTTGAGGGCTTACTATGTTCTAACTGCTAGGAAGAATACACACAAAGGAGTATGATGCACTTTCATAAATACAAGAAAAGTGAAGCGATAAAAAGGGCACTTCTGGGGTCACTGTGAATGGTCTTCAGGTTCTGCATCCTGTGTCAAACAAGTGCAGCGTAGTACCATCTGCAGCAGCCCCAGCGCTCAGAGGGAAAAGGCCATTCTCAGATGGGAATTGTGAGGGCTTTCAGAAATTGAGCAATCTTATTAGATTTAAAATACACAGATCTTTTCATCAGGAGGGGGGCTTTTAGGGTCTTGGTAACGTCCTGTTTCTTGATCCAGGTGTTGGTTACACAGGGGATTCAGTTTGTAAAATTACATCAAGCTGTGCAACCTATATACATATTAAAGTACATCACTTCTGTATGTATATTTTAATAAAAGGTTAGACAATAAAGATATACCTTCTGATCTAGTAATCCTTCTCCAAGGAAGTTATTCCATAGAAACAGGATGTTTATTGCATCATTTGTAGTGGCAAAATATGGAAACAAAATGAATGCCCATAAATACAACAATTGTGGTCTACCCATGTAAGGAACAGTATTCACTTATTAAAAAGAATGAGTTATATTGACTTGGAAAGATTTTTATGTTGGTTTTTGTTGGATAAGATCTAGAGAGGTGAATATAATTTCATTTTTTAAATTACCATAAAAATTCACCCATACATGTATGTAAATATGTCTATATCAGATTTTTTGAGCGCTGAGAAATGAGTGATAACACAGAGCTGTTGACATTGATTTGTGGGGAAATAGGGAGGGGATAAACTTGATTCTTACATCCAAAATGAGGCAAGAGTCATAATGGAATTTTTTTGAAAACAGATTTTTTAAAAAATGCTTAAATTTAAAAAAATTTGGGGGGGAAGTAATTAGGTTTATCTATTTATTTATTACTTTTGGTAGAGTTACCAGGGACTGAACCCAGGACCTCATGCATGCTAGGCATTTACTCTACCACTGAGCTATATCCACCTTCCAAGATGCTATTTTTTAAAATGGTTTTAGATTACAGAATAATCTTTATTTTTTTGTTAGGGGGAGGTAATTAGGTTTTTTTATTTAATGGAGGTACTGGGGATTGAACCCAGGACCTTATGTATGCTTGGCACGCACTCTACCACTGAGATAAACCCTTCACTCTCTACAGAATAATCTTTAGATTGTATAAAAATTGAGCAGCTAGTACAGATTTCTCATATGCCTCATTCCTATTAGTAACATGTTCTATTAGTATGGTACACGTGTTACAATTAATCAACCAATATTAAAATATTATTAACTCAAGTCCGTAGTTTATTCAGATTTCCCTAGTTTTTACTCAATGTCCTATTTCATTCCCAACAGACACATTTAGTTGTCATGTCTCTCTATGCTCCTCTGTGACAGTTTCTCAAACTAGATGCTCAATAAACATTTGTTGAATGGATGTTGGATGGATGCACAGATGATGTAGGTATGGCTGGCTGGCTGGATGGACGAAGAGAGACAAAAATAGAGTTTCTGAATATGTAGAGCTAAGGGCCTGTGAAGCCTGGTAACTTCATGAGGTCACATCTACCCATGAAGATCGATCCTGAAAAATCTCTTGCACACTTGCTATGATGTGCTTCCAAATTCATTTATTTGTAAAATGTCCCATATATTAAAAACTTATATTCCTTGTTGATATACTATGTCAGCCTACAAACCTAAGAATATTTCTTAAACATGGGATGGATATCATCTGTCATTTGAAGGAGTGGTCTGCCTACTCTTCTCTCAGATATAAAATACAACATGTCTGGTCCTATAGCCACAGAAGGTAAATCCCACACGAGAAAGGCACTTCTTTCTGCATTGGAAAGTCACATTTGTGTTTGGGTAAAGTATTAGATTCAGTCCTGCTCCTGGAGTTTTTATGGTTACCGAATGCTATTCGTATTTATATTTGAGAAAATCAGATCTTCTGTGATTACACACAGTTTTCTCTCCCATGTCTCATGATCGCATTCCTTGGGGCCAATAGAAGAGGATTAATGCAAACCATAAGGCGCTCTTAGAGACATCACCAGCTCCTAATATTGTCCCTAGCTCCAGGCCCTGATATACCCTTTTAATTTTTAAGAAGAATCCTAATTTGTGAAAGACTAGATGGGAAGCAGGAAGCCTCCATCCACTACAGAAGCTGGGGGGGTGGACATGTGACCCAAATCAGCCAATCAGATGCTCGTAACAGGACTTGGTATCGCAGGAACATTCAATACGGCAGCAGTAGGGTGGAGAGTTCACTAGATAGTGAAAATAGGTTGTGGTATGTGCAGCAGCAACCCAGTACCTTAGATTTCTCCAACGGTGTGGCCTCCAAAAGCTCTCACGGCTGTATCCCAAGCCCAGTTCTCTAGCGCTCCTGTTGGTTTTGTGAACACAGTATCCTCCTAGGACACTCCAGTAAGTATTGAGTCTGTTTCTGTAGCAGACACTGTGATGGGCTCTCCAAATTCCCTTTCAAGTCAAGAATTTATTTTCTCAGCTGTCGAGTGGGCTGTTAGTAGGCAGCACTCAGCTGTCAGCCCGCCTCAGAATTGCCTCTGCTGAAGAGTTTCATTTCCCAAGGTCACACTCCTTTCGCTGGGGCACTCTGAATCCAGAGATCGGTCAACACAAGGCAGAAAGACCTGGCCCCTCTCCTCAACTCATGTAGGGTTACTAGATAATATATACAATGATCAAATAAATTTCAGATAAACAATGAATAATTTTTTCAGAATAAGTACGTTGCAAGTATTGTATGAGCCATATTTGTATTAAAACAATTACTCATTATTTATCTGAAATTCAAATTTAACTAGCCACCCTCTATTTTTATTTGCTAAATATGGCAACACAACTCATGGGCTGAAGGACTCATCTCTGAAGGACCATTCCAGCCTCAGAGCACTCCGTGGGGTCGGCTGGGGAGTAACCTGAGGCTGCATTTCAGCCCATCTCCTCTCTCTGTCCATTCCTGATTCCATCTCTTCTCTTCCCTTCCTTAGGTGGTGATCCCCAGACCACTCCCTGATATAGCTGCTGCAAGCGATCTCTGTCTCGGAGCCTGCCCCCCTGGACTACCCAAGCAGTTTCTCTGCCTTGCAGTCAGGTTACCAACTGTCTTGGTTTGTGCAGGACTGAGGGAAGTCGTGAGATGTGTTGATCACCCTACCTTGCAAACAGTAATTCTAACAGATACAACTCTCAGTAGCTTGGGTAAACAGACAGTGTCACTGCTTCTCCTTTGAGATGCCGAATAGAAGTCTCTGGGTCTGGCTTTTGCCATATGAATTATCTGTGCCCAGTGTCCGCATGCCCTGCCAGGACCAAATCTTTGTCCTGAATCCAAGCTTGTCCCCCGAGGCCCTGAGATCCTGCCTTCTCCCACCTGAGATCAGATGTTGTGCTGCTCGTGCCCTGAAGCTGCTACTTCCTGACTGGGCGACTGTCTGGCAGCTGGACTTTCCCTGTTCTCACTGCGGGATTGGTCTATCCGTCCCCCACCCCACCCGTATGACTGCCTCCAACTACACTTGAGATTTCTATTTATTAATAGCTCGGGTGTTTTCTCCAGGGCCAGTCTCTCTCCTTCCAGAGCTGACTTTTTCTTTTTCTTGACAGCCCTTGTTTCTGAAGCCATATGCCTGAGCATCCCTCTTTTACGATTGGAAACCTAAGAGCAGGCTGAAAAAGCATATAGACTCATGTTGTTTCCAACAATATTAATTGAACATTCCCTATATGCTACACGCAGCCCCAGGAACTTCATTCACTCATTCATTCCTTCAAAAAATGTATCGATTGCAGCAGGGACTGTGCAAATGGCATTAGGGCTATAAAGGCAAACAGGAAGATAAGATCTCCGCTCTGGGGCTTCCTTTCTAGTGTGGGATGCAGTCAATAAGCAGGTGTAGAATGCTCTTCTCAGGACGTATTCCAAATGAGCCTGACCTGAGACAGCAAGAAGTAAATAAGTAACAATAAGTTGTGATCAGTCTATGAGGAAAGGAGTATTGTGATAGAAAAAAATGGAGGGACCTATTCTAGACAAGAGGACAGGCCACCTAAGGAGGGGACATTTTTGCCAAGAAGGAAACAGATTATGAAAAAGCAGGGAGAATGTATTTCAGGTAGAGGAAAGGGGAAGAACAAAGTACTCAAGGTGTGAAAGAACCTGGCACTGGGCATGTTCTAGGAATTGTCCAAAGACTGGTGGGGATGCATGACAAGTAGTGATGGGGATGGGGCACAGGAAGGCAGAGGCCGACTCACACTTGGCCTTGTAGGCTGTGTAAGGACTTTGGAGTTTACCATAAGTGAGACGGAATACCACTGGAGAGTTCTCAGATGCGGTGTGATGTATCTGATTAACATTTTAAAAAGACTGCCCTGGCTATCTGGTACAGGTTATGAGTAGAAATAAGAAAAGCAGCTGGGAGACTACAGCAATAGTCCAGTAGTCAAATGAGAGTTGGTATCGACTGGGATTAAAGAAGTAGAAGTGGAGAGAGAAAAGGTATATTTCGGAGGCAGAACTGGCAGGGCCTGCTGATGGCTATTAGCAAGGGAGAGTAGTTAAGAACGACCCTCTGGTTTTAGTAATTGGTGAATGGTGATGTCTTTCATCAAGATAAGGATCACCGGGAAAGAATCAGGATTTGGGGACAGAGAAGCCTACACATGATCTAATTCTTGCAAAAGCTCTTTAACCAATGCGGAAACTGAGGCAGGGAGAAGTATCTGGCTCCAGTTTATAGCCAGTACATAGTAAAGGAGAACTGAAATCCTATTCTGAATACTGACCTTCACAATTCTGGGCTGTCACAGCAGGCCACCAAAGTCTTAATTGCATAAGAGGCCCTCTGTCCCCAGAAAGAAAGACTGCAGAGGGCTCATGTTAGATGCTGAGGTTAAAAGAGATGGGGGACAACCCCTCCTACACTGTTGGTGGGAAAGTAGTTTGGTGCAGCCATTATGGAAAACAGCATGGAGATTCCTTAAAAAACTAAAAAAAAAAAAAAAAAAAACTAAACTAAAAAAACTAAAAATAGACTTACTGTATGACCCAGCAATGCCACTCCTGGGCATATATCCAGAGGAAACACTAATTCAAAAAGATACATGCACCCCAATGTTCACAGCAGCACTACTTATAATAGCCAAGCCATGGAAGCAACCTAAATGTTCATCAGTGGATGACTGGATAAAAAAGATGTGGTATACACACACACACACACAGACACACACACACACACACACGATGGACTACTACTCAGCCATAAAAAGAATAATATAATGCCATTTGCAGCAACATGGATGGGCCTGAAGATTGTCATAGTAAGTGAAATAAGCCAGAAAGAGAAAGAAAAAGATCATATGATATCACTTATATGTGGAATCTAAAAAAATGACACAAATGAAGTTATTTACAAAACAGAAACAGACTCACAGGCATAGAAAACAAACTTGTGGTACCAGGGGGGAAGGGAGAGTGGAAGTATAAATTGGGAGTTCGGGATTTGCAGACACTAACAACTATATATAAAATAGATAAACAGCAAGGTCCTACTGTGTAGCATAGGGAACTATATTTAATAGCTTGTAATAACCTATAATGAAAGAATGTGTCTGTGTGTGTGTATAGTGTGTATGTGTGTATAACTGAATCACTATGCTGTACACCAGAAATTAATACAACACTGTAAACTGACTATACTTCAATAAAAAATTTAATTTAAAAAAAAAACAGATTGGGGAGATGAAGCCACCCTAATGCCTCAGAAGACTGATGGGGAGGTCACCTTGAAATTTTTTAAAACTCCCATCAAGGTCTGGCTGAAAGAACATCAAACAAAATCACCTACTGTTTGGGACAGAAAAGTGATGCTTCTCCCAAGCTTCAGGGGAAGCTGCGGGACAGGAGGGGTTGCAGGCTGGCCTGGCCGGACTCCCGTGGACCCTTCCTCAGCCATCAGCTTTAGCTCTACCAGGCTCCTCCTCGCTCGCCTGTGCAGCCCTTACTCCATCCAGCATTTTCTGAAGGCAGCAAGTTCTTTCATGCCTTTGCCAAAGGTACATGCTGTTCTCTCTCTGGAGGGCAGGGAATGGGGTTCCTTCCCAACCCTAAACCTGGTGGCAACACCTCCTTTGCTTCCAGGATTTAGCTCTAAAATTAGCTCCCTAGTGGATCATCTCCACTTCCCCAGGCAGTGTTAGTCACCTCTCTGTATTCCCACAGTGTCCTGTCGAGGCCTGTGCTATGGATTTAACTATCCCCATTTTGCAGGTGGGGAAAATCTGAGCCTGAACAGCAAATGAAGGAGGGGAAAGGTGTGGGGCTGGAGGTGGGCACTAGAAAATTCTTTGCCACTTGAGCTATATGGGGAAAGGGAGTTTACAGATGACCCTGCCAGGCCTGGCTGGGACAGAGCAAAAGGCCCTGCACCGAGGACATGAACATGGAAATCTCACACTTGAAACAGAGGGGTGTTTGTTCCTGGGATTTAAGAGACACCAAATGAATCTAACTCCATAATCAAACATTGGTGCTAGACCCAATGTATGGCTTTTTTTCCCCCTAGGATAATCCAACAGGCAACTGATCCCACCAAAAATAAGCTCTGTTGAAACCCTCCCTCTATAAGTTGGCTGCTTACTGTGATCACTAGTCTTGACTACAGTTTTTAGGTGTGGTTCACATGACAGGTATCTAAAGAGGTACGGCTTTATAAATGTATATAATAAAATGGCTGGGCTGGGCAAGGACAGGGAGCCAGGAACAATGGTAGTGAAGGCGGAATTAGGGAAGGCCCATTTGAGAGGCTGTAACATGGCTTATTTTATTCTCCTTCTAAGACATTTTCCCACGGAGGTTCACAAACTGAAGGTATTCTTTGATGTGCCCTTTCTTTGGAACTTCTAAAAGGACTGTGGACATGAGCACTGACTCTGTTTGTCTACCTTACTCACAGAGATCCTAAGGGTGGCTCTTCACCAAAGTGCCCTGAATTCATCCTGTCTGCACACAGCACGGCTCAAAGCAAATTAAAGAGAACGAGCCCCAGTTTTATGTCCGTCACTGCGTTCCTACTAACGTTTGCATTAATAGACTCTCCCATTTACGCAGCACTACAATTCAGAAACTGCCAAATTGTTTCATTTTAATTTTTACACAAGGTAAGAGTAATTCTGCTATAAATTCATGTTACAGATGAGGAAACTGAGGCTCCTGGACGTTGGGTACCCCAATGGGAGGTCGCAGAGCCAAGACCAGAATCCAGGTACTGCCAAGTTATAAGTCCCAGACTCAATCTAAAAAATGACCAACAGATGCTCCCCGGGGGAAGGCCCGCCTTCCACTCTTCTAAAAGCCTGAGAAAATTCGAATTGCTTGACCTTCAGAACTCAGGAAGACCTTTTTGACTGTGGTTTGTGTTCTGGCCAAAAAAAGCATTATTACAGGGCCTTGCGATACAAGGGCAGTTTGCAGCATGCCCTAACCAAACCAGGAAGAGCTCCATTATAGGTTGATAAATGACCGTCTTTCCATAACAGAGAGAAGATTCCAGAGAAAATAAACATGCAGCAAAGTGCTCCTTGTAGTAGGAATGTTCTAGTGCGTGGATATAGTGAGAAGCATTTTATAAGAAAAGAAGAGGCTGCTGGATAGTAACAGGAGATACGAGGGAAAGAACTGAGAAGAAATACCAAAGAACAAAGGTTGGGATTGAACCACTGGCAAAAATTAAGAGACGCTGAATGTGGTCCAAGTGAAAGGACTTGAAATGTTGAAGATAAACAATTATTTAACAACCTGAAAGTAAAAATGAAAGAAATGTGAGGTTCTGGATTGAATTAATATGTACTGAATCCCAGACGGTGATTGTGCCTTGGGAGACATTAAGGACAAAAGAGGGAAATGATCAGAATCACTGAATTTATGGAATTCTTGCTATATGCCAGGTATTTGTCCTAGGGCTTTAAAGATGTAATCCCATTTAAAGTGCACAGTGACCCTTTAATCGTTTTGCAATTGTACAGATGGGAGGCTAAGGCACAGTTTAGGTAACTCACCAAAAGTCACTTAGCCGGTTGATGATGAAGGTAGGATAGCAACTTAAGGCTCTTGAGCTGATGCTCTTAAACTCTAGGTTCCAGCACCCGGTGTAGGCGACGTGCCTTTACAACTCAAGGCTTACAAGGTTAGTATTCAGATTAATCTTTAAATCCACTGAATTCTACAAAGTGATCCTAGCAAATGTGTATGTGGGAAGGGGCGGTAGGAGTGGGGGTGGGGAGAACTCTCTGAAGTCAGAAGTGATAAAACACAACTTAAATTAGCTTAAGCTAAAAGGGAGATTTTGGGCAGCCGACTGAGATGCCTCCGGAATGGAGAATGCATTTGATAGCTAAGCAGTGGGGCTCAGGAAACAGTCTCTGAGATTTTTAGCTCTTAGAATCAGGGATTTGAAAGTTCTCAGGACTCTCCACTTCTCAACCTGTTTCTTTCCTTGGGCTGACTTCATTTCTACTCTTGCAGGAGTGTTCCTTCATGGGGTTGGGATTGGCCTCTGGTAGCCCTGTGCTCCTAGGCTAGCAAACAACTACACAAGCTAAGAGGAAAAAGCCCTCTTCTTTCCCAACTTCTTTCTCTCTTTTTTCCAAGGTAAAAAAAAATTTCCCAGGGAAGAACGGGGATTGGTCCAGCTTGGGTCATGTGCTCAGCTCTGGGCCAATTACTCTGCTTCTGTAATTGTCAGCTCCCACCTACTAGGGTCAGATGGAGCTTTGATGGAGCTTTTCCCAGAAGAAGGGAGCTGCTTTTCTGGAGAGTTAAAACAACAAATGTCCATGAGAAACTGGACCACTGGCAATAGAACTACAAACATCAGAAGAGATGCAAAAACAGCCAAGATCAATTTGATAGCAAGGATAAAATACTCAATAAACTTTGGAAACACTATATAATGAAAGCAGGATTTAGGCAGGATGAGAGGAGATTTATCTAACAAAGCAGAGAGTCTAAAAATCAATTCAAGAGATGAATTAAGATGCCAGCTCTGGAGACACTGCTTTGGGAAAAATCCCTAGTGTTTTCCTTATTTGCTGCAAATAATAAATCCTTCCCTCTCCTGCTCAAAAAAAAAAAAAAAAAAAAAAAAAAAGCCAGCTCTGAAGCCTTTAAATAGTTCTATTATTAAGGTAGATGCATTCTGAGAGAGTTGACTAACACAGGGTTGTTCTCCTGGTTTGTGCCCACTAAATTATTAATTCATTTTGATGACAGATTTTATTAGAAATTATTGCTTGCAGAACTTACATATTTATAATACATATTTTTAGCAGAATATTTTGCATATGTAAAGCTATGCATAAATGCAACCAATAATAATTTATTACAGAGTCACTGGGATTATATTCATGTATGCATTTATTCACTCATCTGCTAGTTACTAATTGAGTGGATACTTTATTTCAGGGACTCTGTTGGACACACCTGGTTTCTGCCCTCAAGGTGCTTAGAGTACAGGGGAGGAGACTGAGCTATAATAAATTGTGCCCGGACAGGTGTATACTAGACCCTGTGGTGCACTACCAGGTCCCCTCTTCAAGACTGAGACACTTTGCCCCTATGTATAGGGGATGTGTTGATGATAAAGGCTCACAGATGAGTCAGGCCTCAGAAATCACCTTTGGCTGGCAGGAGCTGCTTCCTCCAAGGTTATATCCTCTAGGGCTGGGGCAGTCCACATTCCGTGTCTGGGCAATGACTGGTCATTGATGATGTACAATGGCCAGCCTCCTTGCCTCCACTGGAGACAACACCGAAGGGCTGTCCCAGCCCACCGCTCCTGGTGGGTCAGGCTGAGGCAGTTGTGTCACAGTTCAACTCCCTCCTTTGCCCAGTCTTGATTCTCTCACTTCCCTATGGGTGTTGTGCTTGAGAACACTCCAAAAAACTTTACATGCAAATCTCCATTTCTGAGTCTATTTTGTGTGGAACTCCACCTAAGACAAGGTGCAACTTAGAAAATTCTTATCAGGAAAAGCTGTCATATTCTCAAAGGTTCCAAAGCCTGTGTTCCAGTTCAGAAACACTGGTCACCTTGGAGCAAGTCCTTGTTTGGAGAAGACTCACCTGGTTGGTCCCTCTACTTTGTGTAAATGTAGGAAAGAAGGTGCCCTTTGCTCAGAAGATAGAAAGTTATAGAATACCCTTTGTAGAATAATTATATTCTTTGTAACCTGGCTCTCTCAAGTGTTTCAGTGTACAGAGCTGGTCAACAGCTCTGTACACTAAGGATATTTTGCTTAGGAGACCAGGAGCCTCCTGGAAAGGAAGGAACAGAGGCTTACTTGGACCCTCTCCCTTGTGACAGTCAATGTTATAACCTCCCTGATAAGTGGGGTGGTCCCTACTGAGGTCTCCTGGTGAGACAGGAGGAAAAGGCTTCAGAGAGGAACTTACCAGGAGCAAAGGGGGAGTCCCTGGGAAGCCCCTCGTGTCCCAGTCAGCCTACTGTGGAGGGTGGGCTTTGAGAAAAAGAGTGAGCACAAGATTGTAAGTTGAAGAGCCATAGAAACATTTCTTTTTTTTTTTTTTTAACATTTTTTATTGAGTTATAATCATTTTACAATGTTGTGTCAAATTCCAGTGTAGAGCACAATTTTTCAGTTATACATGAACATATATATATTCATTGAAACATTTCTAACTGAGGACAACACTGAAGGAATGAAGCTATCCTCCCTTAGAGGACTGCTTGGCCAGTGAGGAGTATTAATTCGCAAGACCATCATCCCAGGAGACAAACATACACTATTTTACAAGACCAGCTTTCATGTCAACCCTGCAGAGTAGTAACAGAATCAACCACGGTGGAAAACACGGACTCACCCACGCACTGAATAGGTTTTCCAGTTGTCTTTTTCCAATGTGGGCTACTGGAGTTTCCACTAACTGATGAAGGGGGCTGCGAGCAATTTACTGAACATTCAGAAGAAATGTGATTATATTGGTATTTTAACCTAGTGAAACTGGAAAGATCAGATTTGTATGTTAAAAGTTCACTCTTGGAAAAAAAAAAGTTCGCTCTTGGCAGGATGAATAGACAGAGTAAGAAACTAGACAGGAAGACTGGTTAACCCAACAACAAATATTTTGAGACTTCCGCGCATGATGAGAACAACAGTGGGTTGTGGACCTGAGCTTGACGTGGGAGAAAAATCTCATTAATAATCACACAAACGTATAATCAGGCACTGTGGGTGTGTGTACTCCGGGGAAGGGAAGGGGGGGGTCTGAATTGTGGAAAAATATGGAAAAGGACAGATTAAAGAGATATTTATTTTATTTATTTATTGAAGGGGGGAGGTAATTAGGTTCATTTACTTATTTACTTTTTTTTTAATGAAGGTACTGGTGGGATTGAACCCAGGACTTTGTGCACGCTAAGCATGCACTCTACTGCTAAGTTATACCCTTCCTTCTAAGAACAAATTAAAGAGATACTTGAAAAGCTTGCTAACAATTTAGACAGGGGTGGGGGGGGGGTGGGGAGGAGCGGGGGGGCGGGGCAGGGAGAAAGGGAATTTCAAGGTCTTACTTGGTGAGTAGGTAGATACTGTTTTAGAAAGAAGCATAAAAACAATCATGGGGAACTTTGCCAATATTGAGAGTTATATAAAGAGAGTAAGCATGATTTAAACAGATCTACATTTTAATTTTTGTCCTGGGGCTTCCAGTCATATTTGCTTCTTTCTGGAGATAATACCTGCCCTGCTTATCTTACAAGGCACTTGGATTAGTCAGGGTTCTCCAGAGAAACAAAACCAGTTGGACTATATAGAGAGGGAAAGGGAGGGAGGGAAGGAGAGAGACTGGCTGATTTGTTCATTCATTCATTTAGTTATTATAAGGAATTAGCTCACATGATTATGGAAGCTGAGCAGTCCTCAGGTCTGCAGTCAGCAAGCTGGGGACCCAGGACAGCTGATGGTATATTTCTAGTCTGAAAGCCAGCAGGTTCAAGACCCAAGAAGAGCCAATGTTTCAGCTCAAGTCTGAATGCAGGAAAAAAAAACTGGTGTCCCAAGTCTAAGACAGGCAGATGAGCTCCCTCATAGTTAAGGGAGAGTCAGCCTTTTGTTTTCTATGCAGGCCTTCGATAGATTAAATGAGGCCCACCCACATTAGGGAGGACAACCTGCTTTACTCAGTCTGTGGATTCAAATGTCAATTTCATCCAGGTACACCCTCACAGAAGCAGTGAGAATAATATTTGACCAAATGTGTGGGCACCCTTTGATCTAGTAAAGTTAACACATAAAACTAACCATCAGAGCACTTTTGAGTATGAAATGAAATAAGCTGATATGTAACTACCTTAGTTCAAGGCCCATACAAATATAATGTAGTAAGTAGGAAAAATTGTCTGTAACGTATGTGTTACATACTCTGTTTGCCCTTCTGCTCCTTCTGCCCTGTGTCTGGCCAGCTGATCTCCCTGACCCTCTGGTTTCTGGTTGGGAGGTACAGCAGGAGACTGAGAGTAAGAGAAGAGAAAGGCTGGGCAGGGGGTTTATTCCCCAACTCTCTCCTGGCCTCCCAAGTGGCTTAGCCCCTGCTGGGGTCCCCTCATCCTTGTCTGCAGCTCCCTCCCCTGCCCCATCAGGCCTAGGGATGCTAACAGGTTCCCTCCTCTTCAGTCTCTGGGTGCCTCTCCATCCCTTGTTGGGTTCTCACCTTTGCCAAAGAGCAGGCATCTGGGACCTGTATTGATAATGTTAACATTAAATTCATATCTAAGCTTTCAGAGGAAATTCTTGTCAATCCTATCTCTAATCTAAAATCAATTTCTTGTGTTCTTTTAACTTAGTAATGACAACTTTAATATGAACACGTGTTTGACCCTCAAGAAACAGTCATAACGTACATGGAAGAATGAGCTGCTATTGAAAGGAGTGCATGATGCTTAGGAATGGAGGGTGTGCTGTTTCTGGATCCAGCTGATTGATATTCAAATATATCAAAGCAATGGATAGCAGTACTCATTTGAATAATCAGAACTTCTTCCAATACTAGGTCACTTCTTCCTTGGGGTGGGGCCTGAGCGCAATAGAAGTGGGGATATTCTCGGGGTGCTCTAACTACAGCACGTGGTCAGGGTCTCAGGTGGCTCCTTTAGGGCCTCCTCTGGGGTCTCGGGGACCACCTTTTGCATGCGCTCCTGCTTCTGGGGGTGGGGTGGGGGGAGGGGGGAGGCAGCAGTTTGTGGGTGGTTGCCCAGCTGTGTGACAAGCCTGCTACCAAGGCGCCCGCTGGCCAGGAGAATGGAGCCTGTGATAGATCCTTTTGTGGCACCAAGTATCGCACCAGGAACTGCAGCTCTGTGCCTGAGGGTGCTGTCTTCCTGCCCTGTTTCTTACCGTCTTCACTGCCAGTCCCCTGGTCCATGCTACCATTCTCTCTCTCCTAGGTGGCTTCTGTGGCCTCCTAACTGGACTTGATGCTCCTGTGCTGGGAATTTATCTATGGTCTCCGAGATACCTTTGTAAGCTCTTCTCTGTAATGTGGGGTTGGGCTAATGCAAACCTAATCTCCCACCTCCAACTAGCTGGCTTCCTGTTAGGTTTTACAATGTGAGGCATTAGAAGAAGAAAGAAAAGTAAAGGGAAAGGAAAAGAGACTTCTTTCCTGGTTTTTCACTTCCCTGTTTTTTTGTTGCTCCAGTAGCAGCATATAAGTGGCCCCAGCTTCCAGAGACACCCAGGGCTCCCGGCACCCCCGGTGGTCATGCCACACTCCCTCACCTGTGGAGCTGTGCCCTGGTGGGGAGGTCCCTTTGGTGGAGGCCCCAGTCAGACAGCACCCGTTCCACAGAGGTCTGAGCAGGGCAGCGCTTTCTTCAGAGACGCAGGCACCAGCCACCTGGGGCCTCTCCTCCAAGCTCCTAGGTACAGGTGACACTACCTATTTTCCAGCCTTAGCAGGTAGGAGCTGCTTCTTGCAGTTATTAATCCCTGAGTTACTACCCTCTTCCTTTTTTCTCTGCTGTTTCCTTTTCCTCTTTCAATTTCTAATGTCTGTGAAAGCAGTTCTTTATATTAAAGCCCCTCTATTTGAAATACATAGTGTGATTTCTGTTTCTGATTGGTCCCCGGCTGATACCTCTTCTAACACATTTTCCACTTAGCATCCAGTTATCTTTTTTTTTTTTCTGAAGTATAGTTGGTTTACAATGTTGTGTTAATTTCTGGTGTACAGCATAGTGATTCAGTTATACATATACATACATCTTTTCATAATCTTTTTCATTATAGGCTATTACAAGGCATTGAATATAGTTCCCTTTGCTATACAGTAGTATCTTGTTGTTTATCTATTTTATATTTAGTAGTTAGTATCTGCAAATTCCAAACTCCCAATTTATCCACCCCTCCCCCGCCCTGGTAACCATAAGTTTATTTTCTATGTCTGTGGGTCTGTTTCTGTTTTGTTATTAAGTCTGTTTGTATCATTTTTTAGACTCCACATATAAGTGATATCACATAATATTTGTCTTAGTCTGACTTAGTATGATAATCTCTAGGTCCATCCATGTTGCTGCAAATGGCATTACTTTATTCTTTTTTATGACTGAGTAGTATTTCATTGTGTGTATGTGTACACACACACACACATACCATGATTTCTTTATCCAATCATCTGTTGATAGACATTTAAGTTGCTTCCATGTCTTGGCTATTGTAAATGGTGTAACAGCCAACTATCTTTTGAAAATGTGCCTCACTGCATCACACCCTAGCTGTACTAGTTAAGATGCTTGCTTTAACACCACAGAAACCAGCACTGGCTAACTCTTAAACAGAAGAATTCATTGAAAGCAACTATGGAACTCAGAGTATCAAGAGGAAGATCAGAGAACAAGGTACAGGGAAAGGTTTATACAGCGAAGCTCCAGGAATGGTTTGCTGAAGATGTGGCCCCTGATTCCCTCCCAAAGGACACTTGTGGGCAGCCAGGTGCCAGTGGACATTGGTCACCATATGCTGGATTCTGCTGCCCTAGCACACTCATCCCTGGGCATTCCTGACTGTACCACTGTCACCCTAATAATTTCTAACTGACCTTGTATCTTTGAGACATGCCCTCATGACTCAAAGTCCCAGGTAGGAGCCTCTGACTGGCCTTGTTCTATATGCCACAGGAAGAGGAGAGAAAACACTTTCTCCTGTCTTTGGCTTCTACAAGCCTTGGCTTCTATAGTGGGAACTGGGACCCTGCATCCCAGAGTTTTGTGATTTCCCAAATAAGAAGGGCTTTTGAATGCTGGCCAGCCAGTGACGAATGTCTGCCATAATGCCAAAACCCTCCAACAGCTTCCCCTGTCACTTCCGAGTAAAATCCCCAAATCTGGCTTTCACAACTGGCATGATCTGGCCCCTCAGACTTTCTGACCTCACCTCACGTCTCACTCTTGCTTCATGCTCCAGGCCCATGGAGATTCTGTCTGTCCCTTGACCACGCCACACTCGTTCTGACACCAGGGAATCGCTCCTCCCTCAGTCTGGAAGTCCCTTCCCTGCTCTTCTCAAGGAATTTCCTTCTCACTTCCAAGTCTTAGCTCAAATATCTCTTCCTCAATGAAACCTTCCAAAGAGTCTCCACTGCACAATTCTTTCCTTCACAGCACTTGTTTGTGCCTGATATTTTCTTGTGTGTTGAATTATCTGCCTCCCTTCCCCTTGTCGGTCAGTTGCTGCAGTCTCCCACACCTGGGAGAGTGCCTGGCACAGAGCAGGTGCTGAATGCTTGTTGGATGGATGGATGGATGGCTCAATTTTGTTTATTATAGAATTCTACCTGATTAAAAAAAGCAAAACAATTTTGTAATGGAGGCAATGGCAAATGAAATTACATGGATGCTTTTTACAATAATTAACTTTTTGACATCCATCCATGACACTTCTTTTGGAAGTTTTACTAAGGAGTGAGAGCTCTGAGGTGGGCCCTAATAAGGCTGTTTCGATCTTCTAGAGAAACCATGGGTTTCCTTCTAATGGCCACCAGCTGGGAGTCCTCCATTTTGTGAATTAGAGTAGATGGTAAAGTTTAGGTAAGGAAAACCACAAAGCACACCACACTCATACTGAGCATGAAAGAAGCCATATAGCATAATTGCTATAAGCATGGAGTTGGGTGTAAGACAGCCCTGAGTTCTACTCCCACATCTGATTCCTATTAGTAGTGTGTTTGCTGGCTCTGCTTCTACATTTGCAAAATGGGAATATCCCTACATCATAGGCTTGTTGTGAGGGTTAAAATGAGTCAATACATAGAAACCACATAGAAAAGTGTCTGGCATATAGTTAGCTTTGATAAAGCACAGTATAGCATAAGCTATTATTACAGTTAGGATCATGTTTGTCTGTTGATAAGAGAAACTTAAACAAGATAGAAGTGTGTTTATCTTTCATATAAGTCAGAGATAGGGAGCCCAGGGTGGGTACGGCAGTTCTATAGTCATCAGGGACCAAAGTTCCTTTTTTCTCCACCACCATCTAATACATGGTTTATATCTTCAAAGTCCAAAGTGGCCACTGAAGCTCCCGTCACCCCAACTGCATTTCAGGCATCAGGAAGAAGGAACAGAAAAGGACTTTATGGCAGAGTCAACACCCTTTAAAGACTCTTCCCAGAAGGCCCACATAGTACTTCCATTTGCATCTCATTGGCCAGAACATAGACACGTGACCACACCTAGCTGCAAGGGGCAATGGCAAATAGAGGTTTTTCAGTGGGTGCATTACCACCCCAAATAAAATTGGCACTGTATCACTAAAGAAAGGGAAAATGGATATTGTACCTTGTGTAAGTTATTTAACCTCTCCAGATTTTAGTTTTGTCATATAGCATGGGAAAAATGGTTCACACCTCATACAACTGTCTGGAAGGTTACATGAAACAGAACCTAAAAACTACTAGCACCGTGCCCAACACATACTGAGTAAGCATTAGCCATTATCCTAAGAAGGAAAAAATATCTCTCTGAATGCTTTTATAAATAAGCTAGACAAAACCAAATGGAACAAAAAGAAGAAAAAATATCCTCCCCCAAAAAGGACTGATTAACTTCAGAAAGAAGTTAAGTTTCAGAAAGAAACTGCCTCTACCTGAAGGTTTCTCCCACCTTTCCATGGCTTTGGCCTCTTTGTCTCAACTAATTCTCACCCGACAAAGTTCCAGTTTTAAATATCACATTACCCTGCCTTACTGCTAACGAAGGGCCACTGTGTCTGGGTGGGGCTGTCTCAGACTCACTGTTTGTGATCTTTCCGGTCTCATCCACCATCCAACTTCCGTCCATCTGCGTCAGTGTTCTAGACCAGCGGATTATGAACCTGGCTGATTCTAAAACTCACTCTCTTGGAGAGTTCAGTAAAAATACAGACTCAGCCCCAACCCCAGGAACCAACCTGGAAAACTTCTATATCTGCCTCACCTGTGTCAAACTGACGCTGGGTTTTTTTGGACCAAATGACTCAGCAACTTGAACATTGACATAATATAAATGAATGTATTCTGAAACACAAATGTGGATTGAATGTCATTAGACGCCAGGCATTTTTCTAAGCACTTTGCATGGACTAACTCATTTAGGTACTATTATTCCTCTTTATACAGAGCAGAGGCACAGAGAGGATATGCAATTTGCTCAAGGTCACACAGCTAATAAATGGGGGAGCTGGAATTCAAGCCCAGGCACTCTGACTTCTGAGAGCCTGTGTATTTAACCTCTATCTTCTACCACCTTCCCATCTCCCATGATCAGCCGGGTTCATATTAAACAGTCAGGGCACTCCAATACAAATTATTTAAAAATTGGAACAGATGTCCTCCTAGCATCTATTAAGTAAATTGCAAGATATTCTTACTCATGATCATTTATCTTCCCAAGCACACGGTGGCACAGATAAGCCTGTTTCAAAGTATTTTAAGACAGCCATCAGAAATGGTGTTGAAACTATATTTTTGTGTGTGTATATGTTCATTGTGATGGATGCTCTTCAGGTAAAGAAATATATACACACACACACGTACACATACACACTGCATATGCCTACAGAAAGTATGGCAGAAAACACAGCCAAGGGTGGCAGTTAATTCTGTGTGGTAATATCATCCTTTTTTAATTTATCTAAAATAAGCATTTGAATTTCGTCTAATCAAAAAACTCAAAATTTAAAAATAAGGTGTTTTGAAGCAAAAGCAATGGAAGACAACAATTATATCCCCTCTGTTTTCTCAGAGAGTCTTACAGGCTCTTCATTTAAAAGTTCCTCCTGTAAGACCCTTTAAAAGGGAATCTGATGGGGAAGGATGAAATTACAGGTGTGTTTCCATAGTGGCTGAGCTCTTGGTTTCAGAGACTAGCAGATATGGGTTTAAATCCTGAGAAATTTCCCGGCTGAGACATAGATGTCAGACAGGTCACTGACTGGCCAGCCCTCACTCAGGCACCTGTGAAAAAGGTCCAGGGGCCGATGCATTTTGCGGGGCGGAACACAGGTCTACAGGAGCTTGATATAAGGTAATAACTGTGGTGAGCAAGCATCACCATCAGAACATACCTCAGGATCTTTAAATGCCGATCACAAAACCAGCACCTTTTGGGCTCATAACAAAGATTGTAACTACATTACTGACCAGAGTTAAGAACCCACTCTTGTGAAGATAATCTGAGGAAAGGAAAAGGTCAGGCTGCCTTCTGGAAACAGCTGAGGCTGGTTTAAGGTACTGTTTCTAGTTCTGTGCCTGTATGTTACCTGGGACTCACTCAACCCCTCTCCACTGTGGCCTACTAGCTTCTGAATTTTCTGTTTTCCAAAATACAATACAGATTTATCCCTGTCCCGTTGTGCTGTCTCTGCGGTCAGCTGCTCCCATCCCACCCCGGGCCATTCCCAGCTCTCGGGCGCCACTGGAGGCTCTTAAGCCCTTGCCTCCTCCCTCGGCCTCCATCTGGCTGCCTCCCCTCCAGCACTGCTGAAGCTGACGTCTCAGAGGTTAGGGTGACATTCTCATTGCCAAATCCTGGGTTCAGCCTTATCTTCCTGGACCTTGCTCAATTAATCATCATTCCTGCCACGTCTCCAGGCACCTTCCTCTCAGTCCATAAACATGCTCGAATTTCTGGTAGCCTTAAAAAAATAATACAAATATGAATAACCTTGGCTTCACATTGCTCTCCAGCAACTGTCACATTTCTGGAATCCCAGCTTCTGAGAAGCCAAGAGTTTGGACACTGAAGACTTCAGCTCCCTGTTCTGTCACTTCCAACTGTGTGACGTTTTGCTTAACCTTTTCTGTGCCTTAGTTTCCTCCTCTGTAAAAAAAAAAAAAAGGCTCTGGATAATACCTACCTCCAGGTTGTTGTGAGAATTAAATGCATTAACGCAGAAATTTGCCATACAGAAGGTGAGCGATAAATGTTAACACTGGGAGTCCTACAGTCTCACCTCCCTTTCATCCTTCAATGTAGCAGAACCGGGCTCAGGCCCTACCACTCTGTAAACGTCACCAATGACCTACTACTTGTCAGTCCATGGTGCTCTGTTGCACTTGACATTATTAGTTACTTCCTCCTTGCAATATTCCAAATCTCATCTGCTGCCACTTCCTGCTGCACACATCATCATGCCCTAGTTTACTCTGAATGAACACACACACACACACACACACACACACACAACTAGGGTTTGTTTCTTACCTTCAAGTCTCTGCTGTTGCTGAAACTGCACCACTGCGTTACCACAGAAGGCACCTTCTCACCTTCAGTGGCCAACCCTGCCTTGTCCCCCTCCCCCTCCAGATCCTCCTCTCCCTGCTGGCTTACCCTGGTTAACTTCCTCTTATCCTTGTCCTCACTTCCCCAGAAATCCCATCTTAACACCCTGAGTTAGCTGCCCCTTCCTGGTGCTTCCATGACACTTACGTAGCTCTCACACTGCATTATACCTCGGTCCCCCTAAAATGACGGTGAGCAACCTGGTACAACTACCAGAATCATTTCTTCTTCTCCCTGGAGTTTCCAGCACTTGATACGGTGCCAGATACACAGTAGGAACTCAGTAAATATTTATGGAATTAAATGCTCAATTAACTGATATGAATACTCGTCTATATCCCCTGAGTCTTAGGCAGTAGGATTCAGAGCAATTAGACTTACAGGGAGTTAAGTTAGAAAGAAGTCAGGGATGGGGGAGAGTGTAGCTCAGTGGTAAAGCACATGCCTAGCATGCACAAGGTCCTGGGTTCAATCCCCAGTACCTCCATTAAAATAAATCAACCTAATTACCGCCCTCCCAAGAAAAAGAAAAAAAGTTTTTAAAGAAAGAAATCAAAAGCAAGGGGGGAAATGCACAAGGTCTGACAATGTGTGGTAAGGAAGTTGGGGGAGGCAAGCAGCATTTGGCAGGAGTAAGAGGGGCTGTCGTGTGCAGAAACACTCAACATGAAGAGGCAGTGGCCTTGGGCAGGCTGACTTCCCTAAGCTCTTAAGTTCTTACAAAATCATTAGCTAAAAGGAAAGCAGAAGAAATGTAAAGTATGTTCATGTTCCTTCTTGCTTCTTTCCAAAAGAGCACAGTTAAAACCATGATACATGCTAACTCTTTGTGTCCTCCAGATACATGCTATTTGTTTTTATGCTAGAAAAGTGAGAAAGAAAAAAATTTGTTTTCAAAAACGGAGGAGAAATTCAGAACATTCTCTGCAGGCTGATACAGATTCCCACCGGCACAGTTCATCATCTACTTGGGGGCATCTCCTTTGCCAGCCCCTATTGTACCCTCAAGCAAAGGACTCAAAGAATGTAGGCATTTTTAGTATCTTTGTTATCACTGCTTTTGCCTCTGACAGTAGTAATTATTAAGAGAGACTAACCACTCCTAGAACAAGTTATCACCTAAAAAGTAAGAGGTATTGAGCATTAGTACTAATAATTAAATTAAAAAAAATCAGTCTTCAGCTTTTTAAAAAACAGATAATGCATTTACATAGTTCAAAATTCAAAATATAAGAGTGTAGAATAAAATTTTTTTCTTCTACTCTGTCCTTTAAGAGGTCTTCTGCTATACAGAAGAATACACACACATATATATTTTTTTCCTACTGCCTGCTTTTTGCTAGATCCTACTATACACCCTGTCTTGCACCTTGTTTTTTTCACCTAACAATCTGTTTTCACCTAACAATCAGTACAAATAGAAAATGTCCCATTTTATTTGTTACATTATATAGACAAACCACAATTTATTTAACCACTTCCCTACTCATAGACCTACAGGTTGCTCCCAATATTTTGAAACTCAAACGGTGCTGTAAGGAATAACTTCTACATACATCATTTTGCACATGTGCCAGAATATCTGCAGCATAAATTCCTAGAAGTGGATTAGCTGAGCCAAAGGATCTATGCATCTATGATCTTGTCAGCTGTTGCCAGTGTTCTCTGCAGGGAGGCTGCTGTACCAATTCACCCTTCCACCAGCTCCCTTATGCCTCCACCAACAGTGTCAGCTGACCTTCTAGGCTTTGCTAATTTAGAAGGTGACAAATAACAACTCAGTGTATTCAAGCTTGTGTTTTTCTTATCACAAGTGTGGCTGTACTTTTTTTTTTTTGAGTCCTCAGTGCTATTTATACTTTCCTCCCTCTAAGTATAAAATAATGATAACAATAATAATAATAGCTAACACTCATGGGATGGCTTGCCATCTGCCAGGTACGTTACAGTTCTGCCCCTCAACAGTTCTACACTGTAGGGTGTTTATTATCCCCAATTTACAGAGAGGGAAACTGAGGCTTGGGGAGTGGAAGTAGCTTGCCCAGCGTCTCACAGCAAAGTGGCAGAGCCAGGGCTTGAACCCAGGCTCCTCTGACCACAAAGCCCATGTTCTGAAAAACTAGGCGACTTCCCCTATTACTCAACAACCACATCAAAAATAGAGGACCTGGGGTGTTGACTCTCAGATTCCCTCCCTGAGATTCCAAGAAAGTAGCCTGCTGGGGTCTTCTCACACTCTTGCCTCCTTTCGTGTTCCCTCAGGTTCTTGCTTCTCTTCAAGATGTGCTGTAAGGGGCCCACAGAGATGAGACACTGACGGAAGCCTCCCAGAAATGCAGCCACGTGAGAGGAGTAAGTGGCGTTTAAGTGGACACGAGCTCATGAACAGCAGCCTCAGGCCTACAAGTAAAGTTCATTCATTCAGCAAACATTTACTGACCATCCACTGTGTGTCCAGCACTGTTCCAGGCACTCAAATGTGGCAGTGAGCAAGACGAACCAGGTCCTGGTTCTCCTAAAACTTGCATTACACTGGACGGTAAATAAACAAGAAAAAACAAAAAGGATAGCAATAAGTACCATACAGAGGGTTAAAACCGTGTAATTTGGTAAAAAGAGGCTGCTTTGGATTGGTTAGTTGAAGGCCTCTCTAAAGGAGGCGCCCGTTATACTGAGAAGTAAATGATGTGGGGGAAGCAGCTGTGGACGTTCAGGGGAAGAGCAGTTCAGGCAGAGGAGCAGCCAGTGCAAAGGTGCCGAGTTGGGAACAAGCTGGTGCATCTACCACCAAAGGGAAAGCCTGGAGGAAGAAGGAGGGGAGGTTCTGGCAGAGGCTGGAGTGGAAGGTGTGACCAGATCTCACCTCAGGGCTCTATGGACAGGAAAGAAAACCTGGATGGTACCAGGTCCAGTGGAAAGCAGTGGGAGGTTTACGTGGTGTGAGGGAGTGGGGAGAGGGGGGTGTGTATGTGTGTGACATAATCTGATTTAATTGTTCTTAAAAAACAATTATTCTGGCTGCCAGGAGGAGAGCAGATTGCAGAGAGGTGAGAAGGTAAATGTGGAGATGAGTTGGAGGCTATTGAGGCGGCTTGAACCAGAGATCATAAAGACTTAGACCTTCTCAAACTTTAGAGGGCATCAGAATCCTCTGGAAGGTCCCATCCTCAGAGTTTCTAACTCTGGAGAAGACCCCAAGATCTTTGCATTTCTAACAAGCTCCCAGGTGACGCTGATGCTGGTCTGCAAATCACACTTTGAGTAGCACTGGACTGACTGGAGATGGAAGAAGTAGACAGATTTCAATAAATTTTGGAAGCAGGGTCAACAGGATTTATGCATCTGGAGGATGAGTGAAGGAGAGGAATCAAGGATGACTTTGGGGTTTTGGTTAAGCATCCAAGGAAACAATTCAGGCATAGACGGAGACTAGAAAATGGAAGGAGGGGCAGGTGGAGGGGGTGAAAAACAAGAGTTCTGTTTGCAGCAGGTGAAGTGTGAGGGGCCTGGGACACATCCAAACGGAAATGTCAGTCATCGGGTGGTGAGTTCTGGTGTTAGAGTGAGAGGTCAGGACTGGGGAGACCTCAGCAGAAAGATGAAATTTAAAGTGATGGGGCTCTTCCTCGGCACTAACCACGGAGGTGGCAGCCATCTCCTAGTTGGCATCACGGCTGCCCTCAGACCCCTCGTGAAGCCCAGGATCATCAAAAAGAGGACCAAGAAGCTCATCCGGCACCAGTCAGACCGATATGTCAAAATTAAGTGGAAGTGGCGGAAACCCAGAGGCACTGACCACAGGGTGCGCAGGAGGTTCAAGGGTCAGATCTTGATGCCCAGCATCGGCTACGGGAGCAACAAGAACACAAAGCACATGCTGCCCAGAGGCTTCCGCAAGTTCCTGGAGCTCGAAGTGCTGCTGATGTGCAACAAATCTTACTGTGCTGAGATCACAACGTCTCCTCCAAGAACCGCAAAGCCATTGTGGAGAGAGCAGCCCAGCTGGCCCCTAGAGTCACCAATTCCAATGCCAGGCTGCGCAGCAAAGAGAACGAATAGACAGCTCATGCACATTGTATTTGTGTTAATAAAACCTTTCATACTCAAAAAAAAAAAAAAAAGTGATGGGACTGGATGCAATGGCCCAGGGAGAGGTTACACCTGGGGAGGAGAAAGAGCAGAGGACTTCGCCCTGGGCAGCAAGCATCTAAAGGTCAGGAAGGGCAGAGGGATCAGTGGGCAGGAGGACAACCCGGACACTCAATGTCACTCGTGCCAAGAGCCGAAAGCCTTTTAGGAAGGACGGAATGGCCAGCAGTGCAGGTGGAGGCAAGGTGTGCTACGAGACATCCAGAGAGCTCAGGAGAGCATCCTGGGGCCAAGACAAGAAGAACCAGCAAAATGACTGACGAACTTGAGAATCTGTAGCTCTCTGTCACCTGAGATGGAGTCTTTAAAAGGCATGATTAACCATCAGCTCAAAGGAAAGGGCCCTACGCTTTTCTCTGAGGAAAGTAAAGACGTGAGGAAGCCTCTGATATATTACAGCTCACTCTCCAGCCAGCCTCCTGTCCTGGAGTGGCGGCCGCGTTTGAGGAGGGAAAGGAACAGAGTTCCGGGAACGGGGCCCGGAAAGGGGAGTATAGGTAGGAAGATGTCTTGAGATTCAGAAATGACGACAGGTGGCTTCTCAGACAGAAAGGCTGTACCATTCTGGAACCGTCTTCACTTTCACCTCACAGAAACTAGCATCCCTGTTCCTGACCAAGAGCAATTCTTCACCCAGTGTTTGTGAGTCCGGTGTTTGTGGGCCGCCTTGCCGAAGCTGAGCCCTGGCTCCACCGGCGGTCTCCTCCCTCGTCTGTATTTTGATGGTTTCCTCTGGCCTGGCTCCTTCCCCTCAGACTACAATAATGCCACTCCAGCCCAAAAGAAAGCCCTGTTCCTCCACCCTTCCTCCCCTGCAGCTCCTGCTTTCGTTGCTTTCACCCCAAACTTCCTACACCCATGCCGGTGCTTCCTCACTTTCTTTCTCGTCTGCACCCACTGGAATTTGGCTGTGGATACTGTCTCCAAAGCCACAGCCACTGCGTCAGAGTCATCAAACCCAGGGCCCGCTCCTCCAGCTCCTTAACCTCAGCCCATCTCCCTGCAGCGTTTCACACAATGGCCACCCGCTCCTTCTGGAAATCTTTGCCTCCTCCTCCCAGGGTCCTCCCCGTCCCACACCATGCTCTCCCCTCCCTCATCATGGCCTCGGAGGCACAACCCTCTGAGTTCCATGACCGGTGGTCCTGTCTCCTCTGCCCTCTCTCAGATGACCTCATCTAGACCCTTCCACAATCACCTGGCTATGGTCTGATGATTGATGACAATTTATGCTGGTATTTCCAGCTGCCCATGTGAGAAGCCCATGTTCTGCAGGTGTGTCAAAGATGTCTGAAATGAAACCTAGACCTGCAGTTTGCACTTCATAAATGGATATTAAGAACACGTTTATTGAATGAACCGTTTCCTGTTTGCCCACTCTTGCCTTCTACATGTTAAAGAAAAACCAATAAACAATAAACAAAACACAAACACGTCTTCCCCTTCCGTCTGGATTAGTGGAATCACCTCACACCCTCCTCTCTCATACATCTAATCACTCACAGAGTCTTGGTGATTCTGAGTCCAAAACGTTCCTGAAATTGCTCCTCTTTCCTCCTTTCCACAGCTACTCTGCTCCAATTATCCTCTTTTCAGCTGACTGACAGTAGCCTAACTCTGGTTCTCCAAGCTGGCTATGCATCAGAATCACATTAGAAAGAAAGATTTTGAAAGTCCTCATACCCAGCCCCACCCCAGACTAATTATCAGAATGCCTGAAGGTGAAGCTAGTGCATGGGTATTTCTAAAAAACTCTACAGATGATTATAATGTACAGTCAGATTTGAGAACCACAGATAATTTCCTTCTCCAGTATCCAGTATTTCCTTCCCTCCTCCTCAAAGAATCAAATATCAACACTCTTCTGCTGTAAAACTTCGGTGACTTCCTATATCTTACAGCTGGATTCTTAATATGGAATCCAGTTTTGAAGGATCTGTGAACCCTATTAAATTATACACAAAACAGTGCACATATGGAGAAGATTCATCCATTCTTAGAGGAGTCTGACTTGAAAAAGGTAAAGAACTATGACCCGGGTAGTAGTTAATAGTTATTCAACACCTACTGTGTGCCAGGCACCGTGGTACACACTTTACATACACTAGCTCGTTAACATTCAAAACTGACCCATAAGTGTATTACCCCCATTTTACAGATGATGGTTAAGTAATGTCCCCGAGTTAGCAAGCCCTTGGAGTCTGGACTCCCATGCAATTAGATTTACTCTTTACCACCTTCCTCGTTTGCAGGACTAACCCACACCCTTTAGCACAGCAAACAAGACCCCCTCCATCTAGGCTCCGGTTAGCCACTTTCCTCCACTCTCTCGTCCATGCCTCTGTCCACTTCAGGCTGTAATCACTCCCTAGCATGTCTTCCCTTCACTTCCCTGCCAGGCAGAATCCTATTTACACTTCAGCACAAATGTCCCCTAAATTCTCTGAAACCTTCCCTCCCCTCTGATACTTTCCCAGAAGACACTGATTATGGCACTTTCAGCATCAGATGATAGTGGGGTTCACATCTCTCCCCTGCCAGGCAGAGTTCCTTGAGGGAAAGGACTGTGTCTTGTCCACCTGCAGCTCCCCCAACATCTCACAGTGCCCTGAGCCATAGGTGGGGCTCAATAAACATTTGTTGAAAATAATATAATCTAAGTGTGCTTTCTACTTCTACTAGGGAGTACCCAGGTTCTAAACAGGGGGAGTAAGCCTTTGTCCTGTGACAATGACGTTTGGGATGTTCTTATGTTGCCAGGATGTCCCCACCGATCTCATAGGGTTATTGTTAAGATTAGATGAAATAATTATTTAAAAGTACTTTGCATTGTTAAACACACTATGAAAAAGGCCTGATTATTAACCAACCCTCTGCTCACATCCAGGGGCTAACAGACCATTATGAATGTCAGGAAATGCAGATTAACAGTCACCAGCTACATGCCTTAAAAAAATGTCTGTCATCGCATTGGCATCTCCTGCTCTGAAACAAACAATTTCCTCATAGCTGTGGCATTCTGCACAGCTGAAAGAGCCACACCAGGAATGCTCAATTGAATTAATACTTACTTAAAATTAGTTTTGTAAAACGTGTCTCAAGTGTCTGAGAGGTTCAAACAAAATTGCTTCTATAGGGGTGAGAGAAAAGAGGCATCAGGAGTGCAGTTGTACATACATGGGCAATTATGAAGTTCCTGATTTTGAAGATATCCTACTGAGCTAACCTGAAAAATAGAGCCTTTGGGAACGAATGAGATAAAATTGGTCTTTTAATGAAAATTACAAAATTGTGGCAAATTCATAAAGTTTGACCCTAATTTTGAATGTTTTCGTACTTTCTAAGCACTCTTAAAGGTTACCCTAGTTTGTCCCACATGCTAAAGAAAGACTGGGATATTTCATTTGTGGGGAGTGCTTTCCAAGCCCAACCCTACAGACTGGTGGCAGAGAAAATTGTTAACCTGATAATAGCATAATATGCCAAGCATCATAATGTGTGAGTCATTTAGCAACTTATGAACAAAACAAAGAAAGAAAGAAAGAAGGAAAGAAAGAAAGAAGGGAAGAAAGAAAGAAGAAAGAAAAAGGCAAACTAAAAAAATTGAAAGTCTAACAGAAGATGAAAGGACACATGACCTGATTCCCCATCAATGGATAACAATATCTAAATACTTTTTTGTTGGAAAAGTGACAAGCTATGTTTTGTGTGTGTGTGTGTGTGTGTGTGTGTGTCTGTGCTCATGTGCATGTACTCACAGTAGAACATTAGAGCACAGTCTCAAATTGTAGGGAAGGATCAGAAAGGCCTTACCAACTCCTGATCTCATCTAATTCTTCTTAGAGTATGATGAATGTAATAGTTAAGAGTTCTGACTTGGAAGTCAAACTGCTAGGTTTGAGTCCCACTTCTACTTCGGATGGCTGTAGAGATCGCTATTTGTTCTCTAGTGCCCATTCTCCTTTTCTCCCCTGAATTTTAACTGGACACGTGGCCCAAAAACTACATTTCCCAGCCCCCTTTGCAATGAGTTGTAGTCATGTGACCACATTCTGGCCAATAGCATGTGAACACTATGTCCACGCCCTTAAAGGAGCAGGCTGTGCCTCCATTTCCTTTCTTCTCCTGATGGAATACAGGAGTAACGCTGCTCCAGCTTTGACAAGAAAGAGTAGGGCAGCCCTTCTGATGGGGCAGAGCAACATGAAAGAAGCCTGGGCCCCCAACAAGGCTGAGCTGCCTTATCAGCCCTGGACTGCTCCTGATGAGACTGACAGGAGAGAGAATTAAATGCCTCTCTTGTGTAAGCCATTGTTACTTTGGGCTTTGTTAGTAGCAAACTTGATATCCTAACAAACAGAGTAATTGCAATTGTGATTAAAAGCGAGTTACTTAACCTCTGCGGGACTTAGTTTTCTCATCTGTAAAATGAGGAAAATACAATAACAATGACAAAAATAAAAATATCTTCCTCATAAGGATAGGGCATGTCAAATGATTAGACAAGTTTCTGGTGTATGGTGAGTACTCTTAAGTGTTAGCTATTATTATTAAAGTAAAATGATGGGATGCCATTTATGGGTATGGCATGAGAGTAGCCTCCGGTGGTTTTAAGTTCATCCTCTATACGGCCATCCTTTTCTCGTTGTGTTTGATTATGAAACACTATTATATTTGGTGTGCAACAATTGTATCTTCTGAGCATTGCATGGTGTATTTTTTTACACAGCTATCCTGTATGGATTCCAGAATAGGACTTTCATTAGTTAGGATCCAGATGAAGCTTAAAGTTATATAGACTTGAGAGAATTCAGTGATGGGTAGCTTTGAAACTCCATTAAAATCAGGAGTTATGTCTATAACAGGAAGCTGAGAGGTCACATGGAGAAGCTCAATATGTTCAGGACTGATTTCATCTCCCAGGCCCTCCTCAAACTCAGTGCTCCTTCTTTATTATTACAATTCACTTTAACCCCAAAAGGAACTCAGCTGCAAGCACTGAAATCAAAAACTTATCTGTGTCCCCCAATCCTCAGTGCTGGGCTGCTTCCGGTGTGTGAAGTGAGGTGATGTTCCTCTCAAAGGCTCCCATGTTTGCAACCTGCAGAGAACTTTCTGCAAAGAAACGGTGAGACCTAGAGCCTCTCTTTATAATGTAAAAGTTAATGTAATATCCCTGCTGGACTTGGGCTGAGGTCGGCTGGCAGTAAAGAACAGCAGCGCCCCTGAGGAGGCTCAGGGCCATAGTGGGGTTCTGCTCTGGAGAGCTGGCTCTGAGAGCAGTCCCAGAGCTGGTGCCCTGAGGTCCAGCCACTTGACCCCATGGGCGGGCGCAGGGAAAATGGCTAATTGTGAATGGACGAGTTGGTCGCTGAGGGTGTGGGTGCTCTTGGTTGTGGAGCTGTCACATTTAAGCATCACATGGGGTGTCTCCCTGCTCAGCCTGAGACTGGGGGCCTCAGGGACACCCAAGCTTTCTGTTGTGTTCAGGATCTGGCCTAGACTACCGTGCCGACTGGCAATCATGCCCCAACTACTGCAATAGGTCCAGGGATGGATGGAGCCTCCTGAGGAGATAAGACCTCTCCTGCCTCCTCCCCCATGACTTTCTGCTTGGAGCCCTTTAGCCAAAGGAGAAGGAAGGGCTCATCCATAGACATAATGGTAACCAGAACTGACCCCTTAAGACTAAGTGAGCTCCCTGGGGTTTCCTACTACACACATCCTCAGAAAAAAAGGAAATAAAAGGAGGCAGGGAAGAATGTTTCATCATATTTGCTTGAATATACTTTTAAAGTATTTCTGGAAGGATACATAAGAAACTAGAACTGGTGGTTGCCTGTGCAGGTTGGGTGGGGATTGAATGGATGGCGCACACTCTTCCTGTCCTGTCTTGAATTTTGAACCATCTTTGAAACTGAGTCAAAAAATAAAATAGAATAAACTAAAATACTAGTAAATAAAGTAAAATGTCCATCTTCAGATAATTCAGGAAGGCTGAGCAAGGGTGTCCAGAGAAGAGGAAGGAAGAGGGAAGCAGCTACAGACCCCATTCTCATCACTAGTCTTGCGGGGGGGGGGTCCCACAGCTTCATCACAGAAGGGGGCACGGGAGGACTGGCTGCCCTTCAGGTCCACAGATCTGAAAAGAAATATGACCTCATTTTGGACCTCAAGCTAATAATACAGTTACAATTATTATCTCGTCTCTGCTGCCTCTGAAATGGCCTTTGAATCTGGGCTTTCTTCGACTCTCATCTTGGTTACTCTGACAACTTTCCAAGGACTCGGTTTCCTGGTGCCAAGCTTCTAATCCCTCCAATCAGTGCACCAAGCTTCACATTTCTTTTTGGAAAGGAAAACCTGGTTGTGCCCCTCCAGGTGCCCTCCATGCTTAAAGTCCTTCTGCAGCATGTGATAACATCTAAAGTCCTTCTTTGTCCTTCCAGGATCTTGTCACTCTCCCACTCACCCTGCTCTACTCACACATGGGGGCTTGGGGTTTCTGAACGGTCCATCCTGTCATGCTTTGTGGCTTTCCATTTGCTGTCTCCTTAAAGTCCCCCTTCATATTCTGTCACCCTGGAAAACTCCATTCTTCCATCAGGATTTGGCTCCAACATCATCTTGTCTCTGGGACCCATGATGGCGCCTCTTCTTGCCTCCAATCCTGACCCCAGTCACCCACAACACTTTGAAATGCACATCTGTTGACACTTACTTTATTAGTAGTATTTCTACATTTTTGTTAGACTCTCAGCCTCATGAGAGCAGGAATTATGCCTTATTCATCTTTGTATTTCCAGCATATGGAAGAATCTTAGGTTATAAATGGATGAATGTTTTGTTCTGAATTAAATCCTCAGGATTGGCCGCAGAGAACAACTGTTAAGGTACCCTGAGGTTAAGCTTGCCTTCCAGAATTCTGTAAACTTGGCTCTATCCCTGTCTAAATAATGATGAAGTTTAAACACTGCAATTGGCTCTGTCCCTGACTAAACAATGATTGGAGTTTAAACTCTAGCCAAAAAAATCTTTGCTTACTTTTTTTTTTTTTTTTAATGCTTAAGTACTTGAAGGAGATGTGGCCTTACACCAAGGAACAGAGTGGTTTTATGTGCTGTGTGAATGCTTTGAAAGTCAGGACATGTCCCATTCCTTAGTAACAGCACAGTGATACTGTAGCAACAGGTAGGGTCCAATAGCAACCATGTGTGGACAGATTCACTTTGGGGAAACTCCAAGGAGTAGAGACTAGTAGTGTTTTCTTTTCCAGCTGGGAGAGCCAAATGTGGTTTTCACATGGTAGTCCTTTCTGTGGGGTAGCTATGGTGACTGTTAATGGAATTATAAGCTGCCAAAAGATGAAACCCCACAGTACTTTTTGTAAAACACTTTTGGTGATTTTTAAAAATTATAGTAAAATATATATATTTTTTATATATGAAATTGATCATTTTAACCATTTAAAAGGTATAGTTCAATGGTGTTAACTACAACATTGTGTAACCACTGTCCATTTCCAGAACTTGTTCATCATCCCAAACAGAGACTCTGTCCCCTTTCCATTCATCTCCCCCTCCAGCTCTTGATAACCTCCAGGCTACTTTCTGTCTCTATGAACTTGTTGATGCTAGGTACCTCATACAGGTAGAATGGTACAATTTTTGTCTTTTTGTATTTTGCTTATTTCACTTAGCATAATGTTTTCAAAGTTTATCATGTTGTAGCGGGTGTCAGAACTTCATTCCTTTTAATGGCTGAATAACATTCCATTGTATGGATATACCACATTTGTTCATCCATTCACTCATTGATAGACATCTGGATTGTTTCCCCCTTTTGGCTACTGTGAATAATGCTGCTATGAACAAGGATGCACAAGTATTTGAGCTCCTGCTTTTAATTCTTTGGGGTATATACCCAGAAGAATTGCTATACCATATGCTAATTCTATGTTTAACTTTTTAAGGAACTACCAAACTATTTTCCACAGCAGCTGCACCAGTTTACATTCCCACAAACAACGCACAAGAGTTCTTTCTTCATATCCTTGCCAACACATGTTATTTTCCCTTTTTTGTAATAGCCATCCTAATGCATTTGGTAGTTTTGATTTACATTTCCCTAATGATTAGTGACATTGAGCATCTTTCCATGTGCTCATTGGCCCTTTGTGTATCTTCTTTGAAAAAATATCTATTGAAATCCTTTGCTGATATTTTAGTCGGATGTTTATTTTTTTCTTGAGTTGTAGGTATTCCTTATATATCCTAGATATTAATCCCTTTCAGATATATGATTTGCAAATACCTTTGCAAAATTTTAAAATTTCATGCAAAAGAAAGTAATGTTATAGCAAATAGCTATCAAAGTGGTGATGCCCAGCCTTTCCAGTGCTAAAATGAAAGTTATGTTACCAACTGGGAGACACGCTTCCTTCCTGTCAGCACCTCAGAAGTGGGGGCAAGCAACCAAGAGTAACAGGTGGTAAGAATGAGAGTGCAGCAAGGTCAGGGTAGGAGGGGAAGGATGACCAGAGCCGGAGTCTTGTTTCAGGAACTCAGAGGGTCAAAGGAAAGGCCTGGGTTCTCCCTCCTTATGCCCCCTGTTGCCAGGGATATTGACTGAGAAAGTCTTTTCTGATTCCTCCACCCAGAGCCTACTCAGAAACTTCACTTCACTAACCTGGAGAGAGCCCACCCCCCAGACCCAGCCCCAGTCCTCCCCTCCTAACCCTGTTTGCCAGCCAGGAGTCATGCAGTTATTTTAGGCAAAGTTTTCTTTTCACTTTGTTTCTGGGGCCTCATTCATCAGAGGCTGACAATGGAGCTGGTCACAAGACAGCTGAAAGCTCCCATCTCCCCCAAATAGAGCTGGGGCTAAGCACACGGGCTCAGGTGTCAAATTGTAGCATCATGTTTGAGCTCAGTCTTTGAAGCCACTGGCTGCGTTTGAATCCTGGATCCCCTGTTTATGAGCTTCTGTGATCTTGGGAAATCACTTCTCTATGCCTCAATTTTTCATCTGCCAAAGGAGGATAATAATAGGATCTACATCAGAGGGCCGAGGTGAGGACTGAATGAGAAAGTTCCTGGAATGTGCTTAGACTAGGGATGGCACGTTGTGAGGGCTTAATAAGCATTAGCTATTATTATCCTCGCTCCCTCCAAGGTTCCTCCTAAGCTCTGGAATTGGCAAGTTTCTTTGAGTGGCCCTAAATGTTGTTCCTCCTTTGAATTTCTGCTCTGCACCTTTCTCGGATGGCTGACCATGTTCTAGGGAACAGGGGATGATGCTGCGAAAGGGGTCCAGCACTCATCCCTGATGATATTAGAAACTGAGTCACATTGTCCAGATACAAAGCGAGAGAAGAGGGTGTCTCAGAGGAAGGTGAGTCACTCAGTGCCACCCAGTGCAGAGCATGGACAATGCTATGTGGTATTTTCCTTGCCCACCTAAAATAGCATCATGCTCACTGAGGAACTTGATATAAGTTCAGTGTTTCAGCCAAGAAGAGCCAGTGGTGACAGTAGCCACCTAACCACAGATAGGTCTAGCATGCCCAGGAAGAGATGTTTGAATGGATACCCTGACTCAGGACAGAATCACTAAAGGCAAAGCAGCAAAAGTGTGGGAGCTGGACTCAAGTGGCCTAGATTTCTACCTGGGCTCTGCTTCTCATCAGCTGGGCAACATGGGCAGATAGCTTAACCTCTCTGGGCCCCAACTGTTATCTGTAAAATGGAGATCAGGGTACTACTCACCCCATGCTCTTTTATGAGGATAAAAAGAGTCAATACGTGACAGGACTTTAAACAGTGCCTGGCATATATAGTAAGCACTCTCTTAAAAATGTATGTAATGCTCTGAGTTCATCAACCACTCAACACATAGCAATGAAGGAGACATGTAACTATCAAAGAGAGACAGATGGCGAGGGAGACCCCAGGTCCACCCAGCAGCTTGCCTGGCTGTGTGGTGAGGGAGAAGATAGCGTGGTGCCCCGCCCGGGTGCTGGCGCTCAGCGGAGGGGTTGCCCTCACTATTGCAGGGAGACACCTGCCTAGCAAGCAGAGTGCGGGCAGGAAGCTGAGGTAGGGAAGAGACAAAGCCCCCTGGGGCTCTTTTGGGATTAGACACTGGGAGGTACCCAGGGCAGGACATTCATTCTATTCACCCTCTTGGACAAAGACCAATTTATATTTGCATATGACTTTAGCAACATCAACTTCATTATTTTTTTCCAATTTGGAAACCCTTCCCTGGCCCTCCACACCCCTGTAACTTCCAAACTGGGTTAGCATAAGGCAGTGGCCCAGACTGCTGTATTTTCTGCTCCTAACCAGGCACATGGGGCCTGCCCTCCATGCCCCGACTTAAGAGTCCCAGGAACACCTCCACTTGGCCCCGTGGTTTCCAGGTAGTGAACTGCTGCTTCTCAGGTTTCAAACCCCTTCTGGTTTGACACTTTGGCAATGATTCCCTTCCTGGCTTAACTGGCATTTCCTGGCACCCACTCTTGTTAAATTCATTGGCTTGAAGCAGCACTGCAGCCTGGTGCTTAAAAGCGCAGGGCTTGAGACTCAGATGAGAGTGCAAAGTTGGCTTTCAGTTCCCACTGGCCCTGTGGGTTTAGGCAAATGACTCCATCTCTCAGAGCCTTGGTTTCCCCATCAACAAAATGGGTACCACCTGCACCTCCCAGCTCTCTTCTGAGGATCACAGGAGATAAAGAAGTGTTTGGTGCATACCTGGCAGAGTGAGCGCTAGATAAATGCGAGCTATTATTAGCAGGCACTGGATAGCACATCTAGGCCCTGCAGCTGCTCTTCTGAATCCCCACCCCTCCTCCCTCCTTTCTCCCTAAAACAGTCACCAGGTTTGAGGATTAGGAGAATTACTAATGTGTTGACATCTGGGTGGGGCACAGGTATATTTAAAGTTACAAACCAGATTGTGACAAACTATTTCAGCTATGCAGGTTGTAGGGCACCATTTGCCCAGGCAACTAATTGCTGCTGTTTTGGGAAGTAATTTGAGTTGGGAATGGGAGTGGGGACACCAGGGCAGGGTCCCAACTGCTGGGCTCTGCTGTTGGCATGGGGAAGTACACTAATCTGGGAAAGAGCTCCAATGGAACCCACCCACAGGAAGGGAAGAGTTGGTCCCTCTGTGTTCCAACTGGATTACCTGCGAGGTCTGGGGACAACTGAGTCACAAGCAGGAGGTACGAGGCTTTGTTTCTGGCACCAGAAAATGAGACTCTAAACTGATTGTGTATCCACTCTTGCAAAGCAAAACAAAACAAAAACCATCGCTGCCACTACCACAGCAAACCCAGGTGTCTTTGGCCCATACTGAGCGCAATGTTGACCTCTGATGCTGTTCACAGACTACTCTACTCTAATGCTAGTATTTGGTGACCTTTGACAGGACTGGAATGAGCTCTACCTGTCTTCCAGGCAGAAACAAAATAAAGAGAGCTAAAGGTCCTCTAGCTCAAAGGAAAACAGTCTTTATCTCTTTGAAGTCAGCCTCTTCCCTTCTTGTCTAGTACAAAAGGGTCAAGGTGCCAATGCTTATCTCTCAGCCGGTGCCAATGCTTATCTCTCAGCCAGATCCAGCTTTCCTTCGCTGAAAGCAAGCTTTTGGAATTGGCCACTATCCACTAGTTTCAGGTGAAATGGATCATTCTTCCTGGAGTCCCCGGGGCTACTGCCTTTGGGGTCCAAGGGCCCCCAAAGGTCCTTCTCACCGGGAAGCATCCCGGTTTCATGAAAGTTGGGGTAACGTGGCCATATGCACTATATCTCACTTCCTGTTTTGCATCTGTGGAATCCAAACTGGAGCTTTCTGTTGATGGGAGGGGGGCAGAGGGACAGGGAAATGAGGAACTAAGAAAAAGCAAAATTCCCTGTGGCATTTTTAAGAGGGGCTGTAATTTACAAGATGTATTATCTTCTCTAAAAACAACATTTGTAAAATTTTTTTTTTGCTCCAGATTAACCTTCCCTGAAAAATCTCCTAAGAGAGTCCTGGGTACAGGTTTCCTTTCTTTCTTTTTTCTTTCCCTCACCATTCCTTACTGCCTTCTCTTGCTCACCTCCATGGACATTTTTGGAGGCAAATCACCTCTTTCCAGGCCACAGCAGAGCTCGGATATGAAAGTAAAAATGGCTGGACATATAAACCTCGCCACAGCTTCAAATTTGACACACGTTCTCTAACAGCCAGTGCCTCTGAACAGAGCTGTCTGGGAACAGCAAGGGAAGAGGTGAGTCACACTGGTTGGTGTGTAATCCTCAGGCCCACCAACTCTCTGCGGGTCTCTTGGGGACCATCTCAGAAGCAGCCCACTTGCCCCAGGCCTCTCTGCTCTGTCCCTCCCACAGTGGCCCAGCAGCGCCTAGGGTGACCTGTTGTGCTGACATCAGGACTGGAGCAGTTACAAGACTATGGGTGAGCATCAGTGTGTCAGGTCCCTGAGCCTGCAGCTCCCTAGTGAACAAGCAGCACATAGCTGAGCCCAATAGAACTGGAAAAGGAATAAAAAAGGAATCCAGAGTCTCCCCATCCACAAGTCCTTAGGGACCTTCCTTAAGAGGTGGGTGAGTGGGAGCTTCTCCCCAAAGAGGGGCTGGGCTGCATCCGACAGGCTCCCTACCTTGAGGGGAGACACAAGTCCCCTTGGTATGCAGGGAAGCAAGATCTGGAATTTCCCTGGGCCTTCTCCTGGGTCACTCAGTCTGCCTTGGCTTTGGCACAGGAGGGGAGACCCCAGAATGGTGTGAAACCCCTTCCCCGCCTCCATGGGGTAAAACACCTCCTCCATGCATGAAGGGGAAACCTTTCCTTCTCTTACCTGCGGGAGCCTTGGACACGAGAGGTTTTAGCTTATCTGTCATCTTTGTTTTTCTGTAAGTGCACAGGAACCAAAATAAAACAAAACCAGCATGGTTGTTATTATTGCTATGGAAACTTTTTTTTTAAGTTAAACAAAGGCATAGAAAGATTTCTCTAAATTGTTTGCTTAGAGGACCAAACTTGAACTTCTACTTTTGAAGGATTCCTGGAATGCTGTTTAGGTGAGCACAGAGTCCCCGCTTATCCCACAGGGGTTTTGAATTTTGCTGCCTGGCCCCTCCACACATGCCAAATAGACAACGTGTCCTAACCCCAGAAGCTGAAAGTCTCGTGAAGCTCGGTCAGAAAATCGTCTGAAGGAGGCTGAGAAGAAACAGAGAGTAGCAAGGCCGCAGATGGGCCGTGAAGAATCTCACCGAAGGTAGCTCACATTGTTTTGCCTGCAGGCACCGTGCCGCTGCAAGTGTATTCTCCCACTTGAACATCACCACACCCATTACATTTTGCCCATTTAACAATTTGTGAATCAGAGGCAGAGAAAGATAACGGCCCAACAGTCAGTTCCTAGAGTCACACAGCCAGGTTCAAATCCTGACTCCATCACTAACCAAGGCAGCGTGACTTCAGGCAGACCACCTAACTGTCCGTGCCTCAGTTTCCCCATCTGTACATCGGGGATAATAAAAGAACTTATGAGTTGCTGTGAAGAGTAAGTGAGATAAGAGACACCCTGAGCAAAGTTCACAGTGAATGATGTTTTATCATTGTGACCTTTTTCGCCCAGCTGGGAGCCAGAATTAGACCCAAGTTATCTGGCCACCAAGGCCTCTGGCTCCAGATTGTGCAGGTAAATTCTAGGAAGCAAGAAGCCAGGGCCCAGCTGGCAAACCCTTGAGGCAGAGCCTGACTTCTCCAGCCTCAGGTGCCTCCTACTCAGGCAGGCCCAGGTTTTCCCTTTCACACGAAGGCTGAGCAGCAGCTTAGACACCCTCTGACACGTCCACCAGCAGTGAACCTCGAACACACAGACAAAACCTACAAGTACCCATCTTTCCCCGCAGCAGCTAGTTTGTGATGCAAAACCCTGCTCTGAGTACCGATACTGAGAGGCCTTTGCTGTACCTTTCAGCCCCAGTGTCCTGCCAAGCCCTGTGCTTAAGGTGGCCTCATTCTCCAGCTCTGGCCTCTCAGGCACCACTCTTTTCCGTGAACAATTCAATGAGCTCTTTCTTCAGCCCAGCCATGCATCAGCGAGGCCCGACGTGGGCTTGGCACCACCTCCAGTCAGTGGGATTGCTGGACTCCAGTCACCAGTAGGGGTGGCCCCCCTCCCTCTGTGGGCTGCTCTTTCTTGGGTCTTCCCTGGGCTGGTACCCTCACCCTGGTAACTATTCTGAAGGGACTTCTGTGATTGTTATTAAAGTAACTGCCCCCACTACTATCCCCACACTCCACCATTAGGCAGTGCCTCCCTGATCTTAGGGAAATAGACCCAGACTTCAAGCTCATGTTGCTGCTTCACGGAGAGGCTTGAGGGACTCCAAGGAAAACACAGCCTCTCAAGGTGGTTGTGAGGCTTGGGGATATTTCTGTAAACTGTTTAGCACAGGCCCAGCAAATTACAGACTTCCGTTAAGTAACCCATATGCTATTGTTATTATTTGCCATGCAATCAACCTAAAAGCAGTCCCACTAAAACCGAGCTGGAAGATTTGGAACTGCAACTCCCAGTGTTGCTGTCTTACTGTGCTGGACTTTTCCTCCTGTAGGCTGCCTGTGAAGTTCAACGTCAACTGGGCTCTTGGCATGGGAGGGAAAACACACAAGGTGGTTTGTTCTACAACTCCATTCGGGTCATCCTTTCTTAGAAAATAAGGCAAATAAATCGAATGGGTTGGGGGCAGCACTAGCTGTTTGGGAAGTGTCTATCATGTTGCTGACTGCAGAAAGTGGGGGTGAGGCAGAGAGGTGGCAGAGCAAACATGAAAAATGGGAAGGATGTCCCAAGGGCACCTTCATCTGCTTTGCAGTATTGTGCATGATCAAGATGACAGCTCCAGTCCCTCTTTCATCCTCAGAAAGTCCTTTGAAGTAGAGTATTATTAACTTATTTTCACTTGAGAACCCTGAGGGGAGCAGTCGGATAACTTACCTAGGGTTCAGCAGCTGTTGGCTGAGACGCAGCACTGAGCGCTGGGACTCCCCTCAGCTCTGCCTAAGCCAGAGCTTACTGCACTCTTCCCAGCTGGCTGCCTTTACCATAGTGGTCCTGGGGTAGGGAAAGCAAGAAAAATCTGGAATGAGGTAGCCTGGTTTCCATTTCCTAACCCAAGCTAAAAGAGGTGGGACAGCACTGGGATCCCCCCGTCCTAGGGCCTGGCTACCGTAGGCTCCCAGGGGACACTGAATGGGGCCAGTGAGGACGGAGGTCAGGTCAGTTCTAGCCAGGCCGTGGCTGTAGGGCAGACAAATACCCAAACTGGAAGTACCATTTGCATCATTCCTAAATGTTCTTCACTTGCTTCTTCCACAGGGATCTTGAATCAACAACCCAGAGAAAAACATAATTATATATTTTGCTTGGGAACTATTATTTTTCATTTATTCATCTATTTTAAATAGTGTAGACAATATAAGAGTGCCCATGAGATACTTAAAAAAATAAGGTTGGCCTAAATAATGTATATATAATTTATAATTCATGCTTAATGACTTTTCTTTCATTCTAAAATATTTAGAATGTATTCTTACATTTGGGGGCTGGAGGGGATCTTGGCATTTTTCTGATCAAATCCCCCATTTTTCAGATGAGAAAGTTAAGACATTATCTTGTGGCTTGTCTAAGGCCAGGCTCTATGGGGCAACAGGGCTGGTTGGAAGGCCAGGGCACTTCCTACAGGCCATAAGTTTTCAAACTGTGGACAGTGAACCATTAATGGGTAGTAAAATCAATTTTGTAAATTACAACCAACTTTTATTTTTATTTTACTTTTTAAAAATATTTTTGATAGATTTCATTTTTTAGAGCAGTTTTAGGTTGACACAAAAATTGCACAGAAGGTACATCTGTGTACTTTTGATGAACTGATACTGATACGTGGTTATTAAGCCCACAGTTTATGTTAGGGTTCATTGTGCTGTATATTCTATGGGTTTTAACAAATGCATAATGTCCTGTGTCCATCATTACCATATCATACAGAATAATCTCACTGCCCTAGAAGTGTCCTGTGCTCCACCTATTCATCCCTCCCCTATTCCTCCTGGACCTCCGGTTCCATTATTTATATATAAGATAGAATAGAACAAAAAATCATAGCGCCTACCTCACAGTATGGATACTTTTAGATATTTAGATATGAAACTTTTAGATATTTATAAACATATGTGTATTTAGGTTAAAATGTAAATATATTTCTTAGTATGAATTGGAGAGGAAAAGAAAGTTTGAGAAACACTGCTCTAAGCTGTCTCTTACTTAAAATTCTAGGGAATAAATCCAGAAAATGAATTCACAGATGGAACATTGCATATATGAAACCAGAACAAGAAAAACACATAGCCAAGAGACATTAAGAAAATAAACAATACAAAAATGCCTGGAAGAGAGTACAAAGAGGTCAGAAAGTTACTGTTTTTCCCTCAGATCAGTTTTGATTTTAGTTTTTCTGTTGGGATTGCAAATCATTCAGATTTGAAGACTTCAATGTTCTCAGAGTATATGATATGGAATGTGTGTGTGTGTGTCTGCGGGAGGGGTGGGAGCAAGGATTTCATCCTTGCAAATTGATTCTGTTCAAAGTTTCCAAAAATATTATCTCTAAATGGTAATCAACAATAAAAAATTTCTTTTCAGGAGGGTTTTTGAGGTTTGTTTGGCTCTACAGCTTCACACTTTTTCATCAGAAACATCATGGAACTAACAGGGATGCTATTGTTTTTAACTTCATGTCATGCCACATGTCTGAAGATTTCTAAAAAAAATGAACTTATGCTTTCCATCCATTGATATTGATGCTTCATCTGTCCAGGAGACATGTGGAATCTAGATACACCAGAGTGTCCCAGAGAAAATCCTGGTTTCAAACTTGGAATCGCATTGGCCAATTATGTATATGGCAGGTGGACGAGGGTTTGAATCCTAGGTTCTACTACTGATCCATGCATGAGCCTCAAAAGGGATTCTCTCCTAGGATTCTTTTTCAAGAATGATATATAAAAATTCCATGTTAAATGATGCCAAGGCTATATTAAGAGCTTCTCCTTGTATGAATAATGTGCTGGGATAAGCCCTTTGCACGTGCTTCTAACACCATCAAAAATTCTATGACACAGAAATTACTGTACTCAATTAACAGGTGAATAAATTTAAGCTCGGAAAGCTTAAGGAGCACGCCCAACACACCTGGAAAGAGAGTGGTTAAGCTAGACTGGAACCCATGCCTGAAACAGCAGGGGCCTCTTCTTCTGTGTGTCTCCAGAGCCTAACCAGTGTTTGGTACATAGTACATGCTCAGGAGATGTTTCCTGAAGGAATGACTGATGGAAGAGCAAAGGCTTAGCAAAGATTTTGGGATGGGATAAATAAGATACTACCACTACTGCTGCAATATTACTTAATTAAATAATATACTACTACTACTTCTATACCTGTCATTCACTGAACCCTTCTTTGTGACAGGCACTATGTTAAAGGCTTTACATGTGTTCTGTTATGTACACAATGTACGTAAAAGAATTAACACAAAGTATGGCATATAGGAAAACAGTGCTCCTAACATTATTACACGTCTCTGTAATGGTAGCTAACATCATGTAGCAAAAGAGCTGAAAGGTATGATCTCTTCCCACCCACACACTCAGTGCTCCTCTCAGAGCTGTATGGAATAGGTCCCACGGAGGGTCCGCCCTTTCAGCAGTGAACCAACCCCAAACCTGGTTTCTTCTTCCATCTCTCTTTCAGGTGGGTGCAATTATAAAATGCTGCACTGGTGAATTCCTATATTTCATAAGGAACCCCCAGTGTGCCTTTTGGTGTGAGGAGGAAGAGGGTTCCGTTTCTGTGCTCACACCTAGTTTGCATAACGGGCTCTTCTCTTTCAGGCTGAGCTGAGAAATAAGCCACGTGGTCTGGTGGCGGCAACTGGGAGGAGTGGTGACTCAGCAGGGCCCTGTGTGGAACAGTGCGGGGCAGCTCTGGGGAGCAAGATCAGCCTCCCCCTACCCACATGGGGGTGCGAGCTCTGAGCAGAATCATCTGACAGGCAGCCCTGGCAGGGAGGAAGGAAAGGAAGACAGTTGCTCATGGGGGCCTCTGGTGAGGCTGTGTCAGTGGCCTTGGGGACACTGTGAAAAAGTTCTGGGGAACAGGACCCTGTGGCATCATCCTAGTACTGAAAGTTCTCTGTGACCTGAGCTAGCATATTTCACAGTGAGAAAGTACCAGGTATTGCTCATGGGTCTAGATAAGTCTTAAGCCCAGAGCCTTGAAATTCAACTTCCAGACGGTAATTGGAATCCTTCAAGAAGCACATGCCTCAGGCAGGAGTATTCTGCATATTTTTAGAAATAGAGCTCTTTATCACAACAATAGGTCTTCAATCTAGTGGTCCTACTATGGAACTCAGTATCAATATATTTTGAAATAAGACTCATATAAATAGAATACAATAGAAGTTATTGTTGCCTCTAATGGCTTGAAAGTCTTTCACAAAAAATTCTTAAGGAAGAGAACTTAGAGTTCATTCATTCCTTCAATCTACTGTTTAAAATTCTTTAAAAATACATATATTCTCTGATGTAAAACTGATGGTGATGTGAGTAGATAAAGATCTTGGGAAAGTCTGTAAAATGTGTATTAAAATTCTTTGTATTCTAATAACTTTAAAAATTCACATGAGACAATGTACGGAAAGTGATTAGTAAGTGGTAAAGCACCATATGAAATTATTGCGTTTTACCTATTAAAGAAACTGAGACATGGAGTAAACAAAAAATTTACCCAAAGGTATAATTAGCTAGTTAAGGGAGGACCAAAGATGAGATGTAAAGTCAGGTGACTTGACACATTGCAGGCTGGAACTGACTCAACAAAACAATTTCCTTTTTGTAGTCAGGATGTGCGTGGTTGTAAGAAACATTAGTCCAACTAAGGGAAAAGGAGTACTTACTGAGAATACACAGGATCCAGGGACAGAAAACAAAGTGTTCCTGGGCTTCACTCAAACTGGCCAGAGAATTGGGGAGCCCTCAGGAACAGGGTGGCTCTCTCCTGTGTCTGTCTTTGCTTCTGAGCCAGCTTCAGCCCTTCCTCTGTTTTGCCATCCTTCCTCTGCTCCTTCACTCTGTGAGAGGCACAACATGGCTGATCATCCTGGACCTAAACCATGAACACTAGCTCCGGCATCCACCCTCAACTGACAACGCACACTTAAGTTCTGCAGGGAGGGAGGAAACAGCCTTGCTCTTCTGAGAGAACCTGGCCACAAGGCATTTCTGAGCAAGTAGTTGTTTCCTGCTGGGTCAGGTATCTGCTCACCCCTGGTCCAATCAGCTATGAGTTTCCCCGCCCTCATCAACACCACCACTCATCCCAAGAAGTCACATTATCTTACATTAACTTGTGCAGCTCTATCTTCCAGAGAGCTGTGGGTGGCAAGGGTGCTAAATTGCCAGGCTGGATGTTATCACATAAAGACAGGAACTATTTATAGGGAGACTGTATTTGAAATGATTTTATGATGCATTTCAGTTATGAAATCTAAGACCCAAATTTCCTGATTCAAAAAAAAATCAATTTAATAAATATTCTATTGGGCTCTGAAGATAGACATATATATCCAGAAGACACATCCACAAATAATTGTAATACAAGACAGTCTCTGAAAGTTTCTTGGAAAACTTTCAAGAAACTTGTAAAGTTACATAAAGTTACATGGAAGCATATTCAAGGACTGCAGGGGTTCAGAACAGGCCTCCCTAAGATGCGCTGCTTTGGCAAGTGGATTATTTTGAGCTAAACGCAATGGAGACCTTGCAGGCTCGAGAGAAGTCACTACCCATCCCTTAAATACTGGAAGAATGAAAATTGGGGATTTTTCTCAGGAAAAGAGTTATTACTAGAGATAAATTTTATCTAAGTGGCCCCATCTGTAGGGCAGGGTAAGCAGCTAATCCCCAAATGTCTTCTCCTCCTCTTATCATCCTGGAATGACCCTCCTGTCCTTGGAAGCTGCAGGCCCCTATCCCACTCTTAGCTCAGGATGGCGTCTATACCTCATTTTATCTTCTGTCTCTGAACCTCTCATGTACGTGGGGTTTCCGTCTGTACAGATTAAAGTTTGATTTTCTCCTGTTCATCTATCTTATGTCAATTTAATTCTTAGACCAGCCAGAAGAACCTATAAGGGTAGAGGTAAGCTTTTCTCCCTCCCTGACAGTTTTAAATCTCCTGGGGGTGGGGGTTTTGGGGTGTCAGAAAACTTTCACTGAATAAGTGCAATTTGAGATATGTCGAAGTGTATATTTGTTTTTTGTAGAGGGAGGTTGCAGGAGGACACACGTGAAGCAGTGGCGAAAGAATGAGCAAAAAACTGGAGGAGTGAAACTACGTCTATGCGCGCAGGCAGTGAAACCTCGGGTGTGGCTGAAGAGCGGGGTGCAGGAGGGAGCAAGAGGAACCAGCGTGAACTGACTAGTCTCAACAATATGCCAGACATTTTCAGATGTCTTCTCATTTCATCCTTTCAGCGACCCTTGAGGTGGTGTCTATTGCCCCTATTTTACCAAGTTTTCAAAGGCAGAGGCCGTTCCCTCCATTGTCCCGGGGGCAGGATGAGGCAGAGACGGTGGCAAAGAGCAGAGGGAGGGAGGTCGCCCACCATGTGACCAGTCTCCACTCAACTCAGAAGGCACGGGGAGGGAAGCCACCCAAGAATTCTGAGCAAAGAATGGCATGATTGCCTGTGAATTCTAGAAAAATAATGCCGGTGGTAATAGAGTATTCTTTCTCTCTCCTTCATTCATTTAATTAAAATATATATATTTAAAACTTACTGTGGGCCAAGACTACCTACCAAGCCTGTGGGAAAAAAATGTTTGAGGCCAGACACAGCCCCAAATCTCATGAAGTTTCCAGTCTCTGGGTGTGGGCATATAATACGTAGCTTATATATGCCTTTCTCTATGTATATATTTTATAATATACACATATATGGGATGGTACATAACAGGAGAGTAAATATACAATATATAACAGGAGAGTAAACTTTTAAATTTTAACTATCTTTTAGCTCACAAAAATAGTATGATAACATTTTTTCTTTTAAAATATTATCTGTATAGTCTGGATATTAATCCCTTATTAGATATATAATTTGCAAATATTTCCTCCTATTTTGTGAATTGCCTTTTTATTCTGTTGATAGTGTCTTTTGATGCACAAAAGCTTTAAATTTTCATGAAGTCCAATTTGTCTGTTTTCTCTTTTTATGACTATGTCTGGTGTCATATCCAAGAAACCACTGCCAAACCCATTGCCATGAAGATTTTTCCTATTGTTTTCTCAAGAGTTTTACAGTTTTAGGTCTTTGGTCCATATGAGCTATTTTTTTTAAAACAATCTTTTTATTTTTTCTTTCATTTATTTCATTTTATTTGATTCTATTTTGAGGAGGAGGTAATTTATTTATTTATTTGCTTATTTATTTATTTATTTTTAGAGAGGTACTGGGGATTGAACCCAGGACCTCACATATGCTAAGCATGTGCTCTACCAGTTGAGCTATATCCTTCCCACCATTTGAGCTAATTTTTATACATGATGTAAAGTAAGGTCCAACTTCATTCTTCCTCAGGTGGATATACAATTTCCCCAGCAATATTTGTTAAAAAGACTGTCCTTTCCTCATTGAATGGTCTTGGCACCCTTGTTAAAAAATCGCTTGACCATATATTCAGGGTTTATTTCTGGGCTCCCTATTCTCTTCCATTGGTCCGTATGTCAGTCCTAGGCCAGTACTGTATTGTTTTGATTACTATAGCTTTGTAGTAAGTTTTGAAATCAAAAGATGTCAGTCCTCTGACTTTGTTCTTTTTCAAGGTTGTTCTGGCTACCCCCCACCCCGAGATTCCATATGAATTTTAGGATGGGTTTTTCTACTTCTGCCCCAAAAGCCACTGAGATTTTGAAAGCGAATCTGCAGATTGCTTTGGGTAGTATGTACACAGCATTTTGAATGCACTAATTGCCACTGAATTGTACACTTTAAAATGGTTAATTATATGTTATGTGAATTTCAGCTCAATTAAAAAAAAGATTGGGCAGTGACAGGTATGGGGGACACTGCATGAGGCAGCTGAAAGGCAAAGGAGGTTGTGATCAGAGGGAGGAATGCTGGAGTTGAAGACCCCAAAAGCAAACACTTTAGGGTAGGTAAGGGCCCCTGGAGTAAAGCCGCAAAAATGCTTGACAGCTAAGGTGATCCAAAGGTTGTCTACAAAGACACTGACATTACAAGAAGATTCAAGATTACAATTTCAGAAGGATACATGCCCAGCTAAGAATGGTGATTATCACTGGAATGGGGTGGGTATAGCTAGAATTACAGGGGAATTTTATTATTATGGTATCTTTTTAAGAAAGAAGAATTAAAGTTGTTTTAAAGTTGTAATAAAGGAAATTTAATTTAGGAAAATAAGACAATGAACTAAGTGCCTTTTTTTTTTTTTCAAATCACCGTGGGAGTGGCAGGAAGGTGTTAAATGATACAGGCACGGATAGGGAGTAGGCATGCCAGCTGGCTTAATCTCTTATTTATTTTCAGAGTAATGGTCTGGCAGTAATATTGTAGAGCTGGGAAATGGCCAATCCTGCCTCCCAAACTTGAAGTATACGAGTCCTGGTAGAGTAAACACCTCTCAATTCAAGACTGAGGCAAGGGAAGCTCTGTTCCTGTATGATAGCCAGGTTTCACTTAAGGCAAGGAATGGGGAGTCAGGCTGGTGCCAGGGAAGGATTTGTTCATCATGAAATTGGGGTTCCAGAGAAAACAGAAAAGTGTGAGAAGGAAAGGAACAGCTGCAGAATGAGTGTGGAAAGGCACAAGGCAGCCTGGGGACCGGTGTTCAGGATATGACAGAAGACCAGAGGCATTTACATTTTAGGTACTTATGTAGTATGGGAATAGGTGGCTCAGTGAGGAATAGTGGCCTTAAGGGCCCAGAAAGACCTGTGTTGTCAAGATTAATAACAGTGGAACAGGCCTCCTGGGGTCTAAACAGGATATTGGACTTTAGCAGACCACTATGGGTAGTAGAATTTGGGTAGACAAGAAAACAACAGTAAGGAGTCCCAGAGGCAGCCAGTAGCACGGATAACTCAAGGACGCATGAGCAATCCAGACAGACTAAAGTTGAAGATTTGTGTGGGGGATTAGAAGGCTGGCTCCCAGGGGTGGGGCTGAGTTCTGGAGAACCTCATAAGCTAGCAGAGGAGTCCAGACATGATTTGTAAGAAACAAAAATTCATTATGGGTTTTTATCAGTGGAAGGATGGACAAAAACCACATTTAAGGAAGATTAATGTTAGAAATATCCATGCAAAGTGGACCAGAGCAGGAAAAATTGGGCTTGCTTCAGATTCTGCAATTATCCAAACATGATGTGGGGTAGAATTAGACTAGGGAGGAGAAAAAGAGATAATTGCAAAATAAAAACAAACAGAACTTGCTTTACATATGGGAGAGAGAAAGAAAAGAAGGGATTACAGTTTTTCAAAAATTTGAGCCTGGCTGAGAGTTGTATCAAGCATGGGCAGGGGAGACCTGAAAGAGGACAATAAGTTTAGGGTGAAGGAGTGGATGGTAATGAATTTAGGTTGGGATCCAGATTCCTTTGAATCTTACACTAAATGAGACTTTGCATCTAGATAAACAAATCTTGAGTTTGAGATAGACACAGGACATCCTAGAAAAAAATGTCCTAGAGGCAGCTGGCCACTCATAGCTGCACTTGAATGACAGAACAAAACTAGTGATACCAATTTTGGAGTCATAGGAATAATTTTGTCAAATAATTCTGTAAGAATGGATGAATTATCCAAGCGAGAGGAAACAGAGTGAGAAGACTAAAGACCTAGGAGGAGATCGCAGAGAACTGAATCAAGAGGCAGAAAAGAGCCAGGAATTTTGGCTTTGCTATTTCCTAGCTATATGAACTTGACAATATATTGATCCTCTCTGGGTCTCAGGCTGAAGTCATATCAAGGCTTGATGGGGTGGAGGTAGGGTGGGGGTGGGGTAGGATCTGCTTCCAAGCTCACTCACATGGCCTCTGGTCCTTGGCTTTGGCTGGAGATCTGGGTATCTTACCATGTAGGCTTCTCCATAAGGGCACTTACAACATGGCAGATGGTTTCTCTCCAAAAATGGGTGATTAAGAGAGGATGTTTAAGACAAAGCTACAGTCTTATAACCTAATCTGAGAAATAACATCTCATCACTTTTGCCAAATTCTATTCATTACAAACAAGTCAGTAAGTACAGCCCATATTCAAGGGGGAAGCAGACAGGATGGAAGAGGGCAGGGCACAACCACTCAAGTAATGACAGCAATTTAACACCAAAATGGTGGAAGATTCACCTCCTTGCTGGCTTTAAGGATTAAGACGTTTAACTTCTAGTAAACCTTGAGCTTCATTACATGCTCATTGTAACAGTGTGATCAAATAACATGCCCGCAGGCACCATGACAGCCCCAAGGCTAACCACAAAAGGCCAAAGAGTGGGCGTGGCCCAATTCCTGGTAATCTCAGCACCTTCCCTAGGGCAGTTAGAATGGTTTTACCTATAGGGGTGTGAAGCTACTGAGCCCATAAAAAGTGGTAACACCATGCTTAGCAGACTTTTCGCTCCCTCCTCTTTGGAGATGGCCCGCACTCTGTCTATGGAGTGTGTACCTACTTTTACTTTAACCTGAGCACCTAATTCCCACACCTCTCTCCTTGCCTTTCTCTTGCCTTACACTTTATGCAGTATGTTATCTCTCTAAATAAATCTACATTTACTCAATGGTGGCTCGCACTTGAATTCTTTCCTGCACGAAGCCAAGGACCCACACTTGGCGTGGCACATCCCAGGGGCTCAACCGAGACCTGGGACACTGCCCTCTTCATGCCCCACATCCGTTTTCCTGCATTATCTGGGTTATACAAGGGTGTGAATACCAGGAGGCAGGTTTACTAGAGGCCATTTTACAGACTGTCTGCCATAATATCTAACATTTATGTTCTTAGACACTTATACTCGTTTCTTTACTTTTGTAGCTAGTTCACCTACATTGGCAATTCAATAAATACCGAATCCACTGCCCTGGCCACAGGCACAGCTGGGGCACAAAGAATGCAAAAACCAATCTTACTTAGAGGGAAAGACACAGAAATTTCCAGGAAGGAAATTATGCTTGCACTGATTCATAAAGAATAAACAGGAGTTTATCAGGAGACAAGATGGCCAAGGTAAAAATTACCCGATAATTATAATTTTGACTGTGGAGTTCTTACATAGTGATTTTAAAGCTGAGTGGAAATTGGCAGGCATGAGTAAAATATTTCATAATTTGAAAAATCTCCAATCTTATCAAAATGTAAAACACTGAGTGAGTCACAGGATTTTATCATTTGATTTCAAATACATCTTCAGAAACCCTAATAGTTTCACTTCATCTCCCAGAGCTTGATAGCATTTACAGAATCAGCACTCTTCAGCTTCATCTGTTTTCTAAAAATATTTTTATGAGCATACTGATCAACTAAAAACTTGCATGAAATAGTTCAGAAATTTCTTTAAGATTACAATTTAGAATGCACCTAGGAAAAACACAAAGGCTATTCTCCCATTTTCAATGCTATTATTCTTAAAAATAAAGCTGAAATTCTAGTTTTAGTATTCATTGTTCATCTTGCTAATTCTGGGAACTCTGTGGGGCCTCCATAGTTGACCCACATTCTAGTACCTTCTTGCTTTCTTCACCTATACATTCAATATTTTGGATGCTTAGGGTGAGGAGTATGGCTGAACTTCAAATAAGCTGGTTTGGCAGTTTCCCAAAGTGGCAAAAATGACAGAACACTAAGGAAGTTTCCCAAGGGCTTCTCTCCCCATGACTAGGGCCGTCATTGTAGAAGAGGTACTCCCATATTCTTCACTGTTAAGTCTGGATTTACTCTCTGGGGCTGTCTGATCACCCAGCCTTTGGCCCAGTCTCATCCGACTCCCCCAGATCTAAGTAAGTAATGAGAGGGCAGAACAGTGATGGGCGGCCCTAAGTAAGGCCAACTCATCATATTTGGAAGAATATTGATTTTGCTTTTCTGACCATTGTTCTCTAACAAGTGAAAGGTTTGGTTCATCATTTTACTGTAGTATCAGCAACCAAATGTTGGATCCCAGTGCTTGACAGTCATGTGACTCTGCTGCCAGTGGGTACGGTGCCTGGGAAGCAAGAAGCATGCCACAACACAGACTCTCTGTGTTCAGTCATCTCCCACTCAAGGGCTGCTGCTGGCAGCTGGAAATTTGATTCAGGAATCAATGCTCTGTTAAGCACTATTGTTTTCATGTACAAAGAACAATGGCTGAGATTGTTTTTTCTTTTTAAACCACTCTTGATGTTATACTATTATAGTGTCCCTCGTTTTCTATTCCTTCACTCTCTTTGAAAAGCAAACACTCTTTTCTTGGTAATTAGGCACACAAATAAACATGAAACATTCTGTTTTTGTTTGACAGTTATCTCCACTTTCATGACTACAGTTTAAAAAAATACTATTCATTCCTCTCAAATTAGATACAGGCATTTTCTTTTTCTTTTCTTTTCTTGTTTTTTTCCTATTGTGGGCTATTGATTTCTGTGGGGAGGAGGAGGAATCAATAATGGCCAATCACAGATTTTAAAAATCCTAACTTTAGTATGAACAGGTAAAGAATTATAAAGAAATAGAACGTTTTAATATATTAATATGCAATCATCACATTTAAAGTTAAAGTAATGCTAAATTTTGCTAGTTTTAAAAAATAATATTTAATGACTAGAAATGAATATGTTTCACCTTTCATTGTGGTTAAAAAAGGAAAGTGTCTAAGAGGTCCCTCTTCCCCAACATCCTCCCAGGGCAGAAATCCCCTCTCTCTGAGCAAGTCCAGTGACAAGATAGCTTTCTGCTCTATGAGACAACCTAGGCATTGCCAGTTATTATATTGATAGGAAGTAATTAGAGGTCTATTGCAAGGCACCGTGCTGAGTATTCTGTGAGATTAAAAAAAAAATAAGAATCAAAATCCTTGCCATAAAGCAGCTTAGTATCTTGTTCACAAAGTTCAGACAATAATTACAATAACATAAGAGAAGAAATTAAGAAGACACAAACCAAAGCTTGTGGAAGCTTAAAGGGAGGAATGAGACAGCACATCTAGTCAAGGGAACCCACTGGTCCTAGCTCTGCCATCTGGACTGACACTGTAGTTTCTCTCGTCTACTTGTAGAGCTGGACGTAGTCTATGGATGAGTCCAAAGAAGCTGAGGGGTCTGAAGCTGGGTCTTGGGCATTCAACATTTTTGGGTATGAATCTGGACCTTCTCTTTTTTAGCTGGGTGATCTTTAGCAAGTTACATTCTTCACTGTACTTCTGTTTTTTCATTTGTAAAATGGGCATTGTCAGAACTACATGAAAAGCTTTTTGGAGGGTTAAGCAGTAATAGAAAAGGCTTTAGCATAATGCCTGGCACTTAGTGCATTAAAAAATAGTAGCTTTTGCTTTTACTTTTTTTTCATTTTCCGTCTTTTTTTCCCCCCTAATCTATCTCTAACTTTTTTTATCATTCCTAATAATACATGGTTTTCTAGACCTTCTCACCTTTATGGCTATCCTCCTCCAAACTATCTAGTTTTCATTCTTCTGTACAATGTGCTACCTCAAACTTTATAACAAACCTTTCCCCCAAACAGAAGACTACAGTTGGTGTCTGATCAAAATAGTAAATAAAACTGTGACCTCCCTCTGACCTGTACTTTTATTAATGCAGCCCCAAATTATTGCATTCAAAATTTTTTTTGGTTTTGATTTTGTTTTTTAGCAATTCCATGCCTTTGTTGGTTCACGGCAAGTTTGTGGCCAACTACCTTCTCTAGGTACTATTCAGATAATGAACAATCAGGCCTCTCCTGTCTTGTGCTTGTGCAACTGATTTTCTGAACCTAAATGAAGATCTCCTCCTTTCCCTCTCCTGTGGAGGCCTGGATTCTTGGCTGCAAGTAACAGAAAGCTAGCTGAAACCAACTTAAATAAGAAAGACGAACTTCTTTGTTGGTATATCTGAAGAGCAAGAAAAATGGGACAACTGGAATGCTGACTCTCTCTTCTTCGTGATGCGCAGTGGCTTCATTTTCTCATAGAGATCTCTTTTGGGACCCCTATGCTGGCAGCTCCTGGCTCATTCTGTCATAACTTGAGCCACAGGAGAAATGATTCCCTCATCCAGTCCTCCTCCTTCCAACCAAGGAAAGAGTGATCTGAATCAAGCATGTACCAATCGTTATTGAGCTGCCTCTGCCCCCAAGATAGGGTGAGAAGTTGTCAAACCTTAAATCGGTTACTGTGTCCAGGGAAGCTACGGTTGAGAAAATGGTGGTTCCCAGCAGAATTCAGGGTATGGCAGGGGAGACATTCTCCCAAAGGAATGAGGAATACATTTTCTAAAAGAAATGGAGGTTGCTTAGAGTTAAGTGACTTAGCCAAGTAGGGCCAAGACAAAATGAAGGTTTTCAAACTACTATTAAATTATAGATTGTTGAATGACACAAAAAGCTTAATCATTTTTGTGAAATCAAGCAATTTATATTTCTTCTCCCTATTTTAGTAAAGAAAGAACTAATCTTTTATTGTCTTTACTGAGTGCACTTTTCTCCTTTTAGTTAATATTAGGTAAAGCAAATTTAGATTGATAAAAATGTTTATAAGAGAACTTGTAAAACTTCAAATTAAATGACAAAGAAATCCAAAAATTCACATTAAATAAAATGAACCCCAAGTTACTGTTACTAACAATCATTTACGTGCTCATGTGACAGCACTTAGGCTAGGTTATTTATTAAAACAAACAAACAAACAAACAAACAAACAAAAAAACCAGAGCAAACCGTGATTCAAACTGGACAAGAATAGATTTCAGAGCTCCTATTTTCTATGACCAAAAAGTTTAGGATATCTGCCAGGCAGTTGTTTTGGGATAGAAGAATACAAGCCTATCTTGCCATGTATTACCCAACATACAAAACACTACTATCTGGTAATGCCTGGCAGCAAAATGAAAATGAGGTTAATTTTCCAAGGATTTCCAAACTTCCAAGGATTAGATGAAAATATAAGGGAGCAAATTCATGGGTTATATCATGTTTATTCTAGTCATGCATGTTATATTTATTTGTAAAACTGGATCATTGCTTTGCCCTCTTACTTAGGTTTCAAAATAGTCCTCCTAAATTAACAGTGAGTAATCTGTTATTTTTCAAAGTAATAAAGATGTCAGTGTATTGCTTATGACTTGCTTATCTAAGAAATCATGCAAATACCAGCGAGAGGTAAAATGTTGACCTATATATTCAATGACATACAGAGGCGGTGAAATGAAAATAGAAAACAAATCTTTTCCCTTATACCTGGGTTTGTATCTGGGCTCTATCACACCTCTACTTGCCAGACATACCACTCTATAGTTCAAATTATCCTGTGGACAAAGATAAGGGTGATAGATGTGAGCGACTTCAGGTCAGTGCTGGGATACAGGGCACTTTGTCTGGAATGTTGCATTACCCTGCTGACCTAAATTTTGTGAGAAGAAGAATTAACCATGACAATAAAAAGTCTCCTTCCAAATAAAGTGATACCTCATCTGAGGTGAAAATCAACCTAGGTAAAGGAATTACAACTCTAAAAGGTTATAGCAGATTCTTAGCAAATAAAGGATAGCCCTTTATATCAATTCTGTTCAAAGAAAGAATGGTATATAATCTGAACTCTGTACTTAGCAAAGTAATTCAAAGACACTCATTTTTACTAGCACGTGAAAGTTATAGCAGCAGATTCCTGATATGAAAGTTAGGTTTTTGGAAGATTATTAGTGCACAAAAAGATGTAGTGGACAACTGAAATACCACAACATTTTAAAAATGTGAATGTTTTAACTATTCAAAACCTATATATTTTGGTTTTCTATATAAGGAGTACTCTAAGAATGTACTTTAGTAGTAGAAATTCTTATTAAACTCTCTTTAAACATTCTCACTAAATTAGGGTTTTCTCACTCAATTACCATTGGACTCTATTTTGTCACATTTATATATGTGACTACAAGATATTTCTATTATAAACTAGTGATTTTAGGTTTGCCTATTGTCTTTTGAGTGACTTTATCAACAATCTAATTTATTCAGGCCTTTATACCTACTGGCACAAAAGCAAACAAGTTTCAATCAATACATCAGGATGATCTAAGTGTAAATGGTATTATCTCATTTTATCTTAAAGCTCTCTGTTTAGTGATAATACTTCCTCTGGCACTACCTGTGTTTTTGTGTATGAGTAACCTGACTTGGCAAAAGAAACAAAACCTCAAACCCCAAGCACAATTAAATCTGCTGTTCTCATTAGGAAGATATCACTCTGTTAAAGTTACATACTATGTTGTCTAGTTCACTGCAGTACAGTTTTTAAGATTCAACTGTATTCATTAGAAGCTACCATATTCTTTAAATCTGAATAACAAATACTAATTGTGAGGGCACATAGTTCAAACAATAAACTGTTGAGTTGCTTTATGGTGTAGTCCCATACTCTCCCCTTTTCTAAAATCTAAATCACTGGGAGTTTACCCAGGACTTGCCATTTGCCAAAAACAAAACCCTCTTTTCAGCCCGTTTCTGGCGTACGACATCCTGATCATTCATTTCATCTTAGAACATCCTCCTTGGATGGCTTGCCATTGTACTACTCTGATTTTCCTTCTGCTTCTCTGGCTGGTCCTCTTGCTGGCCTCTTTTCTCTCTGGCATTTCTCTAGGTCCTGTGCTTATATCCTTTTTCCTGTAGACCTTAACATTTCCTTAATTATCATGTCTGTAGGAAAGGATCCCAAAGTCACAGCCAAAAGGGCTCCAAATTTCCCCATTTCCAGGAGCCTATGAACCATCTTTACATGGGCATCTCATCAACAGCTCAAACTATGCTCAAAGAAGGCTCATCTTCCCTCCAAAATAGGTCCTTCTATTTCTATCTCTGTCCATGATTCCAGAATTCTCCCTGTTGATTACTTTGATATCCCCAAATCATGACACCTTCTCCTCTCCCTTGACATTCAAGATGACCTTTACCTGTTCTATGCCTTTTCCCTCCCATCCATTCTGAATCATCTTGTACTCTTCTTAACTGCTGTTAAGAGTCTCCTTCACTATTTCTCTCCCTTTCTATCTTCAATCGTGTTGATGCCAGAGTAATCTTTTAGAAGTATCTTTGAGTGTATCATGTCCCTGATTAAATGGTTCCAGACTGAAGTCCAAGCTCTGACCCCTTCTTGATCTCACCCTAACCCACCTTTTCAGTCTCATTTGCAACCATGCCCTATGTTGGAGCCAGAAAGCTCACTCACAGTTCTCTGCACTTCTCTCACCTATTTCCCTTGTCTGGAATATCTGCTGTCAAAATCATTTATTTCCTATGTCTGTAACGTCTGCTCTCAAAATCTATCTCTATGTTTCCCTAGCAGCCTTTCTCTCACTTAGCTGCAATCATTTCCTCCTTTACCAGGTTCCATGCAGCATTTGATCTATTTATCTGTCAACAATTTAGTTATTTTGTGTACTTGTCTTATTTTCCCTGCTAGACTGTAAGCAAGATTTCAAGTGGTGTATTCATTCCTAGCCCTCCTCTCTCCACCAGGGGGTCTAGTAAAGTGCTGTGCTTATAAATGTTCTGAATTGGAAATGATTTTTAAGGAATGAAAGAGAAAATTAAGAGATAGCAGAGTGAAAAAAATGTAAATACAATAGCAGGAATAGATTTCACAGCTCCTGATTTCTATCTAATACTTTCACCCCAGGTTCCCCATTTCAGCGTTGCTACCTTTCCACTCAGGAATGCTCTCTCGCTTCCTTTTTAATTCGATGATTTATTAATCAACCATAGTGCTGTCTACAAAGTAAACAGACGGTGGGGAAGTATGAAAGTGAAAAAGTCAGGGTCTTTATTTCAAAAGATCTTGATTTTGATCTCGACGGGTGTGTCAATACACATTTCGTTTGTGCCGCTGAGTCTCAGTCTCAGTTGCAAGGCATTAGCCCGGGAGGACTAAAGGTTTCTATCAGCAGTGCGAAGACATCTTAAAAACATGAAAATAAATTAAAATCTATGTAGGTCGTCCTAGGTTCGCCAGTAAAAATAAGTTTGTTATAGAGTAGTAAAATTAAAATGACCACAAAACAAGACGTAAGGGGATTAAAATAATCCCCTGGTAACATCAGTAATGCCCTCTCCAACACAGGTCCTTCACCAATAAGGACTGGGTCTGACTGCACCAACCCTTTCAAAAACGAAGACATAAAAAAATTTCTACTGCACCATACTGCAACGTTCGAGCACTGGGGACATTCCCACGCGGTCACGAGCCTCTGCAACACCCGAGCTGTCCTGGCCATTAGGAACTCACTTCCAAAAACGAGCGCCGCATCCCGTGGGGGATGGAGTCTCATCCTGGGAAGGCAGTCCCCAGGCGTACCCCACAGAGTTCTCACAAAGCAGAGAGCTCTCGACAGGGGAAACTCCGAAGATCGCCCACACAGGCCGCCCTTCTACCCTCTCTAAGCAATGCACGCGTCGCGCCGCCCCTAGCCCGGGACTGCGATCCGCGCCGCGACCGCTGGGCCCAGGTCCTAAAGCGCCCAGGCCGGCCTCAGGAGCGAGCGTAGGCGCCGGAGGAGCGGCCGCGCAGGCAACACCGCGCTCCGTGCGAGCCACCTCCCTTCTTCCCCGCCCGCCCCCGACCGCGTCGCTGGGGAGCTATGGAGGGCGGGAAGCCGCGGGGTGGCGGGCACCTGCACCGCGGGGTCGCCCCGCCCCGCCCCCTTTAGCTCCCTCCGCGCCGTCTACCCTTCTCTTCCGCCCCCTCTCTTTCGGAGCCGCAGCCCCGATCCCTCCCGCTCGCGCGGCAGCCCGGCCGGTTGTGACGTCCCCAGACCCCGCCCCCTTACTATAAATACTGGCGTCTCCGGTGCCGCCTTCCCACACTCTCTGGCTCTTTGCTAGGCTGCAGTGTTTCCTTTTTTTCGCCTTGTCTGCCTCTTCTCATCCTTTCTCGCTCCTCTGCTCTGCGGTGTGACGAGGCCGAATCCTCTCCCCACCTAGCCCTCGCCTTTCTTCTTGTACCCGCGCCGTTGTTCTATTTCTCTCCTTCGGCTGCCGCCGCCACTGCTGCACAGCTGGTGTCGGTGCCGCGTTTTCCCCCCTACGTCTCCCCGCAGCCTATGGCCCAGGCCGCCTTGGGTATTTCTGCTCAAGGTAACCACATCCCTCTTTAAAAATTCCGCCGAAAAAGAGAAGACGCTTTACCCGACTCTTTGGGCCGTTATCTCACGTGAGTACCGATCTGACGGGCGCGGGCGGGCCGGGTCGCGGGACTGGCCTCAGGGAGCCGCCGGGGACCTCGGGTTGGGCCCCGCCGCCCGGCCGGAGTCCCCTCAGCGACCCGGAGCCGGCCGAGTCGAACATGGCGGACAGCGGCGTGTGTGGCGGCTGCCGGTGCCTCGGCGGCGGCGCGGCGGCGCGGCGGGCTGGGGCGGCGAGCACGCCTCGAGCCCTCGGGCCGGACCGAGCCCGAGCTGCCGCGGTTGGGGCGAGGGGGCGTGTGCGTATGGGGGCGCGCGCGGGGGTCTCGGCGTCGCCTCTGGGAGGCGTGCGGCCCCCACCCCGCTCCCGTGGTGCATTGCTGTTTCCGGGGAGGGGGCCAGGCCGCAGCCCTGAGGGGCCTCGGTCCCGCAGCCGGGCCCTGAGCGGCGCCTCGCCTTAGCCTCCGGGAGCCCGGTGGGCGGCTCGACCGGCTGCAGCCGCCACGGCCTTAGGTTATGAATGGAGCGGGGCGGGCCCGTCGCCGGCCTCCAGTGACAGCTACGGGAGGAGGACGGGTTCTCGAGGGTGCGGGTAGTGCGGCCCCCCTCTGCTGGAGGAAAGTTGACGCCGCAAGGGGCCCGGCGGCGGGGAAGCCCCGGTGTCAGGTAGCGAGCGAGAGGCCTTTGGCCCCTTCTGGAAGCCTCGGGGCTGCTGCTCCGCCCCCTGCGGTGCTCCTGATTGGGCCGAGTCGCCTTCACTCACCGCAGCCACCTCCTGGAGCCCGAGGATTAGTCACCATGGCTTCGTTTTCCCGTCCGTGCCGCGATTCTTGGGCTAAGAGGGAGAGCGGTAGACTTGGGTGGCTTATCAGGTTCTATTTTGGCAGCTAACAGTTAATGATGGTGTCGTGTTCTACCCAATATATTATCCTGAACGTATGTTTCTTCGGCTAAGATGCTGGCTTGGAAACCTGAAACGGTTGGGGACACAGTTTCCAGCCCCATGATGTTTCAGCAGATTGAACTGGATTTTGTGGCGGCATATTGGATACATTAAGATGTTTTGTCTCCATCGTATTTCCACCGTTGAGCCCCCAGGTTGGATGGGAACTTGAGGACTCTTAGAAAGGGAGAGAGAATGAATTGATGTGTGATCAGGAAAGGTGGTTGTGGCCGAGCCTGGCAGAAATACAGCTAATGGCTGTGGGGCGAGGCCTTAACAGTCCTTTGATTTCTTTTGCAAATGTAGAAGAATGCAGATGCTGGTTATGAAGACAAATAAAGCCTGAGGAGTTTACATTTAGTAGAAAACATAGGCTTCTAATAATTATAGGTGATGTGGTAGGTGCAGCAATAAAGTGCCCTCCCTCTTGGCACTCAGGTTTAACTTTGGATTTTCAGATAGAAGGTGAAAGAATTGTTCCCTCCCCTAGAGTCTACTAATTTACATTTCGCTTTATTTGCCATCTATCTAATCCATCTTCTGTACATGTCAAAGTAAGTTGGAGACACCAGAACACGTCATTCCCTTCAACCTAAGTTTGCACACATTATTAAATAGAAAACTATTTTTTTTAAATTTTGGGTAAAAGTCTCAGAACAAAATGCACAGATCTTAAGTAATCGTTTGATGAGTTTTGACAGAAATACAGCTGTGTAATCGTTTGATGAGTTTTGACAGAAATACAGCTGTGTAATCCAGACCTCTGTTAAGGTGTATAACGTTGCCATCAAACTCAGAAGGTTCTCTTTTGCCCCTTCAAACTCCATGCCTCGCTACCCACAGGCAACCACGGGTCTGATTTTTTTTTAATTAACCGCTGATTAGTTATTTTATAGAACCCTATTCTAGAACTTACGTATAAATGAAATTGTACTGTATGCATTCTTTTATGTAAAAGGGTTCTTAATTCAGCATATTTTTGATAGTCATCCATGGTGTATTCATCAGTAGGTTGTTCTTTTAACTAATAGCCCATTATATAAATATCTTGCTTGATTTTTTTTTTAAACAACTTGATTTTGGAATAATTTTAGATTTACCAAGAAGTTGCAAAGTGCAGAATTACTTCATACTTATCACCCAGTTTATCTCGTTATAAGAGGTGGTACACTTTTCAAAACTAAGAAACTGACTTTGATACATTATTATTATCACCTAAACTCCAGACTTTTTTGGGATTTTGCAAGTTTTTAATGTCCTCTTTCTGTCCTGGGGGCAGTCCAAGGTACCACATTGTTGTGCCACATAGTTGGCATGTCTTCCTAAGTCATTTCTGATCTGTGACAGTTTCTCAGTTTGGTTTTCATGTCTGACAGTCTAGAGAAGTGCTGGCCAGTAAAATGTCCCCCAGTTTGTGTTTGTCTGATACTTCTCTTATGATTAGACTGTGGTTTTGGGTTTCTGGAAAGAATACCCAGAGCACTTTGAAAAGTTATTGGTAAAGGCAATGTGAATTTTCAGAGAAATACTGATAATTTGGGGATACTATCACAATGATTGGAGGTCTTTTTATGACTTACCGGCCAACTGCTGACTCAGTTCTAGCTCTCCTGTGCTAGTTACCTCAAGAGACTCTAGCGAGAAACATTATCTTCAAACAAGGAATTTAATTACAATGTTGTACACAATCCAACTTACATACCATTCTAAATGAGAATTTATCTTTTCCTGTATCTCCTTTTTCATTTAACATCATCTCTTGGTTGATCTTAATTGTACAAATGAACATTCTATTTACCCTGTATATAAATGGCCTTTTACCCCTTTTATTTTTATTAAAAATGTGCCTTTCAAGGTTTAGGGCCCTCAGTTTCCGACTAGTATCTTTTTTGTTAGGTAGAAATGTTTTAGAAGTCCTGCTGAAGAACTTTCTTGAATGTCTGAGAATTAATGTCCTGAACATTTCACAGCACTGCTGTTGCGTTGCACTGAATAGCAAAATAGCTATGTGTATATAGTGTGTGTGTGGAGGGGGAATGAAAATGTCTCACCCAGGATAATTTCCTATTCCTTTGGACAGTTGAGTATAAATTCTGCGTGTCTCCAGCATGAGTCAGCTTTCAGTTAATTTTTAAAATTACATTGATATGGGAAGAACTGGAACCTTTGTTTTGGAGCACTTACGTGGAGTCTAACAACATTATAGTCACTGTTGTGTGTTGGTATGGGTCCTCATCATCTATAAGTGTCATGTTAGCATGTGAGCAGATACCTCTAGTAGACTGAAAGAACATTTTATCTGCCCTAAGAGTGCCTCCATCCTAATTGACATAAGATACGCTGACAGTATACCTAAGAGTGCTTCTGAAATCTTAGATTCTTATAATTAAGTTACATCATTTTCCTGGTTTCCTTCTTACCACCTCTTTTCTAACAACTACTATCAGGTTGTATTACTTTAAAATAGTAATCGCTGAATTACAAATAGAAGTATAGATGTAGTGGTTTAGATTAGAGGTGGTAGTCTATCCAGTCAAACCATAATAACTTAAAAAAAATTTCTAAAACTTATTTAGCATTTTGTAGTGCACTAAGCACGTTCACTCACATTCATGTTCCTACTGGTAGTAGGGTGACTTGACTTAGATCTAGATAGGTTAGGTATGAGCAGGAGGTAAATCTTAAGAGGTTACTTATCTAATACATAAGGCAGATCTCAGAAGTTACTTCACATGTATATATAAAGTATTAGCTAAGTCACAAGATGTTTATCATTTTGATACGTAGTAGGATTTTACACCTAAGTAAAGAACTTGGAATTTGGAGAGTAGAAGCAGTAGTATGGGATAGTTTCAGACTACTTGATCATGCTAGAACATTATACATAGAAAGTCTTGAATACACACCAGGTTAGAGAGGGTACTTGGACATGATGAAATTTTAAACCACTTAGAATTTTTTTTTTTTTTGAGGACAAATAAAAGCAAAAATGAAGTTAGGAGAAGGCAGGAAACTGAGTAGGTAGATAGAGCAACTTGGTAAGATGACCATGACGTCATATTCTGTGAATTTTGTACTCGGCAGCTTAGAAATGCTTACTACATAAAAGAATACATCGTACTGTGGTAAACCCTTCGGAAACATTATTTTGTGTAATACTACCTTAATGAAACACTCTCAAAACCGAAACAACTTCTGGTAGTTAGCCTTTAAGTCAATTCAACCTTCTTGAAGCCCAACCTAAAGTTTTAAAACATAGGAATTAACATAGTACTTTTATTTTCTTCTTTAGGGCGAACTTTCTGACCAAGTATACAACTATCCAGAGGGCCTAGGAGAAGTGCTGTATAGAGAACAGTTCGACTTCAACGCCGAGCCACCTTGGGAACCTAGCTGATGATAGGGGGGTTCCATCTCCTAACTTGTCCATGTAAGTATTTTTCACATCTGTGCAGGGGTTGGAGAGAGTCTTGAAAAATAGAAATAGAGTTCTTGTTGCTCTGTCTTTTTAAAAACCTGACATTGTATTTACCACTTCCAAGTACAGTGACCCTTAAAGCTCTTTTAAAAGTTTTGAAATAGCAGCATGATGGATACATTGATTCAGTTGTATGCATTGTTTACTAGTGACTGGATCACTATGTATTATAATAAATACATACTGCAGGCTAAGTTTCAGGAAATTTATTAGTCCACTTTTTAATATAAGTTGGAGAGTTTTGTTGTTGTTTTTTAAAATATGGGCAGTTGTAGAATGTGGCCATTTAACTCGGTGGATTCAAGTATTTGTGCTTAAAAATCAGAAAAGAAAAAATCAAAAGATTCTGCTCTCCGTTTCACTCACTGAAGCTCTACCCCAGAGCCTGGGATATGAGAGGTGAATCTTAGTTCTTGTTTTTCTGGTTATGAGCATCTTGACAGATACAATGTGATTTCTGGAGTTCATATTCTTTTTCACAAAGTGAGTTTGTATAATACTAATCTGGTGGAAAAACTGGTTGTTTTTAAGGGACTTACTAAGAGGTGATATGTGCTTGACTCCCAACTTGCTGCCTTCCCAAGAGATTTTTCAGGGATAGTTTTTGGCTATACTTCTGTGTATGGATTTGACTTTGAATTAAATCTCTGTGCAAAATGCAGTTTCACAGTAAACTGTTGTTTGAATTTGTGCTGCTAGATTTGTGTGGTTCATTTTAAATTTTTATTTGTAGATTTCTTGCTATTAAAATTTGGGTTTTGGTATTGAAGTTTAAATGTTTTTAAGTGGGCCAGAGATTTGGAGGGGGTAACAAAATTTCAGGAAAGAGAGCTAACTGGAGAGTACGTTAAAGCAAACCTTTTCAACACAACCTCAAATTACAATTTTAGACTTTGTTTTCATAAGTCTAAAGAGAAAGGGGGGGACCAGTTTAAATAATAAGATAGATTTCTTGAAAGTTCTACTGACTTAGGAAGGTTTTCCCATATTGGCTCCTCCTAGTTATAGGATATTTGAGCAAATTGCTTTTTTTAATATCACAACTGTAAAATGAAGTTGAACTAAAACAGTCCTTTTAGCCCTAAACTGGTAGAATGATTTCTCTTTTATTGAGTGTTTTAACTTTCCTTTGTTAATGCAGTGTGGTCTTTGGAACAGTAGCATTGACATCCCTTAGAACAGAAATGCAGACTCTCCATCACACCGAAACCTGAATCAGAAATCTGTATTTTAACCAGGTAACTTGGATGCATATTAAAGAGATGTACAGTTGCCATCAGTTCAGTGCCAAGCCAATTATCTCTTAATTTTTGTTAGTTGCCTATTCTATTTCCAACATATCTGAGGTTTCCTCCCAAGTTGGCTTGAAGACTTAAAACTTTTCTGAGTGTAGTGTAGTTGACTTCATAGTCAGGAGTAGATTCTAAAATGGAAATTTAAGAACAATCTTCATGTTTTAAGCAGGACCCTATTAAAAGATAAAGCTTCTTTTATTTCAAGTCTCTTAAATGGAAACAATTTTGCATTATATTTAATATTTCTAGATGTGTTTCATAGACTTGAGAAACTATCAATTAGCTGATACATTAATGATTCTAGCAACTCAGGGAAAAGTAATCTTTATTTAGAATAAATAGTATTGTAGAACTCAAAGTCTATAGTATCTCTCCCTTTTTTGTGTATGGAGGTGTGATGAGGACGGACACAAACAGAAAATGCTAACAATTTTAATTCTGCAGGTTCTGGCAGCCAAAGTGACACTTATTATGCCAAGGTACAATGTATATTATGTTAAGGGATATTTTAGTTCTTCATGCTTTGCTGTAAAGTTAAGCAACAATCCCTTATTCATACAATTCTGAAATCTGAAAGTTATTTTTAAAAAATTTTTATAGCTTCCTTGGTATGACCTAACCTGATTTGGGAACAAAAAGTTGACCTGAATCTAAGCTGATTTGAGGCTATTTTTATTTAGACTTATCCCATTTAGTGCTAATATTCCTAAATCTTGCTGCAGAGATATTATGATGGGTGTTAACTAATAGCCCCCTGGAGAGTATTACATAATATAAAGTATATATACTAACTTACCATTTTAAAATCAGAAATTTTGAATTCAGAAAGATACCTGGCCCCATATGTTTCCTGACTAGAATTAGTAAAGATGGCAAGAGAAATTCTACATTCCAAAAATGTCCTTAGATATTGGTAGCAGTTTGGGATACTGGACATTGAAATCCTGAGGTTTTCTCTGGAGCAACAATAGTATTTGGAAAACTAGAAGTCGTTCAGTGAACTTAACACACTGGCCTTCGTGGAAAATGCTTGGTACATAGCATTGCAAAATGTCTAGTTACATGAGCTGTATTAGTTACATGAGATAGCTCTATTTGAATCATGTTATACTCCAGTACTTCAATAGAATTTCTCTGCAGGTGGTGTAAGCTCTAGGATGTGGCTTCAGAGGTAGGTTTCTAAATCAGGTAACCATTTAAATTTTGAGATAGTTCATTACATTAAGTGTTTGGAAACTTTGTAACTTGCTTACATAGTAAAATTTTTTTCTTTTGAATATGTGTGTGGTGTAATGTGTGAGCACTATAAAAATACCTCAACATGCTTAAACCAATAAGATCTCAGATTAATGAAGGGTTCTTATTGTGGAAACGTTTTTGAATGCTTTTGAAAAAATTTACTAGGCTCCATGTCTCAGTATTTTTTCCAGTGGACTTGGTTTTCAAGCTATTTTAGCTAGAGCTCTGATTATAATTAATAGATCAGCCTAATGAAAAATTTAAATACTGTTTCAGAATAAATTCTCTTCTAACCAACTACTTCTGTTAGCAGATCTGCTTTGATGAAGTCAGATTGAGTTGATTAGCACATCCCTTTTAACGTTTTGTATCTAAGAATGCAAAAGGCAATTAATGATTTTTTAAAATGGACTCTTAAATTTTTAAATATTCAGATTCTCTCTCTTGATTGTTAATATTTACGTATCCATTAATAGGGCCTGCCTTACCTAGATTGGGATTATTTTAGCTAGGGAAATAGAGTATCTTGTATGAATTTACTACATAGTGCTATTTCTTTCATGTTTCACAGTTAATTGTAGAAAAGGCAGGTTTTGGGCTCATTATGGAGACAAGTTTGGTAACTTAGATTCTGGGATGCAAGCAGATTCAACAGAACCTTTATTAATGGTGGTATTCTTTGACCACAAAGATGACAAAGATGAATAAAACTATCATTGAAATACACAGATTTAGGGACCAGTTGTTAAGGTATGTGTATCCCCTTGGCATGCATAGAGTTGCTTGTGTAAAATTGCAAAACAGCTTTCTATATAAGCCCAATGAGAATAATAGCATGTTAATGTATAAAACAGGGTTTAGGGGACCTGGTATTCTTTCTTTAGGCAAATTTAGACTCTTTTCTGGGAGGGCCAAATAGAATGGATAGCAGTGTAAATCATTTTTTAAAGGGGATAAAATGGTTTTTGCATTTATTATGGAAGATGGTTGAGCTGGAATACACAGAAGTCCCTACCAATCTGTGTATTCCATTATACTTCCTTTGCCAGAGTTGAGTTTGGGGTTCTTCCTCTCTGCCCTCAAAAAAAGCATTTTGAGACACTTAATTCTGATTAGGAGTAAATAAAAGTATTTTGTAAACTATATCTTATAAACTATAAAATCTAGGAAAATGGTAGGCTGCTGTTTTAGGCTGTCCATTGTGCAGACAAGCTTAGGAGGCCGTTGGAAGTGAAATGCTCTCACATTCTGGTAAGGCCTAGAAAACGCTAATACTTTTGTCCTTCACCTCCATTCCAGGGACATCCATGCACACTTAATTAAGCAATTTGTCCCAAGCTAACTGAAACAGATTTGCCCATCCTTTTTTCTAATCCAATGAATAATGTGTAGAACATTATAACTTGAATAGGAAATATTGGTACAGCATACTGAGTTGCAAGGATTAGTCTGGTGAAACCCTATCTAGCCACCATGCAGTCTTAAATGCCTGTAACTGAGTGACTTGCAGCAGGAGCCAAGATGATAAACTGTTGGAATGCTCTACTCTAATTGCCTTTCCTTCATTATCTTAGGTAAGCACACATTTTATCTCTAGGATTTACTTGGTGTGGAGTTTTGTTATCTTTTGTTCCTTTACTTTCTAGTTTTATAACCTTGTGAATTGATCTTTGTTACCTTGAGCAAAGTTATTTGGAGGTAGTGGGGAGCACAATGTTTTTTGGTTTTTGAAATCTGTAATGTGTGGGGACGTGATCCTTAGACATTCAGTTGCTTGAGACATTTTGAGTGCTTGGGAACTATGTGTGGCTAATGGCTATTGTTTTGGACAATGACAAAGAACATTTCAATCATCATGGAAAATTCTGTTGGACAGCATCACCCTATGGTAATTGTCATCACCCTAGGATAATTATTATTGTGAATGTGATTAGTATTAGCCATATCGATCTTTTTTTTACTGCAAAGATTTTCTGATGCCCAGTTTATAAAGAGCTTCTAAATAGTATCTTTTTAGCTCATCAACTAGGTTCAGCATGATTAGCATGTTATTATTTGTCATGACCAAAAGTAGGGTGGGCTGTCCTAATTGTTCAACATAGGCACTATAAATAACAAGATAAATAATACTCAGTTGAGAGAGATTTGCTATCCTAAATTCATGAAGAGCACCTACGGGTCAATAAGAAAAAGCAAAAAACATGATAGGAAAATGAACAAAAAGCTTGAAAACCATTTTTCACTAACAGTGTAGCAGTTTCACTCCCAGGTATGTGGCCCTAGACTCCGGCACTTAGACTAGTGCTACCTAAACTGCTAGTCAGCAAGATAGACTCTTGTGCCTGAATGTCAGGTAACACGCTGCTTGATTTTAACTTGTGGATCAGCTAGTTTGCAGATGACAATGTGAGTAGTGCTGCCTTTTGGTACATAAATAATAATAAGAAATGACAGTGTTTTGTAAAATGGCAAAAAAAAAAAAAAAAAAAAAGAACCCATAGGTCCTATTTGGGCAAATAAACGTGGTACATCTACAAAGAATACCACGCAGCAATGTAAAATAAATGGACTTCAGTCTTATCTATCTGCATGAAGGAATTGAAACTGTAAGGCTGAGCAAAAGAAGTCATGGTAAGAAAACAATGATTCCAGTCATAGATCAAAACCAGTAAAGCCAATATTTTAGGGGCACATAGAGGAATAAAAAGATTAAATAACAAGAGAATGATGATTAGAAAAGTCTGAACATGCTTCTTCTAGGTACCACTGCTACCTGGTGAAGATGGGTAGAGGCTTCTAAGGTTTCAGCCTTCCTTAACCTGGTGTTTTATTGCAGTAATTGTAATACACACATGCTTTATATAATAGAAATAAGTTTTCTTCTTGGGGAGGTGGCAATGAGATTTGCCTGAAGGTAATCAAAATAGTAGCTAAGTGCATTTGTTTTAAGGGTTATTTCTTGTGCTGCACTGGGAAAAGTAAAAAGCTTGTAAGGTTACTACTTTCTAATTATCAAAGGGATTTATTTATTTACTTCTGAACAGGTACATACTTCCTCGAGAAAAAAAAATTATTTAGTCTTCACTTCAAATAGTCAAGACACTTTTTTTTTAAGGGAGCCTGATCTTGTCCCTTTCACTCACAAACATATTGCTATGAAAATTCTGTATTTCCATTTTCTCATTAAAATGTATTTTAGAACTGTGAATTATTTCATTGGGCAGCCTTTTACATGGGTATTTCAAACTTAGCCATGTTGGGCTTGTTTCCTTTGGGATTTCACTGCCCTGTTATATTCCCTATTCATTCTTGTCTATTTTTTTTTAATTTTTTATTTTTCACCTTTAATATTATTCCTTTAGAGTTAGTTTTTTTTTCCAACTTTGTCACCTAAAAAAATAAAACTTAAGGGTGTCTATTGCCATTATTGGCTTACCTCTTAATTGTCAATTGACGTAACCCCTGTTCTGATTATCCTAAGTTCTCAATGTAGGTTATTATTATCCATCACTTATTTTTGATCCAGTATGTCAAGAGTTTATATGGTCTTATGATCATCACACAATTTCTACCTACCAGTTCTGGTGTGTACCTTCCTGAAACTACTTTCCTGGAGGCCTGCTCCAGATCTCATGTTTGCAGTACCAAAGTCATCCTTCTGTTCTTCTGGCCAATTATTTCTAAAATATTCTGTGTGGTAAGTAACATTTTTCTGTCAGATGTGGAATGTAGAGGTGACTCTAATAGCATTGTGTCTGTTTTTAAAGCTGTGAGCTGAGTTCTAAGTCATCAAATGCCAATGTAAAAAATAAAAGTGGAAATGCCCTTAGGCTTCTTCAGAGTAATAGTAGTGTAAATTTCAAAATATTTTAAGTTCTCGTTTTTAATGAGTAAAAATCCTTTTAGAAAACTGGTGTTGGTTGGGTTTCCTGCTTAGATGTCTCTGAAACAATACTCTCAACCTTTCAGCTCTCCCTGTTCTACTTCCAGGGAGGTCTTCACTTCAGAAATCCAAGACTCATATTCATCCAGCTTGGTGTCAAGTGGGCTGTTGCTGCCAGAATTATCTTGTGATTATTTGAGAGATGTATCAGTTTCTTCTGAAGTACAATCAACTGTAGAAGCCTTTGTAGCAGGTGTGTAACAAGGCAAGTGCCCAGCTGCTGTAGCCACTCCTCTTGGAGCTGCCCTCTTGATGACATGAGGACTCACGGCCTCATGAAAGGCTCCAGGGAGCAGTGTGCAGTTCTTGGGAGGCTTTTCTTTCCTTGGCAGCTTTTCATGGAAAATGTATTATCAAAAACACCAATATGAAGCTGTGAATAAGGAATGTTAAACAATTATTTTCTTCCCAGCTATGATGTCCAAGAGGAAATTACTTATAAAAATAGTATAGTGATTGCAGTAATTGTATTGGTGTAAAGTAAGCCAAGCTTTCTTTCACCATATATTAAGGTGTTTGGTTGTGAAAATAGCTTAAAGGCTCTTGTGGTGAGTAAGAGGACACATCCTTGGTAAAAATAAACTTTGGAGCTTTTGTTAAAAATAGGCTTGCTTTTAACTTCTAATGCATTGTGAAGAAACTCTAAGATTAAATAGGATTTTCTTAAGTTTAATGTAAGTCAGTGTTAAGCAGCAGTAGACAATAGTATATAGTGGTCCATAATGTGTTGGAGTCAGTATATCAGTCCTGTTTCTGATTTATAAGCCATAAAAGAAAAAATGGTGCATTGTCTTAGGAATTACACCCAGGATTGGAGCATGGGGGAAAGTTTATCATCACCTGGGTTTGAGTCTGCGTTCTTAATAGAGAGGTTCCTGGAAATTCCCTGTGGTGTGGATTGACTTGGTAGATCTGGCATACAGTATAGACTCTCCTTACCCCCAACAACACTTGCACACTTATTTTCATTCTGACTCCCTAGAACATGCAGTGTGTCATAGATTTTTGGCTTAACATTATCACCAAGTGACTTCAGATGCCTTTTAAACATTTTAGTCAAATTATTTCTTCACTTCAGTGCATTATAAAGCAGAAATGTAGAACATAAACCTTTTTTGCAACAGTGGAGCTTTAAAGTATTTTTGCTTACATGTTAAGAAAATTGCAAGCAAAGCCTTCTAGGGTTATGGTTATGAACTGCTTTTTAGGACTCTGAGATATTGGGGGTGGGAAAGACTCAATCAAGATCAGCCTACGCTTAGCCACCTGCTTAAACCTTTTCAGTTGTTCGGAATATTGGGCTTTCAAGTGACATTTCACTTGAACAAAGGGTTTATTGGCTCAAAACTCTGTTTCCTGAAGATTTTTTGTTTTGGATTCTTTTGAGGAATTAGTTTTTTCTAGGCATAACTTTTAATTTTTAACTGACAGTTGAGCTTTTTTGCATTTACATGTGGCTCACTTGTGTATCAAGGTTTGGGGCTACTTTTAAGGATGGACCATCTTTTTCAACACACTTCAGGGAGTTCTTTGCTGTTAACCACTCCAACTGTAAAGAATTCCCCATTCTTACAATCATCCTCGTCCTCCTGTTTCTCAGCACCTACTATGGGCTAGGAATTATGGGAATCTCAAAGCCTTCCCAGTGAGCATTGAAAAAGATGGACCAAGATAGAGCTCACTTATCTCCACATTTATATATAGACTTTATTAGTATCGGCTTTAGTCAACTATTGCAGTGCTCAGTATAGTTAAAGTAAAAAATACCACGTTTACATCTGGTGGTTTCAGGTGTGTTAGTCCTGTAATCCTTTTTGTCTGATATTACCAATATAATACATTTTATTTTTCTATCACAGTCCTTTTGTGCGTCAGCTACAAATTGGTAAACTAACCCTACCGTTACCTCAGAAGTGAGACCTCCAATTCAGTGATGGTAATATAGCCACCCTGCATGCATTATAGCTCTCCTTTAGAGCAGGGCACACTTTTGCATGTTTTTATTCATGTTGGTAGTACACTTATTTGTCAGCTGTTTTAGTTTGGTCCTCAATGTTTAAAATTATTTCACTTCTACAGAAGTCTAAAAATTTATAGTGATAGAAAACAGATAAATTGTTACCTGAGGTGGACTTGGGGGTTACTGCAAAAGGGACTGGAAGAAATTTATGGTAGTGGTGGTTACACTGGTGTGTACATTAGTCAAAGTAGGTCCACACTACTTACTGCATGTAAACTGTTGATAAGATAGGTGAAAAAGGAAAAAATAATTTCAAGTTTAGGGTTTACCTGAGAATTTAGACAAAAGATTCAGAAGGAACAAGGTTGAAGTGTAAAAAATAGTCATAAGAAAAATTGAAAGGCTATGAGTAGGCACAATAGGACGTTTTGGTGCCATGTATGTTTATTTAAAGAATTTTTTTGTTAATTGGTACCATATGTGAATAAACTTTGTAGAGTTTATTAACAACTATGGGAATTTATGTGTAAGAGAAATGGTTAATTTATTATGGGAGTTTCATTAAAGCTCTGTCAAAAAGACTGAGAGTGGTATTGTATTTCCAAAAGAGGACCTGTGTTTTCTAGGGGACTGCTGGGAGACCAGTGTTTCCTTCTAACATATAGGCATACCTCATTTTATTACATTTGGCAGATATCACAAAATTACTTTTTTTTTTTTAATAACAAATTGAAAGTTTGTGGCAACCTTGTGGTGAGCAAGTCTATTGGTGCCATTTTTCCAACAGCATTAATTTTTAGTTAAGATATACATATATTTTTTGCACACTTAGTAGACTACAGTGTTGTTTAAAACATAACTTTCATCTAAGACTGGAAACCAAAAAATTTGTGTGACTCAGTTTATAGCAATATTCATTTTATTGCAGTGGTCTGGAACTGAACCTGCAGTATCTCCAAGGTATGCCTATAATTTGGTCATCAGCATCTCTCGAGATAGCCTAATTAGTTGTTCTGTGCTGTAGTGTCTTCATCCATAAAATGAAATAATACCAACTTTGTGGTTTTAAAGGTTTACAGAATATTATATAAAGTATTTGGTACACTGCTATTAAAAATAAAAACTTGAATTTAGATTTAGGCTAGTTTAGCAGGCAGTGGGAGTTGAACTTGTACATTAATTTGCAAATTGTTGGAAGGAAAGAATATCCTTATCCCTGTGTACTATTCTAGAAAAAGCTCTGAAGAATGTGGGCATTCAGTAGTTAAGATTGGACTGAAATGGGCCTGATGTTTTTGTAACTATTTAGAATCCTGATAGTAGAGAAAAACTAGCCTTTCTGTAGACCCTGTAGTTGTAGGAAATTGAGCTTCATCTTGTTCTGGCTTTAAAAGCTTGTCTTTGGGGCGGGAGTGGGTGGTGTCTATAGGTCAGTGGTGGAGTGCACGCTTCGCATCCACGAGGTCCTGGGTTCAGTCCCTAGTACCTCCATTAAAAAAACAAAACTAGAATTTGCGTTTAGTAGCAGTTGTCTGTGACAGTTTATAATTGATAACCCAAGGTTCCCTAGTAAATACTGCTATATATAAAGTAGAATATACTCTCGTGAGCTGAAGTACGAGGCTAAAGATCTTAAGTATTTTTCATCATTAATAGAATAAGTGATCTTTTTGAATGACTATCTTTTATCTTTCCTATTTGCTTTAGTGCATAGTTGAATATCCCCCTAAAATTGATGTTCTAGCTGGTCTTAACATTGCTTAAAATATATATCCTCAAGCTTAAAATGTCTACTTTCTGGGCACAGATTTTTTTTTTTTTTTTTTTTTTTGGTGGTGGGGGGTTAAGTAGGTTTTATTATTTATTTTTAGAGGAGGTACTGGGGATTGAACCCAGGACCTTCTGCATGCTAAGCATGCGCTCTACCACTTGAGCTATACCCTCCCCTCTGGACACAGATTTAAATCATTTCTGGTATAACAACCTTTAGAGAATGTCCAGGCTATGATTTGAGTTTACTTGCCGTAAATATTAGGTTTCATGCAGATGTGCCTAAGTTAACTCCTTTGATAAAGTAAAAGTATCTTCACCTTTTGTAGTGTCTACCATTGCAAGAAAGAGATTTGCTCAGCTAAACTGAATGTAGTTGACTTCTTAGAAATAAAGCTGTTAGTGTTTTTAAAATACTGTTTGTGTTTCATGAAATCTGACTAATGCTATAGCTTACTGATGAGTTTGTTTTGGTGCAACCAAAAAGCTGACACTTTTGAGAAGGTTGAAAAGGAGTGTATTTTTAGGACAAGGGATGTTACCCAAGGTGAACTTCCAGCATAGAGCAGAGGGAGGGGAAAGGAGAGGAGGAAATCAAGGACACAGGAAAAGCTGTGCAGGTTTTAAAAGAGGTTGCCGAAAGCAAGTCTATGTCCATTGTTAATGTGGCAACCACAAATCAGTACCAGGCAATGAGTGGCATCCTGTCTGGGGGACTTGTTTTGTTTATGGACTTTCTTTGTGTTAAAAGAAATCTTTGCCTAAAAGTAACCTAAGAACCAGTGAATTCAGCAAAGAAGAGATGTGAAATATGTGTTGCTCCAGAGAACAGTGGGTAATCTGGAGAAAGGGGGAAGGTTTGTTTGGGGGAAGGATTGGATTTGGTCTGATGCCTTTTTAAAAATCAGAGTTCTTAGTACATAAATGGTTTAGGATGTATAGGTCTCGTAAGAGACTTAGATTATTAACTAGTTCCATTTTAATTTAGCTTGTGGTGGGATCTAGGCAGTCTGTGAAAGCTACTGGTTGTCCCCTCAAGTTGGCCTCCACTTTCACCCATTTCTACTACTTACATTTCATATGTACTAGAATTTTACTTGGAAGGCGGTTGTCTGCAGTTACCTGGTAGCACGCTGTTATGTGGCTGGCAGTGTATTGAAGTTCAGACTATTTTGATTTCTTAGCTGAGGATAGTTATTTCACTATCTTTCTTTACTTAAAATGAGTAAAATTTTATGTGTTAGGAAAGAACTACAAAACGAGATGAATAAAACAGACTGGGCCTGCAAATATGTAAATAAGGTAACCATGTTGACTTGTATTAAATTGTGCGTATGTGATGGCTACCTTCTCAAGAAATTGTCATATTGCGCTTGTTTTTAAATGTATGAGTACACATTTGCTTTACAGTGGGCACTAGAGGAAAGGATATCAATGATCCAGTGTTTCTGAAAGTGTTAAATGATCACAGATTGCTCACTAAATTAGGTACTTCTTATTAGCACACATGACAACTCCTACATTAAGTTTGACTAATGAAATAATACTGACTTTGAAATAACTTCTGTTTTGACAGTTTGTTGCATATTCTAAGGACCCAGACATAAGGCTTGGTGGCCCGTCTCTTGTTTTTCCTGGTTTATGACTTTCGGCTTTGTGGAATACGGCTGAGATGAAAGGATTTATTGACGATGCAAACTACTCCGTTGGCCTCTTGGATGAAGGAACAAACCTTGGAAATGTTATTGATAACTATGTTTATGAACATACCCTGGTAAGTGTGCTGTCTCACATTTTTCAAAGTACGGTGTTCACAAATTTCCGAATTCTAAAGCATCAATGCTCTGTTTCCAAGATCTTAATCGAGTAATAAAAGTACTTTGTTCAGATGTTGACTTTTCTAGATTGTCTTAACTTGACAACTCCCCATACCCCTTACATAGTGATGAAGTTTTCTTTCTACCTTTTTTTTTTTAATGCTTCCTGACAGTTCTTTCTCTGTGTGCACCTGACTCTCTTAATTTATATTTCAGATAATCTTGGTTGTGAATGTTCGCTGAGAATTTATTCTGAATGCTTACTCTCCACTCTCCTCCAAGTGTCAACTGATTGTTGAAGAATTGTTTTCATGTTACTGGTTTCAGTAATAGGATACCCAAAAAACTTCTCTCCTTCTTTTGACCTTTATAGATATGCTTCAATTTCCTCACATACCAGCAAAATCCTGTTATTTTTCTCTTGTACTGTCAAAATTCCTTTTTAGGAAGTGAGAGAGAGTGACACTGTCATATTGTTCAGTCTATTCTACAGCCAAGCCATTCTAGTTTTCTCATGTCACTAGGAACCTCCTAGTGGAAGTATGGTGACCTGTCTCTTAGTCACTTAACAACACTCTTCTTGGGTCACAATGTTAGGGATGGCAGCTTGCCTTTTAAGGACAGGGTAACTTCAGTACAACTGTCCTTTATATGCTACACATAACCTGTAATTTCCAACATGTCTGTTTCCCGGTCAGTATGTTTCAATAATGTACATTTTCAAGTGATGTGGATAAAAAAGTAGAAAACAGTAATATCTTCATGGCTTTTCAAACAATATTTGAATATTATATATTCTAAATAAGATTATTTTGTCTGCCATCTAACATTAGGTAATTTATGTTCTGGCTGACATGCAGTCATCTCTCTATCCTTAGAGTAGCCTCAAATTTGAAATCATTTACTGATCTCTCCCAGATCCCTAATTAAAATCAAGTTTTCTTTCTTTTGAGGGAAGAATATGCTTACTAAGGTTTATCTGACATTTAGCATACTTCCATATTTTAAAATTTTGCCATCTCTGTGCACAGAGACTTAACCAAATGCATCTCTTTAAAAATGGGTTTCTTTTGTTACCTTGTTTTACTGTCTTTAGGTGCAATTCATAATGGAGATAGTTCTTTTTGTTTGTTTTTGCATTCCTGGTTCTAATTGTAGGTCTATTTTAAACAGTGGAAGAAAGCATGGAGCGAAATAGGTCTTTCCCTCCCCTCTACTCAAAAAGTGAAATTGAGGCAATTCTGAAATAGAAAGTCATATTTTGAGAAAATGTTTAGATTCTCCTTTGTTTGCTTGATCTATCTTAATTGGTCTTAAAAAGCATTAAATGTGGTAATATGTAAATGTTTATGTTGGCTCATTTGTGGAGGAAACCAAGGGAGTTCTTCCCTACTCATTATGATGCTCTTTTCAATAGCTCTTAATGTTTCTTTTTTTCAAAACCATAATAGACAGGGAAAAATGCATTTTTTGTGGGAGATCTTGGAAAGATTGTGAAGAAACACAGTCAGTGGCAGAACATAGTGGCTCAGATAAAGCCATTCTACACAGTAAAGTGCAACTCCACTCCAGCTGTACTTGAGATTTTGGCCGCTCTTGGAACTGGATTTGCATGTTCCAGTAAAGTAAGTCATTTTCATTTTGTTAAAGTGCAGCATTTCAAAATTGACTAACTTATGGTGACCCCAAACAGTAGGAGAACAATTGCAAGGAAATTTGACTTTTGAATGAGTTTTTAAACTCTTGTTGAAATTTGCAGTCTAATGGAAATCTACAAACTTTTAAGTGTACCCATGAAAGGAAAGTTTCAGTGAAATGAGACTTCATAATCTTTCTTTATCTTTAATCAACAACTTTTATTTCTCATTCTTAGCCTATAGCTTGCTAAAGTTACTTCCGATTACAGCAAGGTAATAGCCTAAAATACGGGATTTCTCTGATGGTAATTACAGGCATACCTCTGATGCTGCAGGTTGGGTTCCAAACCACTGCAATTAAGCTAGTCACATGAATTTTTTGGTTTCCCAATTCATATAAAAGTTATGTTTATACTACCCTGTAGTCTGTTAAGTGTGCAGTAACTTCATATCTTTAAAAAAAATACAACATACATAAATAATGCTGTTGAAAAATGATGCTGATTGGCTTAATATGGCTTACTCAACACAGGGTTGCCACAAATCTTCAGTTTGTAAAAACGCAGTGTCTGCAGGTTGCAATAAAATGAGGAGTGCCCGTATACCTTTTTAAAGGTTTTAAACAGAGTAAAGTGTGGTAATCATTACCAGAATCTGAACTATGACATTATGTAATCCTAATTTAACCTTATATAATTTGAATTTAACCAAAAAAAAGATGTATAAGGCAGTAATGGAAAAGTAATAGAAATTTTGCCTTTTAGATGACATTGTTTAAAATCTATTTTTAGACGGAAATGGCTTTAGTGCAAGAATTGGGTGTGTCTCCAGAAAACATCATTTACATAAGTCCTTGCAAGCAAGTATCTCAGATAAAGTATGCAGCAAAAGTTGGAGTGAATATCATGACATGTGACAATGAAGTTGAATTGAAGAAAATCGCACGTAATCACCCAAATGCCAAGTAAGTATAAAACTAAGTACATGGGAATTTATTACTTAGGGTTTGGGTTTTTGACTTTAGCCTATAGGGAGGGGGGCATTTATGCAGAGCAGTGGTATATGTTGTAATTATTTTAACTTATTTGAAGTTCCAATATGGAAAGTGCTAGCATTTTATAGGCTGCCTGCGTCTGATCCTTCATGTGGAGTTCAGATGAGATAAGGGCATTTGGGGATATGAATTTATAATCTTTAATTCAAGGAAGAAAATTTGGTAGGATAGTCAGATTACGGTCACAGCTACATTTTCATAATTATTAATCATGCTAGTTATTTGTCATATTGGGAGCAGGATGTGTTTTGTTGAGCTTTTTTTCCTGGTTAGCTAAGGGTTTAAACTAACCTTGGCCATAGTTTCTTGAATGGCCATCCTTAGTGTCAGGAGTTTTAAGAGGCTAGTCCATAGATTCCAGAGATTTCTTTAAGGCCCATACCTCTCTTCAGACAGGACGTTTAATGATTTTACTCTTAATCACACATGCGTCCCAAGATTTTTTTTTTAATGGAGGTACTGGGGATAGAACCGAGGACTTCGTGAATGCTAAGCATGTGCTCTACTACTGAGTTATCTCCCTTTCCCCCACCAAGATTTTTTTTAATTAAAAACTTGTGAAAAATTTTAAGGCAAAATTCATGTTGTCATGCACTATCATGAGAACTTAAGACTATACTAAAAGTATATTAATACAAAATTGTTTACTTTTTTAAGTGAGTCTTTGTGTATGTTACATGTTTCTGAAAATGTGTTATCATGTCCATATTTTGCTAATATCTATAATTTTCTTACTGACTTTAATGATATTCTTAGAAAAATTGTCCTGATAGGATTTAAGATTGCCTAAGTCTTGATCATTTTTGTCTTGATTGTCATGATTTGGAAGGAAATAACCAAATAGATTTGAATCAGTAGTCTAAAAGGCTACTGTTGAGACACATTAACTTTAAAAAAACTTCCCAATTTTTTTGTTAGATGTATAAGGCTAATGAGAGGACTGTTCAGAATAAGTGGTAGAAGTTCAGTTAGCTAAAACAGTTCAGGTAATTTGAAACATTTAAAGCCCCGATAGTTTTTACTGAAAGACAACGATGGCATTGCTGTTCAATTTAGTCTTTCTAGGTGGATTTATGGACTGGTGGACTTCATTTGAAAGTAATGTCTTTCATTACAGAGCCCAACCTACTCTTGCTGCTACAAAAGAGTCTTAACTTCCTGCATTTTCCACATTCCCATCCTTGTAAGCGTCATTCTTTAGGCCCTAATTGCTAGTTTTTTCTCTATACAGGATTGTTTTTCATTAGGTTCACTTGATTCATCCGTCGCTGGATTTTGGAGCGCTGACAGCATAGTCAACACACTTCCTACAATCTTCAGGCCTCACATGTGCTGATGATGATGTAAACCAACTCTGCCCCAATCATCTTCCCCTTCTCTTAGGGTCTTACTACATATTGCAACAGAAGATAATATTGGAGGTGAAGAGGGTAACATGAAGTTTGGCACTACTCTGAAGAACTGTAGGCATCTTTTGGAATGTGCTAAGGAACTTGATGTCCAAATTATTGGGGTTAAGTGAGTATTTGTTTTAAACTTCATTTTGTGTGATAATCTTTGTCTTTATGCTTACTGATTTAGGGTTTCATTTGCATAAACTTCAGTAGATTCAATTTTCAGCTTAATATACACATTTTATTCGTTTAGGAAAATAAATATGCTTTATCATTCGTATTATTTTGTGCCTGCCCCTCCCCACCCCAGAAAGAGATTAAAATAGTCAATAACAATTCAGTTAGTAATTTAAATCACCTCTTTTTAAATTGAATGCAGGGATTTACTAGCATTCTAATGAACACCAAAATGACATTCAACTTCTAAGTTGTAGATGTTATTTCATTTTTTCTTTTTCGTATCCTGAAACTTTTTCTCTTTTTTTTTTTTTTTTTAACTTTTTGTTGTTTGGTTTTGTTTGGGGTTTTTTAGAGGGAGGGAGGGAGGAAAGTAATTAGGTTTATTTACTTTTAATGGAGGTACTGGGGATTGAACCCAGGACCCCATGTGTGTTAAGCATGCACTTTATCACTGAGCTACACCCTCCCTGCTTCTCCTTTTTAATCCCTCAGGGGCACTTTAAAAAATTAGTAGACTTTATTTTACCCTCTCAATTTGTATATGTAAGGAAACTGAGACCCAGGAAGAGTTAATGATTAGATGATAGTTTCAGAACTATGGTCTGTCACATTTGGAGCACAAAGCTCCACATTTTTAAATTGTTCATCAAGATGGTCAAGAATAACTACTTTTTGAACTTCCTGCCTTAGTTGACAACATTGACAATATTTGAGAGTTCTCGTATTTCAACTAAGTTTTAACTTTTTTTTAGTTAACATAAAGGAAGGTTGACTGAGGGTGTATTCTTCTGTGAATTTTAACATATTTGTGTAAACCACCACCATAATCAGGGTGCAAAAAACCGTATTTCAGTTAAACTTACATATTTGAGTTTTTGAAAAGTATCACTACTGATAAGTCATTCTAACTTATCACTAGTGCTCAGCTGACTTGATGTTCACTTGTATTTTATTTCACAATAGATACATTTTATACTTTTTAGATAAAACATGTATCTAAAGATTTTGTCACCCAATTATTGGTGATGCTTGTTACTTTACCATACACGCATAAAGCGTGTTCCTATCTGATAGCCATGGAGCATGACTGATACCTTATTGTAAAAAAGATTGTTTATAAAATTGTATTATCCAAACACTGCCTTTTCTAAAAGCCTCATGCTATAACTTGGATGATTAGAGGCTGTGCTTCTAATGCTTTAAATATTTGGTAAGGTTAATGTGAATATTTTTTTGTATCAGTATGGTGAATGAGAATTGAAAGAAGTTATAGAAAGTGCTCTAAAACATGCTGTGACTTCAAATTTATTACTCTATTTCTTTCAGATTTCATGTTTCAAGTGCTTGCAAAGAATCTCAAGTATATGTACATGCTCTATCTGATGCTCGGTGTGTGTTTGACATGGCTGTAAGTTTTTCCCTTTATTTTAATATATGTATGTATATGTATAACTGAATCACTTGGTATGCATAAAACTAATATTGTATATAGACTATATGTCAATAAAAATAACGTTAAGTTATTTTGATATTTTAAGTCAGGATGTTATTTTAAGACTAAGATTCAGTGGTTTTCTACCTCTGAAGTACTCATTTGTGACATGCACATTTTTTAAAATGAGTGTGAAGGGATGATAAAGTAATTTACTTGCATATGTCTAAGGTAGTACAGACAACATAAGACAGTATAAATAACACTGAATTAACCTGCTTCTGTTATTAGAAAACAAAAAATGAAGGTCAGAACAGATACTATTCACCTCCCTGGTTGGGATTTTTTGAAATGTCCCTGTATGCATTATGATTTGGCAGAGCATTTAAAGATTTTCCTCCCCTTTCTCTAGGGAGAATTTGGCTTCACAATGAACATGTTAGACATTGGTGGAGGCTTCACAGGAACTGAATTTCAGTTGGAAGAGGTAAATGTTCAGTAGATGGACATAACTGGAATAATCTCCCACTCTTGGCTACCTACGTGGTAGATGCGTGTGTAGTTTTTATAGAAGGAACTAAAGCCTGTGGCATCTTTTTAAAATTTGATTCTAAGAAAATGAATGGGCAGTGTAAAGACCTAGCCATCTTCGACAATTTGAACTCTGTAGCATGATTTTATCACAAAAGTTTATTTCAGTACTTGACGGCACAAATGAATTCATAACTTGGACAGCTTGAAAACTGTTTTATCCAGATACACATCACTCTTCACTTTTCCAGTTTGGAAACTGATTTGAAATTTTGGTCCTTGGTTGCTAGTGACTGAATATAGAAACATGACTTTAATCACCAGTAGCTCTTTGCCATTGGAGTTAGGAATTTTTTTTTTAGGTTAATGCTATTCTGATAGTTAGAAAATAAACTTTGATGACTTGAAAGCTTGCTTCAATGCTAAGCTTCCTGGCCTATAATTCAACTACTTAATTTTCCTAGAAAATTTAATAGCTGTTAGTCTCTTACTGTTGTGAATTATCTAATCCAATATTGAAACCTTAATGTGGGGTTTAAAATCCATAGGTTAATCATGTTATCAGCCCTTTGTTGGATGTCTACTTTCCTGAAGGATCTGGCATTAAGATAATTTCTGAACCTGGAAGCTACTATGTGTCTTCTGCATTTACACTTGCAGTTAATATCATTGCAAAGAAAGTTGTTGAAAACGATAAGTTTTCCTCTGGAGGTAAGTTACAAAGTTTATAGTTTTGTTTCTGTTAGTAGATAATTCCAATTAATTTGAAGATGAATTTATCAGATATTACTCAGGTATAAATTATACTGTAGGACATTTTATGTATTATAAAGTTGTAGGTGGTCTTCATCCATTATAGGCAACAGCAAGGGAGCTTTTCAAAATGCCCTAGCCAAAGTCCCACTCCTTAAGACTTTCTGAATCCAACTCTTAATGGTGCTGATGTTTGACAGGTGTATTTTAGGTAAACTTCCCCAGGTGATTGATTTTTTCCCCTTAAGAACCAGTACAATCTTAAGCGTATAATTTGACAAGTTAATGAAGGCATACACCGACATTCCTATAAAAATATAAATTTCTTATCTTGGAATTTTTTCCCATTTTTGTTCCACTGCCAGGTAATCACTATTCTGATTATTTTTCTACCATAGATTAGTTTGGGCTGCCCTCGAACTTGTGAATGAGTATACATTTATCCATTCTAAAGTGGCCTCCTCTCCACTGTGCAAGTTGCTCCTCACCTTTACTGATTTTGTGTGTGTGTGTGTGTGTGTTTTAAATTTTATCCATTGAGCAGTTGTGTGGTGGTGGTACCTCATTGTAGTTTTAGTTTGCATTTACTTGGTAACTAATGATGTAGAGCATTTTTTTCATATGTTCAGTGGTTGTCCTTTGTGAAGTGAGTTCTGTATTTTAGGCTATAGTTTTAAAGTATGTCAGTATATTGGTGTTTATGTTTTGAGGAATGTGAAACTGAGTCAGTTGATAACTACTAATTCAAGCTATTTGATACGCCTTTTAGATGTTTTACTATAAATTCATCTATACTTTCCCTGTTTTATTTCAGTAGGAAAAACCGGAAGTGATGAACCAGCCTTCATGTATTATATGAATGATGGTGTTTATGGTTCTTTTGCAAGTAAACTATCTGAGGACTTAAATACCATTCCAGAGGTTCACAAGGCAAGTTTTATTACAAATAATATTAAAACTGCTTATTTGGCAGTTTATGAACTGAGCTGTTACTTCTAAGATGCATCCCAATTTTGGAGTAATACTTTTGGGTGGGGAATGTAGTTCCTTTTTTGAGGATTTGCATTCCACTGGCTAAGTCCCTTTAGTTGCTGCCTCCAGTGGAGTTAAGGAGGAGCACCACTGCCCCTGACTCTAGGGCTTTCTTTCAGTGACACATTGGATCTGAGGTAGTGAAAAATGCTCTTATCAGCCTCAAATTCAGTGCCTACCTGAGTAAAAATTTAATGAACAAGAACTCCTTTTTCCCTACAGAAATACAAGGAAGATGAGCCTCTGTTTACAAGCAGCCTTTGGGGTCCATCCTGTGATGAGCTTGATCAAATTGTGGAAAGCTGTCTTCTTCCTGAGCTGAATGTGGGAGATTGGCTAATCTTTGATAACATGGGAGCAGATTCTTTCCATGAACCATCTGCTTTTAATGATTTTCAGAGGCCAGCTATTTATTACATGATGTCATACAATGATTGGTAAGATGGTGTTGTTTTATTTTAAAGCAGTTTGGGTATTTTAGGTGACATAAAATGCTTGCTAATTTTAATTCTGTAATGAATGCATAACTTCGTAATAGCAAAATGATCTCTTAAGAGTGATTGGAAGACCAGTTATTTTATAGTCCTATTTCATTATTCATTTGTTACGTGGTTGTGTGGTCTTTGTACTTAAATTCAAACGTGTTAATTTTTCCTTATGTAGGTATGAGATGCAAGATTCTGGAATTACATCAGACACAATGATGAAGAACTTCTTCTTTGTGCCTTCTTGCATCCAGCTGAGCCAAGAAGATAGCTTTTCCACTGAAGCTTAAGCAGGCATTAATGCTTCTTTAGATCTGAAGTTGCAGGTTAAGCTTGTCTGGTCTACATTCCAGTGTGGAAAAAATTTGAACAATCTTATTCTGTTAATTCTCTTGGAAACAAAAACTATTAGTAATAGCTATTTGGGACCAGACGAAATCAGCTCTTATCTATAATTCATTGGGCATAATTGGGAGATTTAGATAATGTATCCAGATTTAAACTTACCAGTTTGCCCTACCCCCTTAAGCATTTAAAATAAAATATGCAACAAAATGGATGACTTAGTGGAGATGGAAGCCCATGAATTGGGTTCCCCATTAAACCGTTTACATACAAGTACACAGTTTTTATACTAAGGATTCGTGTTAAAAAGTCTTGTAAAGTTAACGTCTTTCACCCAGATATATCAAATGTCAGTGGAAGACCAGTGTGACTTCATTAGATACGTTTAGTGTATTTAGAATGTGTAAATTTGTGCTTTGAACTGTAGTTTAATAAATGTAAAATTGCATCATAGTATTTGTTGTATTTGACCTAATGTAACCCTTGTATGATTGCAATAAAATTTTGTGTAGATTTTACTGTTTTTTCAGGCTAAAACTTTGGGAAGGGGGCTAGCTAGCAAAGGTAGTTTTGAAATAGATGTGTATATGGACTGTTTTGAAGGTTATTTTCCTTTATAGCCATTTAAGTTTAGTTTGGCTTAGTACTATTTTTCAGTTATTTAATTAGTAATTTAAGTAAATTGTTTGGTAAATCATTGTGAAGTTCAGATTCATTATGGAGAGTTGATGTTCAGTAAGCATGATGTTTAACAATTTTAACACCAAAAAATGTTAATTCTGCATAAACCAATTGTAATAATTAATAGGTGTTTCTGTATAGATAGAATGCATAGAGTACCTTAGTAAATCTCTGAATCAAATCTTTTGGCTGAAATGGAAGATTCTATTAAATACTTTGAATAAACTTTGGGGGAGGGAAATAAAATTGCAGAAAACTGCAGCGCACTAAATCTTAAAGAAGGGCTACATCTATATTCAGAAACTGATGCTCTTTTGCACGGAATATTATTTAAATTCAGAGTTGTGAGGGGATTGGGGTGAAGCACACCTATTTTCAATTTCTCAGTTGCAATGATTTCAAACTTAGGGTTTGTTGTTTTAGCTATTCATTTAGTTTCTTATTTCCCATTTTTTCAGCTTAGTGTAATTAGTTTTAATTCTTTTTCATACTAAAATTTTATGGTGATTGGGGGAAGGGAGTTAGTCACTAACCTGACAGTTGTTGCCAGGAATTCACATTGTTCACTGCTAGTATATTAGTAATCCTAGATCTCAGAATCACAATAGTAATAAAATAAACAACAGGGGTCATTTTTCCTAACTTACTCTATGTTCAGATGTGGAATTTCTGTCTCCCAAGAGGAAATGTGACTTCACTTTGGTGCCAATGGACAGAAAATTCTACATGTGCTACATAGGAGAAGTTTGGAATGCACTTAATAGCTGGTTTTTGCACCTTGATTTCAAGGTGGAAAGAAATTGATCATGAATCTCTAATAAATTTCAATCTCTTAAACCAGTAGGTGCTTAATATTTTTGATTTGATTAATTCCCACTTGAATTTTATGGGTTCTATTAATAAAAAAAAAAATTAGGACCCCAATCTGTTGTCATCTAATTACCCTTGGACTTTCCAAGGTATAATGTGGAGTTTTATGCAAAATTCCAAGCTACCATGCAACTTTTTTTATCTGTAACCAAGGAGGAGGAATTGTTCCCAACCTTCTTTACATGTTGTGCTTTTTGGTCCAGAAACGCCAAATCTTTTAAAAGATGGTACAACTTTGAGTTCTTGGCTTGACTGTACAACTTTGAGCTTCATGGCATGTCAATTTTGCCGTATTTTATAGGAGAGCTATTCTGTGCATAACAGCTCAGAGTTGCAAGTACGACATGTGAATGATAGGGTAACTTTAAAACTGTCTGTATTGTATTTGAAGACTGTTTGCCATAAATTTGAAGTTTGAACTAATGTATTTCAATTTGGTATGCTAAAAAAGTACTGAATTACTGTAACAATCTTTTTTTAAAACAACGTTGTAATCTCAGTTCAGAATTTAACTGAAAATATAAAACCCAAATGATTTCTATATAGTAAATTGAACTGTAAAGGTAACTTGTGTGTGATTCTGAATACACAGATAAAATGTTTTTATTCCTCCTTATGTTTTAGTTTTACTTTGTGTCATGAAAGAGTTGTAATTTTACACACAACTTTTTGTATATTAACCTGCATTCTTTCAGAATCTTTTTTAACATAACAAAGTGAATCTGGTAAAATGATTCTGGGTATTACATAATGGAACCCTGAAGGCTTTGATAAAGTCCAATATATATGTGAGTGCAAAGATTTTTCTAAGGCCGTGTTTTCTAGACACGGTAATTCACCAGCTTCCTAACAATTTTAAACTTAGACTTAAATGAAATAGTTCTGTATAAATTAAGCTAGATATTCCAACTGAAGGTGTGCACTGGTACCATTCAGTGCAAATACTGGGTTAAAAAAAGCCACAGTTCTCTTTGTTGTTAGGGAGTTACTCTCCATTTCCTCACTGGAGTTAATAGCAACTGGACCATAATGTAGTAAAGAATGCTTGGTTAATTGGCTTCAAATCAAAAATCAGAAAAAAAAATTAGTCTTCTACATTCAAGTTGTGAATAAATCCTGCAAATACTTTAATCCCTGCCTTGTCCACCTTGAAGTAAGGATGGAAGTGTGGTATAGTATGTATGGATGCAGGATTTCGTGGGAATAAACCTGGCCTAGAGGTAAGAAACAAAAAATAGTTCTCGTCTCTACCTGCTTAAAGCAATAAGCTACCAGCTTTAGGATGGCTGTATTTTTGTAGCGTAATTCACAGCTATGATTTCTGGAACCCTTTCCAAACTGCTGGAACTGGAATCAATTAGTCAACTACAGTTTGGATTGGATTGTTTTTTAGCTCTTTGTGTTGCTAATTCGAGGCAGAGGAAGGTCTAGAAATGGGAGCATTTTATGTCTTAAGTTTGAAGAAGCTCTAGTGATGTACAGTCATCCACTTGGGAAGTAAAAGCTAACCTGAAAAGATTTCCGAAGAGTGGCTGTTACCTATTCCTAAAGATAGGAATTTTGTTTTCCTTTGATTAATTGTGGGAGCTGCATGTATCTTACATATCGTCCCCCAGATAGGAATACAGAGAAACACAAACCCATTCCAGACTCAAAGCGCTTGGACTTCAGTGTTAACAGTTTTAAGAATTTGGGTTTTTCCTATTGGAAGCTGGGACTGGGCAAACTTACGTGTTTTTTTTTTTTTTTAATGGCAGTGAATAGAAAACTTAATCTACTCAACATGGTCATTTTGTGTGTTGTCTTGGAGCAGGTAAGCACCATCTTTCTTACTCCTGAATTTCTTGACCTAAATTTGACTTCAGGAATTCCATTTTAAATGATGTCACATCTACTGTAGTACTGCTTATGCCTGTCAAAACTCTTCATGGTTGATGGTTTAGTGAGAAGATTAGCACTGCATTAATTATGAGAGGTTGAAAAGCTAGTCTACAGTTGACTAACAGATGAAGTGATTGTACATTTGGCAATACAGGGGTTGCATGAGAGTGCAAAAAGAAGGCCCTGCGGTAAACTAGTAGGCTCTTAACGCTGGTTAAATTTAGCCCTAGATTCCAGTTAAAGCTTTTCCTAAAAGATCGTGCCAGACTACATCCTGTGTGCCTGTGCCTGCAACTTTGTCACCACTGAAGTTTTTAGTATGCAGAGGAAGGGGGGCACTCCTGGGCTAAAATTGAGATTTTAATTATTTGAATTCCATTGATTTCCTCCAATCTATTTTCTGTTTCTCAATTACTTTATGGGAGATTTTCTCAGCTCCACATTCCAAGTCTATTTTTTACCTCTGCAACTTGTACAAGCTAAGGAAGAGTGCACTATCTTATCTCCAAGAAAGCGTTTTGGAAGTTCCCCCAGCCAATCCTTTCCCCAGTCCTAGATAGTATTTTTTTTTTTTCCCCTAAGTTTCTGTTTTGTCTGTATCTTTCATTATTAGAGTCATTCCTCAAATGTGTGATAACCTTTGTGTCTGAGTGGGAGACTAAAGAGCTAATAGGAAGCTTGAGTGCATGATTGCAGTTTGTCAACTGAGTGTGCTCTGTCCTAGTGGACCAGTTGGGGAACCTGTTAACATATTTGGAAGTCCTTACCCTGTCTCAGTGAATGCTTTTCATATCTGCTGCTTGGGGGATAATAGGCCATCTGCTAGCACTGTAGGAGACATCTTGGGTGAGAGGGTTGGATTTCTGTATTCAGTGTGCATGCAGTAGAGTACCCTTGCCCTCAGTGATGCTCAGTGGCCATTCCAGAGGCCTGTTTACCCTCTTGAGAGTAAATCTTCAGTCTTGCCAAATGAGAGAGGACCCTTGCCCAACTGTTTAGCATAGAAAAGAAGATCTGGAGATTGGCTGCTTAGACTTAGAGAATATCCTTATGTTGCCCCTACATCCAGATGTTGGAACTGCTGCAAATTTCTCTGCACCTTTTAGAATTTGAGTTTTCTGTTTTCCTTGCTGCTTGGCACTCTCCTGCAGCTGCTAAATAATTTACCAATCTGTCCACTTTCCAGCTTCTATTTTTTCCCTCTTTTCTTCTGATTTTTCCATCCTTGTGAATTTTCACCTTTATAAATTATTTGAGCTCAGGAAGAATCGTGTTTCCAGTCCACTGATGTAAATGTACCTCTTAATATATGCCACAGAGTCAAATTAAGAGATGTTTTACATTGGGGGTGACCATTCACACTGTCATTCCATGTGTCTCATGGAGCTAAAATTGGGAGGAATTTTAAAGATATTCTGGCATCCAGAATGTAAAAATTCACAGGAATGGTCATTTTAACATTTGACTTGAGTCCACTCTAAAGTTTCATATTTTTATGGATTGTTGGTACACATACCAATAATAGAATAGAATTTTAATTTCTGCATTTATCTAAAATTGTTCTTTTTTAAGCTTAGTGGGGTGCTTTTAAGTTGTGATTGATGCAGCAGTCAGTACTCTGAGCTTTTGCTACAAACCAGTCTTAATGCACTTAAGGCAAATTTATACTTTCTACTGCTCAGTAATGCCCCTCAGCTTTAGCTACTTCTTGTCTATGACTTAAACCTCTCCTCTTAAAGTCGTCTCTCTTACTGTTAAATTCTCAACAGAAATAAAGGCAGCGAGAGCATTTTCAAAGTTTGTTTTCTCTTTTTCTAATTCTACAAGAACATAAACAACACATGAAGAGCTTGTTAAACCCATTCCAATCATTTTGAAACTTTTATTTCAAATAGTGCAGTGAACGGCCTTCAGGTCCTGCAGGTGCACTGTGACAGTGGACAACATACAGGGAGACCGTCTGAAGTCGCTTCCCTCAGGTGAGCCCTCGAGTACACCTGCAGTGCCTGGAAATGGCAGGTTCAAACTACCTTCCAAAGGGATTTGGCGACTGCCACCCTCCAGATGGTTCTCTAGCGGGAGTGGGTGCGCCTGAGTTCAGGCCCAGCTCAGAGGGCAACTGTAACTGACAGCATGTCCGAGAACCAGTTCCCTCATCCTGAGTGCTCCCCCACCTTTTAAAAATTTCTTTTTATTATTGCATAACAGTTGATTTATAGTATTGTGTTAGCTTCTGGTCTACAGCATACAGTTATACACACTACACACTACACACACACACACACACACACACTCTTTCATTATAGGTTATTACAAGATATTGAGTATAGTTCCCTGTACTACACAGTAAGACCTTGTTTGTCTATTCTGTATGTCGTAGTTTGTATCTGCTAATCCCAAACTCCCAGTTTATCCTTCCCCCACCTTCCCCTTTGGTAACCGTAAGTTTGTTTTCTATGTCTGTGAATCTGTTTGTTTTGTAAATGAGTTCATTTGTCTCAGTTTTCTAGATTCCACATATAAGCTTTATCATATGATATTTGTCTTTGACTTACTGAGTGGCCCCTTTTAATTTTCAACATTTTAACCTCTTCCCAAAACTCAGCCGCCAGACCAGGAGCTCAGAAGGCCACCACCCACTTCCCTGTACCTCACTCACCCCCCCTGGCTTCAGCCTGCTGACTACCCACACTGTGTGACCCAGAAGGTCTGCAGCACCAAACTGTCCTAACAGAGGTGGCCAAAGACCTGGTTCCAGAGCCTTGCCTCCTCTCTCCTAACCTGGACTATTTCAGTGGTTTCTAACTAGTCTCTCTGCTATCAGGGTCTCTCCTTGGGCCACCATCCTTAATGGATACAGAGCAAGCGTTTGTTTCTGATTAAATCACTAGTTGGTTTTAAAATTTCCCTTCACAATTCTGTCTGGGATCTGTGCTTTCTAGGCTCAGGTCAGCCTTCAAAACGTAAGTCTCGTTGCAACTCATCCTGTGAGATCCCTCAGCTCCTCTCAGAGAGTGTGGCTCCTTCACAGCAACAGCTGAAGAAGAGTTCAGCTTTATCGTTCATTCATTCATTCGATTGTTCATTTATTCTCCAACAAATATGTTTTGATACTTCGAGGCCAGGTGCTATTCTAGCACTGGGAAAACAGTAAACAAAATAGCCCCAAATCCCAGCCCATGTGGCAGGCCTCTTAGAACCTTCCAACTGACCTTTGGATTCTGAGAGACAGGCCAGCCCCCACTTGATCTTTAGGACTGCTACTGTAAGTGGTCTGACCCTTCAGGTCCCCCATATCCCTCGTCCAGGATGCTGTGCTGGGCAGGAGTCAACTGTGTAGTATCCACACAACTCCAAATACACACCAAGCAACCGCAGGTGGTTCTGTGTTACAGAGCTCCCCAGCTGTGTCTGCCGGTGAGTTCCTCTTCCAGCTTGAAACAGAGACTCCCCTATTCTGTCATCTGATGCCCCACTCAGAGTTCATGAAGCAGCAGCAGAGCCTAGTGGTTAAGGACATAGACTTGGGCTTCCTAACTCCATGTCTACCACCTACTAGCTGTGTGACCTTGGATGAGTTATTTAACCTCTCTGAGCTTTAGTTACCTCTTCTGTCTGTGTAACAAAGTGCCCTCAGACTCTGAGCTTCATTTTTTCACCTATAAAAAAAATAGGATTTTAAGAATTCAATGAGTTTTAACATTTAAAGTGCTTGGAAACTGGTCAGCATATAATAAAGTTTCCATATGGGTTTGCCATTATATTTCCTGGACTCCTGCTCCTTGAATCTCCCTGGGGTTCTGAACCCTCTCACTCCTGATGACACCTGAATAAAATGGCTTTGTAATGGAGACTGGAATTACTGATGACTTACTCCTTCCAAAAATTCTTTGAAATACCTTTCAGAAACTAGATAAGAAAATGGCAGTAAAGTGGAAAACAACTTCAAATATTAGAAAAAATATTTTCTAATATTAAGGTAAGGTAAAGTTAGTCCAAAAGTGATTATCATAAGGTCCTGTGAAAGTCTGACCCCATTTTGCCTCTGGGGTTCCTAGCAGCCAGGGTTAAAAAGGAAACACTTAATTCAAGTTTTTAAAATGTCAACAAAATCCAAAGCATCCACAGGATATAAGTAAGGCTTTCCTTCTACAATGAAGATAACAGTACCAGGGCAATGAAGCTCAAAATGCGTTTTCTGGCAAGGGCCCAGATGCAGGTGGCTGGCTTCCCTGTTGATGCCAACATCTCACGAGGCTGGCTGACACTCAAGAAAAGCTCAAGGAGTGGGCGGCAGTGGCAGATCTCGCCACTAGATGGTGCACGTGGATTACCTTTACTCATAATGCTCGAAGTTGCAGCAATTGTTTTTCAGTGTACTTAGCTTTCACTTAGTATTAAACCCTTAGATTCTATCATGTTTCTGAACGACACACAAGCCTCCGCCTGTCTGTCCTTTGCATCACTTACGTAGGTTTTGAGGTGGTGAGAAGCCAGGAGAAAGAGAGGATTCTGCCTCACTTTCCCTCCCCTCCTCTATATAATCGCCCCCCCCCCATCAGCAACAGCTTTTACCACTGCAAATCCCAAAGTACAGTTTTCCAGTAACCATGACAACCGCTGGAGCTGAGCCTAATGACAAGTTACCATGACAACTCTAAGCCCAAGGGGGACCCTTGTTCCTGGGTGTGAGACAATATAACTGAAGACTAGAAGTCCTGGATGCTGAAGGAACGTAGTGGTTAAACTTTTGAGTGTGGCTTTTTCCAGATGGGTTTTGAACTCTTTCAAGTTGGGATGTCAGGCCCACCAATGACATGCCTATGGCCACACAAAGCCAAGTTTACTTAGCTTGATGCATCCAGTGAACTCACAGACCAGGCAAGACTTTAGAGCTTCTCAGTCTTTGAGGGTCAGGATGGGCTTTTTGTAGCATCAGGTGGTGGAGGCAGGCTCCAAAAGCAGGGAACAATTATGACTGGTTGGCTGAGAGAAGAAGGACTCTAGTTGACTGGATCAGGTTCAAAGAAGGGATTTTTTTTATCTCTGGGGAACATTCCCTGTGTAGCTGTGGCTTTGCTAGATCCATGGGTCAGTTCTTGTGACTTAGAAGTTGAGATCTTGAAGGCAGTCATCAGTTAGCTGGTTTCTCAGTCTGCCATCTTTCAGCAGCTCTTGAGGGCACGGCTGTATCATCTCATATCCCCAGAGCCTGGTGCATAACAGATGCTCTTTGTTGGGTGGATGAATGAACTCACAGACGCCCCCTCCTTTCTGTGCTTCTGGTTCTCCTGGGCTTGTCCCCAGATGGGTGAGCACACAAGGCAGAGGATTCATGGAACACGTATTTCTGAAGCACTTACTTCATGCCAGGCACTGGGCCAGGTGCTGGGAAGATCATGATGGGCAAAGCAGACACGACAGCGTCCTGAGGGAAGCTGGCATGGATCGAACCAACAAATACCTGTAGGACTACAAAAGAGTCGAGGCTTTGAAGGAGCAGCACTGGTGCTAAGAGCACATGATGGGGCACTAGTCTGGGTCAGGAAGAGTTCCTGGTGAAAGGATAGTTGCACTGAGATGTGAATGAAGAGTGGGAGTTGAGTAGGGGAACAGATGGAGGGAGAATGTTCCAGGCAAGGGGTACAGCAGGTACAAAGGGCAGGGGATGGATATTCAAAAGTCTGAGAAAAAGGCCAGTGCTCCTGGAGGGAAGAGACTCATAGCACAAGCACATGCAGGACAGGGGCAGCCCAGGCATGGCTCTGCAGGCCTTTTTATATATTTCTATTTTTATCCCAAGAAATATGGGGGAGGCATTACTGTTTATAGCTAGGGGTTGGGTGTGTTTCAGAGCTGTCAAACTATTTTGCAGAAATCCTACGTGAAGCCATAAAGCTGGGCAGCTGCTCCTGGTGGTCCTGGGTTTGTGTGTGTGTGTGTGTGTGTGTGTGTGTGTGTGTGTGTGTGTGTGTGTGTGTGTGATGTAACTGAGTCTGTGTTTCAAAGGGATTTGTCTGGCTTCATTGTGGAGAAAGGGTGAGAATTGGAAGTGGCAGCCTGGCTAAGGCTCTGGCAGTGTGACCAGGTGGTGGTGATGGAGTGGAAGGCCATTTCAGAGGTAAATGGGCAAGAGGTTATGAGTTGGATAAGAATGGAGAAGGAGGAGGTGGAAGATGCCTTTGAATTTCTGCCTTGTGTAACTGGATGGATGGTGGGCTGGGTCACAAGAGAAGAGGACCAGGTATTGAGGGGAGGGTGGTGAGTGTGGTGTTGGATATACTGCATTAGAAGTGAAACTGAGGTGAGACTAAAGTGGGAATGTCAGAAGGAGGCTAGGCATTCAGTCTAGAGTTCAGAGAGAGGCGCAGCTCAGAGGGTGCCTTTGGCCCTATGCACCTGGGAATGGCACAGCTAAGGACTGTTAGCTGGAAGGGTGCCCCGGTTCCCGGGCCCGGCTGGAGAGGTCACCGTGGTCCCTTTTTGGTCGCAGTGGTGCTCTAGGTGGTTGGGGGTGTTTAGTGGGGAGTTGGGCTATTCTCTTTCAAAAATCCCCAGGTGGAGTCCACTGGGACAAGCATAGCCCTGGAAGTGAATCCAGAAAGGAAAAAGGCAACCACAAAAGGTTTTTGTGCAGGTTGCTGAAAACTCATTTGGTCTCAAAACCTGACTGAACGGACATGAAGCTGTTTAATAGTGTTTATTTCTCCTGCTTGGTGTGGATAGTAGTACATTTTGCTGCAGGAATGCAGTGTGTTTGATTACAGGGTGTTGTTGCAGACCCTGAGGCCAGTGGTGGTGGTAGTGGTGTTACCTTCTATGTGTACTGTGAATTGTTCTGAATTCCAAATACATTCCTTCAGATTCTAGAAGGGGGCTGGTGGGCCATTTTACCATCAATCTTTTACATACTTAGGGGAGCATGCAAGAAAATTTAGCATGCTAGAAATGACGATCTTGACAATGTGAAAACCACGATTCCACGTTGGTAGGAACAACAAATGGTTTTTGAGCATCCAGAACATTGCTAAACAGTGTTCTAGAAACTGACGATGGAATAGTAACTGAAACAAGATCTATGCGTTTACAGAGCTGACAGTATCGTATTTTTAAAATTCTATAAGGAATGCACACACAGTAGATTTGCAGATATGAAGCACTGAAAGGGCAAACAATAAAATTCTAGGAGTGTTTATGTCTAGATACAGGCATTATGAATAAGTTTTTCTTTTTTTATTCTCCACATTTCCAAATTTTCCTGCAATGCTCAGGACTCATTTTTGAATTAGGTTTTTTGTCTTGTTTCGTTTTTTAAGAGAATGGTGATCTTTAATTAAACGGTAATTGCTACAAACCAGACCAGAACCCTTCCCAGACTCCGCAGTCCAGTGGTCGCTGTAAGCGAGGGTGGAGTCTCCGTGAAGTTCTGAGGCCTCGCCAGCAGAGGGCGCCGCGAGGCTCGGGGCGGGGCCGTGGCGACGCTTTTCTCCCCAGCAACACCGGCCCGAGCGCCGCTCGGGGGCGAGGCCTCCCGGCATCCCCCGCCGGGCCTCTCCTCGCCCCGCCTCCCGCACGCGGAGCCCCGGGCAGGGACGGCGACTGGGGTGCTACGACCTCGCTCGCGCCTCGCCCCGTGGGCTGGGGCCGACCCGGGCGCGGCGGGCGGGGCCGGGCTCCTCGCAGACCTGCCCGCGCCGCGAGGGAGGGAGGAGGGGCTGAGCGCGCGGTCCCGCCCGTCCGGGCCGCCTGCCCCGCTCCGTCCCCGGCGCCGCCCTCCCCCTGCCCCCGCCCTTCCGCGGTGGTTGGCCGGGCCGCGGCTGACTTGTACTTTGGAGCCGGATGGGGAGACGTGACCGGCGAGACACGGGCTGCGCCGGGAACAGGCGCGGGGGCGGAAGGGGGAGGCTGAGTTTCTGGGCACCTGGCGGCCGGGGCGGATGGGGAGGGCGGCGGCCGTCCCCTCCCCCAGCGCCGGGTTCCCAGGGTAGGGGGAAGGGAAATGGGCTCCTCCCCGCCCTCTGGGCCCTGCCCTGGGCCTCGGCTTGTGCGCGCGTGCCAGGACCGTTCCTTCAGCTTTTCTGCCCCGCCGCGCCCCGGGTCGCCCTGCTGCGGGGAGAGTCTGGCCTGGGAGGGCCAGGTTCCCAGTCCTGTCTGCAGTAGGTGGTCGGGCCTACCTCCGAGATGGGGGGAAGGAGTTTAAGCAGTCAGATCTAGCCACCGTCGAATTCCAGCCTCAGTTTCCTAATCTATGAAATGGGAAAAGGAATGCCGACCTCCCAGTAGGCTTGCAGATTTTCGCACCAGGAAGCTTGTGACGCCACAAGGAGAGGTGCTGTAGAGAACTCCAAAGGAGAGCAGAATTACCCACTCCTAAATCCAAGAAAGGGCCATCTCGAGGTGTGTCTACCGCATTTCCCAAGACCTTCGATAATGTCTTGCTTGCCCTCATTTTGGCCAGGGAAGACCTTAAAATAAACACTTGTTACCCTTCATAGAATTTCCTCTTACGTGATGGGGATTCAGAGGGTGAAGAGTGTGCGAGCATTTCAGTGACACACTTTCTCCTTGGGTTTAATGGCCGAAACCTAGGATTAAGTGTAGCGTTCTAGGGCTCTGATTGCCAGCAAGGCTTGAGATGAAAAACGCAAAATCCCAGGATCTTAGACTCAAAAGGCGGGGAGGGTTTGCCCCACTACTTTTAACTGCTGGTCTTCTCAGTGCAACTGCTCCTGGAGATCCTGCTGTGCCACTTGCTGGCTGTGGCTGCTTCACCAAATTATTTAATACCATTCAGCCTGTTTTCTCAGCTGTCAAATGGGAACGCAACATTGTTTGCTGGTGACAGGTTCAGGTGCCCAGAGTGAATATCCAGCTTTCACAGACTCTCATGGGCCCTTTAGGCAATGTTGACACTTGTCAGGAAATTCTTCCTATAGCTCTAGATCCTCCTCAGGCTCAAGATCATATTTCTGCTTCTCCATCCTGGGAGAGGACTGCTGGTCACCCCCTTGTTAATCCGTATCATTTTCCTTGCAGCAGGGAGGCCACTGCCAAAGCTCCTCAGCCTGACCTTCCCTACACTCGGTGTCGGAAATGGTTTCCAAAGCCTGTAGACTGAGGAGGCAGAGGTGGACAAGTGCTAAGAGAGCTGTGAGACCCAGACGTGGAGATTTTCCCTAAATCAGTTGAAGGGGTTACTAGCAAAATAGGAAGAAGAGAATGCTTGCTGAAAACTACCGCCATGCTGGGGTGATTTATCTCAAGGCCTTCATAAGGACCTCTGGGCAGGAATCATCACCTCCTTTTTGCCTATATGAAATCAGAGGACCTGTTGCCCTGGTCCCCAGTCTGTCCTTAGCTGGGTCCTCCACCTCTCAGAACCAGTGTTGCAGGAGACAGTGTCACCTAGGGCCCCTTCCAGGTAGGCGTTGTCGATGGGAAACAGCTGCTGTTCCTACTGACTCCTGGCTCTCCTGCTAGGGAGGTTTGTGGTGGTTATCACTGGCTTGAAAGGCCAGTTGGCTCTTGGGAAACAAACAGAAGCCTCACCCTCCCTTCCTGTTGGAAACTTTGGCCTCAGCGGCAGAGTGTATGTCTGGGAACCACGTTTCAAATCCAGCCTGAGGGAGTCCAACTGCTCCTGGAGACCTGCCAGGGCAGCTCTCAGGGGTTGTTGGAGTTGGGAAGTCTGAAAGTCAGGAGGCCTGACTCCGAGGGTGGGCCTCAGCTGGACACTGTCAGTGGTGACCATCTGCATTAGTGGTTCTCATCCCTGGCTGCCGATTGCAAGAATGCTGATGCTGGGGCTCCACCATAGATGGGTGAAATCAACACTTCTGGGAGAAGGGCCCAAGCTTCAACATTTTTGTTTTCTAAAGCACTCCCAGGTAATTCCACGGTGCTGTAGGGGTTGAGAAACACCGAGGGAGATCAGTACAAACAGACAGTGATCAAAGGACAGAACAGGAAAGTATTTAAAATCTGAACAGAAGAGAATTTGCATTAGATACCAACTAATGAAAGCCATCCAAGGCAGGAAGGCTCCGGCAGCTGTGACAAAGCAGGACTGTGGAATTCTTGGAAAGAATCCATTGTCTGGGAACTGGCATGACTCGATGCCCAGGGGCAAAGGACAGAACCCCATGGCTCCAGGTCCCTCTGGGCCACTGTGCCTACTTCTGAGATCTGCATGGGGCCAGGCCCTTGATGCTTCTGTGAGCCTTGGCTCTTCCAGTCCAACTGGATTGCTTGCTGTTCCCAGAACTCACCCTGCTCTTTTCCCCCTCTAGATTTTGGTTCCAGGCATTTGTTTCCGTCTGGAATGTCCTTTCCCCATCTGTTCAAATCATTCCTCTTCAAGGTCCCTGCCCTAATGACAGCTCCACCAGGAAGCCTCCACGTAGGGATCCCGTAAGCACCTTTACCCCCACTTCCCATTCTGTCGCTGCTCAAGGTGTGCCCAGGGTTGTGTCTCATACCCCTCCACCACCCGAGGCTGAGGTAGGATCAGACTTCTGTGTCCTCTTCCTCCCCAGCCTGTCACTGGGGGTGGGGGGCACCTCGAATGGAGGAGCCCCACACATTTCCTGAATGCTACAGAACAGATGTGTCCCTGTTCCAGGACAGGGTGGACAGTCACACAGATAAATCCTCTTTGCTCATGGCCCTTCCTGATACTTCCCTGGACCCTCTGCTCCATTTCCTGAGTGCCAGGGACCTTGTGGTTAGCCGGCAGTGACAGGAAAGAGCTGGGGCCAGGCTTTGACCCAGCACATGGTGTCCACAGCACCAGAGTAGCTTCCTCTGGGGAGGGACGGGGTAGAAATTGTGAGGCCAAGGATGAGAGCATTGAGGCCCTGGATGCTGGTCTTTTCCCACAGACAACCCAGTCTTAAAGGGAGGGGCACCACTGAAGCCAGTGCAGTTGCCTCAGAACCGCCTTCTCCCGTGAGCTACATGGTGAGGAGGACTCCCCCCCCCGCTGGGGTCAGCAAGATCTCGGAAGGGGAGTGTGCCCGGACGAGGCTCGCCGGCTGCTGGCGGTGGGGCACTTGTCCCCTCCTTTTGCAGCTCGACGCTGGCCCGCACCGCAGGTGACCCCAGCAGCTGCCAGCTGTCCCTGCTCTCCCCAGCCGTGCCAACCCCAGCGCCCCCGCCGCCGCCGCCTTTTTGGGGTTTTCCGGCTCCAAGCGCCTGAAACGACCTCGGCGGCCGCCGGGGCCGTTCCCTCGCTCCCCGCCCCGCCCCCCGCCTCCCGGGCTGTGCGGCAGGGTTTTCTGATGAGTCAGCGGGAGCCCGGGAGCCTCCAGCCGCCCCGGGCATCTGCTCCGGTGACGCACCGTGACTCACGGGCGCCCGGGCAGCCGCAGCCGCCGAGCGCGCAGCATCGAGCCGGGACGCCGAGCGCAGCCCCCCGCCGCGGCCGGTCGCCCCCCGGGCCGGCCCTAGTCGGGGCCCCGCGCCGGGCTCCTCCCGCGCTCCTGGCGCCTCCCGCCCCCGCCCGCCTCCTGCATCCTCCTCCCCCCGCTCCTCCGCTCTCTGGCCCAACTCCAAGCTGACATCAGAAGCTGGCCGCCTGGCCACCCTCTGAGTCAACAGTTTCCGTAGCCGAGCCCGCTGCCAGGGGCGGGGAGAAAGCACTGCCTCCGGGGGAGGCGGTGGGGGGGGCGGCCCGGGTCTGGCAGCCGCGGGAGGGCGGCGGTGGGTGGGGACGGGCGGAGCTCTTTACAAGAAGTCACGGAGGGTAGGGGGGGAAAGAGAGGGTGAAAACCACCCTGCAGAGCTGCTGGGGCGGGAGGAAACCTGCGCCCTAGAGCCACGTGCTGGAGCCGGCGCCGGGTGGGTGGCTTGCGGCGGGGTGGGGGAGGGAGAAGCCCTTGCTGGGAAAGGCCCCAGGCCACGTTTCTGGGGGAGGAGAAGAACTACCGGTGGACACACTCGGCCCCAGGCCACTAGGGAACTTTAGTGTCTGGATAACGCGACCCAGATCCCTTTGATGGGAACAATTCTGCCAAGCCTGGAGGGCTGGCCCTGCCTGCTTGGGGTTAGACCTGAAGAAATGCATTGGCTTAACCTTAACCTAACTGCCTCCGCCGACCGCGGTGGGATGGATGCTCCCCCACCTCACCCCCCCCGCCAAAGAGGATGTATATCCAAGAGTCCAAAAATTTAAGAGTCTGAGTAAACGGAGGGTGGGTTGCTGTCCAGTGAAGGTGAGGGGAGAGAAGGTAGGAAGCAGGAAGGAAGCATAAAAAGAGGGAAGAAGAATTTAAAGAACATGCCAAAGATAAAACTGCAGTCCTTGGAGAGGTGAGTTTAATACTACCTAAGAATTTAGGCCAAAGTCCCTTGAGGTAAGAAATGGATTCGCTGCAAGAAGGAATGAGACGGTTGTGAAGAAGTCTGGGCTTCTTCCTCTGGGTAAGAGGCGGGAGTCTCTGGGCACTATGGTCTGCCTCTGTCGGTGTTCAGTAACCACTTTGAGAGGCTGCATCCTGTGGTTCTAGGATGGTCCAGAAGGGTAAAAGGCCCTTTAAAAAGCGCCCACCTGCAGTAACCTAAGTAGCATCTAGAAGCTTCTTTAACCCTGACAGTTTTCCCTGCCCTTGTCAAACAGGAAGGAAGGGAGAGGAGAGCCAAGGAGACAGAAAGGCAGCAAACCTCCACAGGCGCCTGGGTTTCCTCCCCTCCCATTCCATCCCGCTTCACCCTACCAGCCCGTGACCCCCCAGGATGAGCAAGACACAACTGCCTTTGGTGGGCCTCCAGCTGGAATTCATTCTCAGTCTCTTTCCGGGATTTGACTTGCTGTTCTTTCCAAAGCCATGGCTCAACACGCAATGCCAGCCCAGGGAGGGGGTGTTCTGTCTCATCCTGCAGGCAGAAGTAGCACAACAGATGGGTGAACAAAGCCCATCCAGGTCCGTGCAGAGCTGTTGTCAGTACCGCCTCACAAGACCACGTGAGCTGCCTCTTGTCCTGTATGACCCTCATTCAAACTTAGGCAGAGAAAGAGCCTCCTTCCCCTCCGGCAGCCTTCTCCCAAGTGTGTGGATGGGTGTCTCATTTCTGCCAATCCCACCCAGCTCAAAATAGCATTGAGCCAGACTTCTGGGAAGCCCTGTCCTCCAGGCCTCTGTAGCAGAGTTAAAAATGATAGCTTTGGGGACACTGAGGGGTCTAATTTGCTGAGATGAGACAAGGTGCAGGGGCCCTGTGACATCACAGGGCAGACATTCTGGCAGGGGGTTGGTATGGAAAGTGTTAGCTAGGATCGGAAGGTCTTGGGCCCTGTGTGGTTGCCCTTCGGGGAAGTTGGTGGGCTGGACCAGTGGGGGTTATCCTGGGAGCTAAGGCCAGGTGCAGGAGGATGGCTGTGGCCGGATACTTAAACCACAAACACTGCAACCCCCAACTTCCACTTTTTTTTTTCATGCTGAGAACTCTCTTGGTAGAGGCTGCCTCTACCACTGTTTCAAATTCTGATTTCTCCTGTCTCTGTCATAGAGACAGTTGCCACGGTCTCCATGAAACTTTTTTCTCCCATCCCACCATCTGAGTGCTTGTGGCCTTGGCACCTGCACTGTAACCCTTATCATGCTTTGTTTGGCCTAGGAGGTTTTGCTGTCTTCGGCTTCCTCTCTACCCGGAAGCCTACTGGGAGGCCCAGAGTTGCATCTTTGCAGCTCCCTCTTGAAGGAACTCATGGGGAAGTGAATTAGCTGTCAACTCTGTCCTCCTTTGCCCCACGCTTGGCCTGAGAGGCCTCTTTTGTGTCCAGTGGCACATTCTGTTTGCTGTGTCTGCTTCCACGAGAGCCTCATCCTGGATTTTGACCCAGTCTGCTCTTTGCCTGATGGTTCAGCCAAGCCTTTGGGACCCCGGCTTGTTATCTTGATTGAGTCCTGGCAGCTGTTCAGCAGGAAGAGTCTTCACCCCTTCCCTTAGAAGTTGGAACTAGAGCAGAAGGTCGATGGAACCTAAAAGTACTTCACTAAAGCTGGCCAGCCCATCTCATGAACATGCACACCCAGGAACACAGGTGGACCCCACGAAGCTAACATGTCTGTCACATGTAAATCTACATGCATACAAAAAATAAATCAGGGGCTGCATCCCTTCACGAAACTTTTTGCAAAACAGATCATTAAATATGTGGTTCTTTTATAGGGCTCATTTTCCTTGCAACTTCTTGGGAACAGGTATATTGAAACCGAAATACAAAATTAGGAAATGAATTAGCAGAGATTAGACTATTTTCAGGGGTCATGTAACAAAATTCTATATTACTATGGATGCCAGAAATGTTGGAGATGAAACTGAGCTGAACTAGGAATATCTGCCTCAAAAATTTTGGCACAAACTCCTCAAAACATCTGGCATCCCTTGATAGCGTTTATCACTCCACTGAGAAGCTAACCTTCTCTCGTTGTCTTTGACCACATAGTGGAACAGAGAGCGGGGGACTCTGTTAGAAAAATCTTGGCTCCATCTCTGGTTTTGCTGCTCTGCTGTCTGAGCTCTGCTGCCCTGGGCCACCTGCTGATCTGTCTGCCTTGGTTTCTTTCCCTGTAAAATAGAGATCCTTAGACTTACCTCTTAGGGCTCTTGTGAGGACCAGAGGAAGGAAGTGACACCCAGTGGGCACTCAGTAAAGCGTAGCTTAAAACGTTTTGGACTAATTGTTGGGATAACAACATCCTTAAGTATACGGTCTGTCCATGAGGGGTTCTTTAGGTCTAGGTTCCGTGCAGGGTCAGGAAGGTCAAACTGGGAGAGCACCGAGCTTTTTTTCTGAAGCCATTGGAGAAAAGGCCAACATCTCCAGGAGAAGTAAGGAATTTAAGATCAGCATAATCTGCCAACCAGTCGTGGGTTTAGGGCCTGAGAGAAGCCTAATAATGCATCAGTCTGAGGCCCAATCAGTGACAAAGATGACCTTTGCCCAGGCACTAGGCATGTCTTAGCTGCTGAATGAGGCTTTAATGCAGATGTTGAAAGAGCCTCATAAATACTTATCCCATTGAGTTAAATGCAAGAGTTTGAAGAAAAATGCAAAGTTTCTATTTTGTGTGCCCCTCTACCATATGAGGTGTGATCCCAAGGGAAAACACTACGTCAGACCCTGTGCTAATGGATGTTGGGGCCTGGGGCTCCTGCCAGGCCCTGGACTTTTGCTCCTGTGAATGGGGACAGGTAATGTTCCCAGGAAGGGTAGATTAATCTCTGCACTGACCACCCTTTGGAGAGGAAGTAAGAACTGTCCTTTGCACCTCACCGCATCACTTTCTGGCCCAGCTGACACCAATCCAGGGAACATATGGCGTATTAGTCTCCTAGGACAGCATAACCAAGCACCACAGCCTGGGTAAAACAACAGACATGTATTTGCTCAGAGTTCTGGAGGCTAGAGGTTTGAAACAAGGGTATCAGCAGGGCCATGCTTCTTCTGAGACGTGGGGTAGACTCCCTCCTGGTCTCTTCCTAGCTTCCTAGCTTCAGATATCTGGCAATCCTTGGCATTCCTTGGCTTGCCACTACAGCACTCCAGTCTCTGCCTCTATTAGCACATGGCATTCTCCCTGTGTGTCTGTGACTTTATATGGCAATCTCCTTGTTACAAGGACCCCAGTCATATTGGCTAAGGGCCCACCCTTCTGGCCTCTTCTTAACTCAATTACACCTACAAAGACCCTGTTTCCAAATAAGGTCGTATTCACAGGTACTAGGGGGCCAGGATTTCACAGTATCTTTTTTTAGGGAAAACAATTCAACCTATAACATATGGAGAGAGCAATACCTTTGACAGACAGGCTGCGGCTGCCACTCAGTCAACACGGGCATTGCTCTCTGTGCCGGGGAGGGGGCAAATTGGGAGAGCAAGTTGGCAGTCTATCTACGGAGCCTCAAAGCATTCGTGTCCTTTAATCCAGTGATTCATTACTAGGACTCCAGCTGTAGGAAGTCATCAAAAGTGCTGCTAACACTTTGTGCACAGAGAGGTTCATCTCAATATTGTTTATAATAGTGAATTATTAGAAACAACTTCAACGTCCACAGTTAGGGATGGTTATTAAAATAAGCCACATCTAAAAGAGGGGGTGGTGTTATGTAGCCTTTAGAAATGATATTTCCAGAAAAAAAATTAGTAATATGGGAAAAGATGAAATGAAATAATATATTCAGTATATTGCCAACTTTATAAAAATATATATAAGGAAGAAAAAAATCAATGTAATGTAAACAGTCTCCCCTCTTCTTGTGACAGGATTATGGGTGATTTTTAAAAAATTATTATTATGGCATTATATACATTCTCTGCATTAGCTTTATCACCAAGGAGGAAAAAAACCTTAATGTTCTTTTAAAAATAGACATATAAATAGTTTCCTGGAATATACATTCCAGGAAAGTTCTAGCTGGGAGGAGAGTAGCAGCTGCAGGGTGTCCAGCTGATTTCTGGGTTTATAAGGCACAGCCGTAACCCCTCTAGAGTTTTCCAGCGTGTAGTTGGATTGCTACTTGCCTCAGAGTTACCCATGTTGCTTATTTTAAAATGCAGAATTCTAGGCCCCACCTCGGGCCTACTAAATCAGGATCCCTGGATACGGGGCCCAGGAATTTGCATTCTCACTGGCTCTGCACACGTGAGTTTGAATTCCCCTTGCCTTAGAGGCTGTGGACAACCCACTCATCAGTAATCCAGTGTGGTTAGCCACACCAGTCATTTTTGCTCAAATAAACCAAATAAACAGAGAAATTATTCTTTTTATAAAGCTTGTTCTTGGTTGTGCCTTAGACGGGAAGCTGCAAAACACAATATTCAAAAGAATAGGAGGTTCATAATTGTATTTTATTTTGAAATTCAGTAACAGCAGATAGTGTTTCTTACTTGATGTTAGCCTGATGCCTAAAATGAGTTAACATTCCCAGACGCTACTCCTAGATTGGAATTAAGAAAGGTAATTGCAGGAGGCCGTCAGACCACAAGGAAAGCTTTGCCCCATTGACAAGTGAGTATTTCGTATGCCGTTAGTTGAGAATCATGATTATAGATGTGATTACTTTTTTAAACTATTATTTTTTTAGCTGAAGTATAGTTGATTTACAATGTTGTATTAGTTTCTGATGTACAGCATAGTGATTCAGTTATACATATATATTCTTTTTCATTATAGGTTATTATAAGATATTGACTATAGTTCCCTATGCTGTACAGTAGGACCTTGTTTCTGTTTTATATGTAATAGGTTGTACCTGTTAATCCCAAACTCCTAATTTATCCCTCTCCCACCTGCTTCCCTCTTTGGTAACCATAGTTTTGTTTTCTGTCAGTGAGTCTGTTTCTGTTTTGTAAATATGTTAGTTTGTATCATTTTTTAGATTCCACATGTAAGTGATAGCATATGATATTTGTCTTTCTCTGCCTGACTTACTTAGTATGATAATCTCTCGGTCCATCCATGTTGCTGCAAACGGCATTATTTCATTCTTTTTTTATGGTTGAGTAGTTAGACATGATTGCTTTTAACTCACAACCTGAGGTTTCCTTTTTTTTTCTTTAATTTTTAAATTGAAAAGTAGTTGATTTACAGTTGAGATTTCCTTTATTGACAGGTTTCAGGGAGTGATATTGGAGGACAGTAGAAAGTTCTCCACTTTGAGGTGTGTGTTGGCTCCGGGCAGGGGCTGGCTGAGAAATCCCTTCCAGGTGCTGTGACTTGTCAAGACCGAGGGGAGCTGTAAGCATGTTTGGAGGGGGCCCAACAGCTGTGCAATTAGCCATCTCATCAGTAAGTGAAACTCAGCACCGCAAAGAGGTAGTAGCTCAAGGTATTAGTCCACACTTGTTGCTTCCGGAGTTGGTCAGAGCCTCCTAGGAGAAAACATGAGCCAGCCTGAGAATTAAATAGCCCAAGAATGAAGACAGCTACGTGTGGGAGCAATCAGAAAAAAGAACCAAGAACAGCAGTGGTGAAACCCTGCACCTAGCTTCCTGGAAAGGGCCATATACTTTTCTGTGCCCTCACATGGATGGCTTCAGGGAGCATGGCGCCCTGCCCCCCCCCCCCCCCCGCTGTTGGGGAGGGAGAGGGTGAAAGAGGTAGGCGAAGTGTGGGGCACCTTTTAATAACACCTTCCATGTGTGCTTTGTCATAATCCCCAGAGCCCTGGCAGGAGCTGGATAGCCCAGCGGTCTGAAATGAGACCTGGATGGGTAGGGCCATTGCCAGCTCACTAGCTCAGGGAGGCCTTGAGCAGCCAGGCTGAGGCCGGGCTCTGGGGAGCGCAGGGCAGGAGGTCAGGCCAGCTCCTCCTCCCAGCGTGACCTTCTTTCCTGTAGCACTGGGAGGAAGCAGAGGAAGGCAGCCAAAAGGGTCAGGACCCATCAAGGAGGAAAAAATGTAAAAGGAAGCCCTGTATCTTTCATACAACATGTAATTAACTCTCAGCAGAAGATGCCAGGGATTCATAATGGAAGCCTGACAGCGGGGGAGGAAGGCTCTGACAAGCATGAGATTTCTCGTGGGTTTTTTTCTTTTAATTTAATTTTTAAAGGAACATGAACGATTGTAATTTTAATTGTGGACCTTCAGTGATAGTGTCTCCCCACCAACAAGCCAGATTAGACAGTCGTCCACCCTGCCCAAGGCAGGATGGCCAGGAAGGGCTTTCTGCCTCAGAGCTCTCAGGGCCCGAGTGCCCCAGGGTGGGCCTGTCATCGGCTCCACTGTCAGACTGCGCGGTGCAGCCCCAGAGCCCTCTCCTCTCCAGGACAGCTGTCCTTGGAGTCACCCTGGTCTCTCGCCAGGGGCTTTCAGGGTCACCCTTCTGGCAAAGACTAGGCCTCCTCCCAAGTGCTCTGCCCTCAGTAGGGTGGCTGCACCCCATGAGGAAGGGAGGTGCCTGCTGGAGAGGAAAGGCGGGGAGCCCCGGGGTGGGGTGGCTGCAGGTAGGCAGTGCCTGGACTTCCGCCAGAACAAACGGGGCCAACCCCCTCCCAGGCACAAAGGGCTCTCTGTGAGGGACACGCCCAGCCCCGTGTGCAATCCAGGAGGCTCACGTTTCCTAACACAAAGGAGGCCCATTCCCAGACTGGCCTGGGTGTGGCCTGTAGGCTGAACCCTGCTGGGCAGGGCTCTGTGGACTCCTGGTGACCCATCTGGGTGACTTCAGTCCTCACTGTGCGCTGGTCTGTACATGAAGATGGAGGCGCTGGGGCAGGCTGCTCAGCTCCACAGGACATGGGCAGCTGCCTCTTCTTCCTCTGGGAAGAGACTCCCTAGGTCCACCACCAACACACACACACACACACACACACACACACACACACACACACACACACACACACTCACACACACACACTCTCTCTCATGTGCACACCATGCACTCAGATGCACACACTCACATTCATAGCCAAATGAGAGATCCCTACCTAACCATACTTAGATGAGTTAGCTCTGTTTTGCAGACCCTTCCCCCGTCCCCCCAGGCCATTGCCACAGAGAAATTGGACTAGGCCCCCCAAAAATCAGGCCTGGTAGTACATAACAAGAGCCACTGTATTGACCACAGGCATAATGATCACTTCTCTTCAGAACTCAAAGGCACTCCCTGCCAGGAAGTGCCCCCTTGGTGTGACCCTGCTATGCATGGGAAAAAAAAAGGAAAGAAAGGAGGAAACCCTTGGGGAGGCAGGACGGCATGGAAGACAGACGGAAGGGGTCAGAGCTGGTGCATCCTCCAGCCGAGCTCTGAGCTCACTGTGGTGGCTGCGCCATGCCATGGAAAGGAACCTGTCAGGGAGTTACTTAAACCTTCGCCGGGCCTCGTGGGCTTTGTGTTTTAAAATGAAAGAGTTGGAGTAGGATTTCTAAGGTCTCTTCAGCCGCCAGTCAGGCCTGAGAGCCACCCGCAGCCTCCAGCCATGGCCAAGGTCCATGGTGATGGATGAGAAGTGGCCAGTCTTAGAGTGCAGGCCCTTTCTCTGTCCTGTGCGCCCTGTGCTGTGAACTGTGAAGAACACACTCATTTACTGAACATTTATTTCTGGGCACCATTTATGTGCCAGAAAATAAGACAGACAAAGTTTCCTGCTCCCAGAGCTTACATTTGATGCAAAAACACAGGAGTTTCCCCTCTGTGTTCATTTCCCAGGGCTGCCGTAGCAAAGTGCCACAAACTGGGGTTGGCTTAAGCAGCAGATGCATCTTCTCATGGTTCTAGAGGTTAGAAATCCAAGATCAAGGTCTTGGCAGGGCTGGTTCCCTCTGAGAGGCTGTGAGGGCTGTGAGGGCTGAGGGAGAATCTGATGCAGGCCTCCCTCCTAGCTTCTGGGGGGTGCTGGTCATCTCTGGTTTTCCTTGGCTTATCGCTGCATCACCTCAGTTTCTGCCTGCATCTTCATGTGGTGTTCTCCCTGTGTGTCCAAATTTCCCCTTTTTATAAAGACACCAATCATACTGAATTAGAATCCACCCTAATGGCTTGATTATTAACTTTATTAACTTGATTATCTCTGGAAAGACTATTTCTGACAAAGGTCACCTTCTGGGGTACTAAAGCTTAGGACTCCAACATATCTTCTTCTCAAGCCATACCAGCCTCTAGAGAGGAGCGTAGGGAAGCCTGGAGGAGAGTCATTTGCCTCTGAGGTGCCTGAAGGAGTCTCCTGCTTCCTCAAGCTCTCACGTGAAGGCATCTGATTGGTGGAGCCTAGGTCATGCGAGGCAGGCTGGGAAATTGAGTTCCTGGCATCTACCTTGGGGAGGATGGACATCTAATGTGGAATTTTACCAGGTAGAGCATTCAAGGCATTCATGCAAATATATATATATGTTCATGTATAACTGAAAAATTGTGCTCTACACTGGAATTTGACACAGCATTGTAAAATTATTATAAATCAATAAAAAATGTTAAACAAACAAAAAAATGCACAAAAGATTCATGCAAATGTGACCACAAAGCACAAGAGAAATTTACTGTGCAGGTGCTTGGAGATTTTTCTCCAAGGGGACCCACGAGCAGAGAGTGAGAACGAGCGTCAGTCAGTGTGACCACAGAGGACACCTGGCAAGTCTAGATTATAGCCAACGAATAACGTTTGGTAGGCATTCACCGTGTGCCAGGAAGTTTTCTAAGCTCCTCACGTGCATTGCCTCATTTAATCCTCACAATAGCCTTAGGAGAGAGGGATGATCGGCTCCCTTTCACAGATGAGAAAACTGAGGCACAGAGAGGTTAGGTAATTTAACCTAGTAGGCAAGAGAGGCAGGATTAGAACGCAGCCATTTTAATCTGAGACTGAGAGCTTAGCCACTGTGCTTCCTAAGAGATGGAAGAAGATGATGAGAGATGGAAGGAAAGCCTCCAGCCAGGGTTCAGGGCAGGTGGGTGAGTGCTACTAAGCCATTGCCCTTCTGTCAACCTGGGAGCTCGCCAGAGCCGCCCCTGGGTGGCATGTACATTGTCTCACACTCTGAGCCACAGTGGGTGTGATGTTGGCATGGGGCACCCTGACAAAGTCCTTGGGAATCCTGAGAGGGAGGCGTGGGAGGAGGCAAGAGGGAGGAGGGAGGGGAGAATTTGCAGCTGGGGCGCTGCAGGGCCAGCCCAGGAGGCTCTGCCTGGTGTGGCTGAGGACAGCCTGCGTCAGAGGACGCAGCAGGCTGGGCAGAGGCTGGATCCCCTGTGAGCCAGGGAGGGCCCCAAGCTGGGCCCTTGCCAGGTGCTGCTCAGAGAGGGCGGGATGTTCCCAAGGTTTCTTCCCAAGTGATCTGGAGGAACACTGGGGCCTTGGAGGGATGAGGCGGCTGCCAGGGGAGACTTTCCACATTGAGGTGCACTTGGAAAGTGGTTCAGGTCCCTGCCACACATCCAGAAGCTGACACCCAGGACCTCTGTGCCTGCCCTGGGGAAGCCTTGGCCACATCCTACTCCTGTGACCTTGGACGTGGGAACATTGCTATTTCTAATACCTTGGGGGTGGGGGTGGGGAGGTGGGAAGAGGAGCAGAAAGAGACAGAAATAGATGGGACACATGTCCACAGCCCCAAGCATACCCACCTGGAGATCCCCTGTGGCCTGGGCCCATAGGATTAGGCCTTGAGCCTCACACAGTCCAAGTCAAGGGCATAATTTCAAGAGTGTCCATCCATCAGGGCTCTGTCATTTACCAGTGAGCCCCACTCTCGAGAAAGCTGGGACCTGTCTAGCAGCTTCCGTTTCCAAAGGGAAATAGGGTACATGGTGGTAGCTGGGCTTTTCTTAAAAGGAAGAGAAGAGAAAGGTAAAGAATATTTTCCTTCAACAGCATTGATAATAAGGTAAGAATAAGGTGGTTTCCTATAAACTAGAAGGATATTTCCAAAACACACAAGGGTAACAAAAATAAGAAAGAAAAGTAAAGGAAAAGAAATTATCCACTGGAGGTTTTTATAACAACAGATGACTGTGAATAGATAGTTAATAAAACAGTTCCGTTTAAGAAATATTTGCAAGCATCTGTAGTGTTCCAGAGTTTTAAAACCAGAGTCATATCCACAGTAACATGAAAAATACAAATGCCTTGCATGTGCCCTGATGTTCGAGTATCTCCCCACAGATAAGAAGCTGAGAAGAGGGACATTCTGAGAATTTAAAGAATGAGGTGGGGCCAGGGTTGCCAGATAAAATACAAGATGGCCTGTTCCATTTGAATTCCAGATAAAACAACAAATAGTTTGTTTAATATAAAAGCATGTTCCAAATATTGCATGGGACATACTTATAATAAAAAAATTATCTGTCATTTATCTGAAATTCAAATTGAACTGGCCATCACATAATTTTCATTTGTTCAATCTGGCAACCTTCAGTGGGCCTCTTATTCACCCCAGCAGGGGAAGGCAGAAAAATGAATTCTGGAAAGGAGGCTGGCAGGGGCATGCCTGGTGCGGGGGACTCCAGGGAGACCAGGCCTCCGGCTCCGGCTCCAGGGCTGCCATGTGGGGCCCTGGGGAAAGGCTCTGGGCCTCCTCCTGAAGCTCTGTCTCTCCGGAGGGAGCAGGCAGGGCCCAGCAGCTGCACAAGGAAGCCTTGAAAACAACCTGAAAACGATTCAGGCTTCTCCGGGCAGCTGCCAGCACATCTTCAAGTGCGCCAGGGCCCCCAGACCACACGCTGGGCCACCTCCCATGGGCTTGACAGGTTGCCCTGACCCCCTGGGGTACAGTAACACCGAGCCACACCTCAGCTGACCCTGTGGCCGCCCCAGCCTGCACTGACCTCTCCTTCAGGCCTGTCTGTCAGCCCTGCCTCCTGCTGAATTTCCCCACATTCCCTGGGGCTGAGGTCACTGAAGAGCCATGGGCCTGTCCTGCAAGGCTGAGTGCCAGTCCGCGGGCATTAGCTGCACGGCCGGTTGTTTGTGTGCTGCCCGCAGGTGCCCTGGGAAGGTGAAGTGTGGGCACTTGCTCCCCCAGGGCCCTGGTGGGAAATCACTGGGTGAGGGTCCAGCGGTCTCTCCCAAGAAGGTGAGTGGAGCCTGCCTGCCTGGAGGCCCCTGGGAAGCTGCAGACCCTCCACCCCTGCGGGCCCCCTGCGGGACCCCCTGCTCTGCTAGCTCTGAGGAGGGGCAGGCCTCCTCAGGGCCTGTTCCTAGGCCCGTGTGGGAGCTGTTCTTGTGTCCTTTCCTAGTGAACAGGGAGGGGACAGGGAGGGAGAAAAAGGGCCTGCCCTGGGAAGTCACAGCTTAAGTGGTGGACCAGAGTACTCACTGGAGTGCTGAGAGGGGAAGGAAGGACAGCCTGTGAGCAGAGCATTGCTTTGATAAGCATCTCCTGTGAGGTGCTTTTACTCCCATTTTTACAGAAGATGAAACTGAGGCCCAGAGAGGTTGTGGAACTTTCCTCAGGTCACACAGTAAGTGCTAGAATCAGAACTCCCACCCAGACCACCCTGACTCTTAAAACCTGGGCCCATTCTATTCCTCTTTGCTGCCCAGGAAATTTCTGGCCTAGCTCAGGAGGAAATATCTACTGTCGACTCTGTTGTTCTTCTGTGTCAGGTTCCTGTCTCCCCCGTTGCCCCCAAGACTTGGCTCGTGACTGTGAAATTTCCACTAGAAAATAATTCTGAAAGGAAATAGCTGTACTTGTCTGTGTCCACGCCAGGAACCCCACTGCCATGCTCTCAACCCTCCTCTTACAGAGCTGAGGGAGCACGCAGGGCCAGGCTGTGGTGGTCTTGGTGGCACACTGGGAATTGGCCCCAGCCTCAGCTCTGGTGTGGTGCATTTGGTAATTCCTGACAGACTGAAAATCAGCTTCTTAAACCTGGCCAGTGTGGTTGGTTGAGTTTGGTGAAACAGTAGGATATAAGCCCCTGCGATGCCCCACCCCCACCCCTGAGGGATCCTGTGAGTTGTCCTTGTCCCTTTAGCCCTCCTCAGATGTCCCCCACAGAGGGCTCAAGCCTTCCTTATCTTGGGCATTTCTCACGTCTCTGACACTCCTGCCCGCTGGGTCACTGTTCCTCCCCGTCAACACCTCAGAGCAGTAAGATGACATGAAACTTCTGGGCGTGGTGAGGAGAGGGCCAGGGCTGGGGCTGGAGAGGCTGGGAGGGAAGAGAGAGAGCTCTGTCTCTTCTGGTCAGGACCTCCACGCGTGTATTTCTTTATTTGCTCTCACACACGCGTTGGCTGGATGGGGAACCACAGGAGGAGACGGAGGCTGGCCGTGGTAATACCAACCAGGTCCCCGCACAGCCCAGGCTCTTGGCCCAAAGTCTGTATTCCCAGAGGCACAGCTTGTTAACCAAACGTCCTTAAAAAGGGCTTCCAAGCTCTGCTTGCACCTCCTTTGCTGAGGATCGACTCAGTAGCATTTCTCAGAAGCACTTCTCTCTGTCACATCTTGCAGCTCCTCTAAGTCTCCAGAAACATGCCGCCTACATGATATTTTCTCTTGGCTGAAGTGTGGCTGTTGGAGCCAGACTGCCTGGGTCCACTTCCAGGTTCTGAACCTTCTCTGACCTGAGTGTGTTCCTTAATCCCTCTCTGACTCAGATCCCTCGCCTCTGTTGTGAGGGGCTATATAAATGTTAGTAGCCACCGTTATTGTTACTTTTATGATTATTCTCCTCCCACATCGCCAGTCCACTCTTTATCAACGTGCTGTCTTCCTGACTGAGCAGAGCCGTCCTTACGGGGTGGCCTGGCATGTTGGAAGAATATAGACTCTCACGTGGAAATGAACCTGTGCCAAATGTTTGAGGTGTGGAGACCCCTAGAGATGATTCTCAGGTGGGAAGAAGTCGCACGCTATTGCACTGAATGGAAAAGGGACCTGCCTGCAGACAGGGGCATGTCTCCTAGTGGTGGGCGAGCTTCTGCTTTAGGTCCACACAGTTCAGTTCAGAGGAAAACTCATCAGACGCTTGCTGAATGTGTCCAGATGGAGACTGCAATTAAGACACTTGCACAGTAGGACTTTAGTGGGTTGATGGGTGGCTCCCCAAAGATACGTCCATGTCCTGACCCCCTAAACCTGTGAATGTGACCTTAATTTTGAAAAAGGGTCTTTGCAGATGTAATTAAGAATCTTGAGACAAGGTCAGTCTGGATTACCCAGGTGTGTCCTAAATCCAATCACAAGTGTCCTGGTAAGAGCAGAGGAGAAGTCATAGATACAGAGGAGAAGGCAGCATGAAGACCGAGGCAGAGAAAGCCTGGCGCCACCAGAAGCAGGAGGAGGCAAGGAAGGGAAGCTGGAGAGAGTGCAGGCCTGAGAACACCTTGACCTTGGGTTTTTGGTCCCTAGAACTGTGAGAGAATTAATTTTTGTTCTTTTAAGCCATGTAGTTTGTGGTAATTTGTTTCAACAGCTACAGGAAATTAATAACAAGGACCAACTGCAAACCACAGCCCCCACCCACACTGAAAGGAGAAGATAAGGGGGCCATGGTCTGATGTGATGAAGACAGAAGTGAAACTCTAAGGATCAATGAAGGACTTTTATCAGGTTTGCTGCCTATGATGGAGTGGGTTGTGCACTGCACAACATGGGGCGGGGGCGGGTTGCCATGTACAGCACGGTTGCAGATTTGAACATTGATTGCTTTGTTTTTTCCTGTAGGGGTCAGTAAGGTGTCTTGAGGACGAGGTGCCTCTTCCTAAAACACACAAACGTACCCTATGACTTGTTGGGTTTTGGTGAGAAACATCTGGATAGCCCTGTCCAATAGAATTTTCTGTGAGGATGGAAATGTTATCATTGCACACCCAGTAGAGTAGCCACGTGTCACACATGACTCTGGAGCACTTAGAATGTGGCTTGTGCAACTGAGGAGCTGAATTTTAAAATTTATTAAATTTTAGCTAATGTGTATTTAAAAAGCCACGTGTGGCTGGCTGCTACCATATTGGACACGCAGCTCCAAGACAAGAAAATGGAATCTCAGGACTGCTTGATGCAGAACCGAGTCACCAGGGCATGGCCACTATTCATCTGATATTGTTCAGGGGCCCTCTGCAACTGTACTCCTTGTTGAGTGGGGGTGAGGGGGTTAGAGACCAAGACGGTGGCAGAGGGGGTGGCAGACAGTGAGGAGTGCCCAGGAATATGAGAAACGCCGAACTGGATGGGAGCAAGCATCCCACAGCAGAAGGAAGAGAGAAATGCTTGCCAGAGGAGGCAAGAGATTCCTTTCCAAATTGCTAGCTTTCCCCCCTCTTAGTGACTCTTTATGAATCTGTCATGAAATTAGCTAAACTCTTTAGAACCTATTTTTGCTTTTATCTCTCAATTTGGAATAGTGAACTTTTATATGGAGATAATCATAGACGTGCACGGGGGTGCTGTCTGGGGGCTTCTGGGCCTCGGGGTCATTCATTCCTTGAAACTGGGCTCTTTGGGAGCAGGTCTGTTTAAGCTCTCCTTCAAGTCTGCTATGAGAAGGTGGGAGCCCTCCCCATTTCCTCCACCTCACGTTGCCTGTGTGCAGCTGTGTGTGAGCTGGGTGTGGTGTCCAAACTCCTGTCTGGAGAGCAGAACTTTTGCCTGGCTAAAGGTTCATCCCTTGAAGGGACCTAGAGACTTCTCCGAGGTGGGAAGAGAGGTCTGATACATTTGGCGATCATCATACTCTCCCCAAATGTTGGCAAACAATGAGAGTGAATTTACGGGAGACTTTTAGGGGTAAGTGCCAGCCAGACAGTGAGGACCTGGCTACTCTGGCAGCATCAGCATCGCCTGGGATCTTGTTAGACCTGCAGACTCTCAGACCCGCCTGTTGGAATCAAGACTCTGTTGTGAGGACCCCCAGGTGATTGGAGGCTTGAAAGCATTGCACTAGAACACAGCCCATTTCCTGGCCTTGATTTATGGGCTCGAATTAGTTAACAGAGTTGAACTGACCTTGCTGTTTTGGAATTTTGTTGGCTTCACTACCTTGGAGAACCTTCCTGTAAGATATAAATCCACCAAAATGTTTTCCAAGCTCGATTACCCTGGATGGAATCCCCTCTGAGGCAGTGGGTGTTCTGAAAGCTGAAGATCCCTGATCTTTGAATGGGCGACACTGGGAGTGGCAGGGAGTGTGCGGACCTCCTCTCAGGGTCAGCTCTGAAGCTTGGCTCTGCATCAGTGGCAACTTTTCCTGCCACACCTGAGAGGACCTTGGCTCTGCTCCCCGGAGAACAGTTGCAGTATCTCCAGCCTCACCCATGGCTTCCTTGCACCAAAGCCTGGCAAAGTGGTGATCCCTCTCAGGATTTTCTGAAGAAAGCCAGCAGCCCATGGCAGATATCAAAAAAGCATATGAGCCGACTGTCAAAAAGCTTAAAGACACACAGAGTCACACGATTAGAAAGTGGACTTAGCACGTCCACAGCATCCATACAGCAGGAGAGGCAGCTGTTGAAAATAATTTTCTTAAGGGGTTGTTAATTTCACAAAAAAGTAGATCGTAAAATAGAATTACAGTCTTTTTCATTTTTTCAAATAAAGATATATCTATATTCAGAGAAAAAACATCTGGAAGGATATGTTCCAAAATTATGGTGTCAGTGCTCTATATCCCACCAGGAACAAAGTGCAGTCGGGTTTACCGGCAGCTTGGATATTTTCCTCTTATAAAATGTTCTGGTAGTGGAGGAGGGTATATCTCAGTGGTAGAGCGCATGCTTAGCATGCATGAGGTCTTGGGTTCAATCCCCAGTACCTCTATTAAATAAATAAATAAATACACCTAATTACCTCCCTCCCAATGAAAAAAAGAGACAGAAGATGCTAGAAAGGAATTAGTATCAGTGTTGAGCTTGCAAGCAGGGCTGTGCTCTGGATTGGATGCTACCAGGAAACAGGGGTAATTTTGATTGGATGTCTTAATAATTCTCATCAGGATGAATGAAATGAGGCTATAATTGGTCAAAACAAAACAAAACAAAAACAACAGTCACTGATTTGCCAGAACAGGTGGATGTTTGGTTATTTTTGGAGTTTGGACGATGCTCTTGTTTTTGTTTCATTCAGACACAATCACAGAATGGTCTTGTCTTTGTCCTGCTCTTCACAGTGGCAGTGGCCTTGGCTGATGTTGGTGTTCTGTGGAGCTGGTTCTGCTCAACAGGAGAATGGCAGGCGACATTCTTTGTCCACAAGACCAAGGCCCGGCTGTGAGTACAGGCCAGCTCCAGCCATCAGGAGCTGCTCTGCTCTTTCTTACTGGGGGCGCCTCTGGGTGTGGGGATTAAGGGTGATTTTCACTTTTTACTTCATATTCTGGAAAAAGATTTAAAAAGAAAACCAATTATGTATTACATTTATCTTTAGAAAAATAGCAATTTCCTTTCTGGAAAATAAAAATCACCTGCATGAGAAAATGCCAAGCTGGATAAAGCACTGGCTGGCGCTTTTGGTGGGAGGGGCAGAAGGCCAGCTGAGTGCCCAGGAAGGAGAGCCACAAACAGCTGTCCAGCTCCACACCCTGCAGAGCAGCTCCACCCACTCTCCCAGGAGGCAGGCTGGGCGTGCTGGCGTTAGAGTTTAGATTGGATGGAACTTGGAGTTGCTCAAGACCTCACTCCAGGGTCCAGGTGGTAAGAAACATGGCTGGCTTGTCAACACTGGGTGGAGGCCACCTGGAAACTTTGGACACCTGCTTGGTGGGGTTGCCAGGCAAGACTGTGACAGGACAGAAAGCTCTGGCTCTCAACTTGACCTGCCCATTAGAATCACCTGGGTCACTTGATGCCTGCCCCGCCCTCCAGGGCTCAACCACCTGGACCAATTAAATCAGGATCCCTGGGGGTGGGGCACGGGCAGGAGCACTTCTTGGCTTCTTGGGAAATTCCTCCAGTTTAACCCTGCCTGGGCCGTTGTTCACTCTGCTTACATAATCTCTGCCTTCGTCTTTTCCACTCACTCACATCACCTCTGGGCCGGGTCAAGCCTGACTTCTCTCTCCTAAATCATGGCTGTCCTCCACGCTCCCTGACTGATCTTTGTAAAAAAATATAATCGAGGTCACTAGTTCTCAGCTTTGGCAGGTAATCGAATCACGAGGGGAGATTGCAAAGCACTCCCAGTGCCTGGCCCCACCCTGTGAGTTTCCATTGGTCTGGGGTGGAGCCCAGGCACTGGTATTTTTAATAAGTTTCCCCAGGGGATTCTGTGGGCAGCCAAGGTTGAGAAGGCCCTCCTGAGGTTCTTTAACCCCACAGCCCAGCAGGGGCAATGTAAAGGTGCTAACCCTGGAAACTGAGGCGCAGGAGATCTTTACAGCTCCTCTAGGGAAGCGGGTCACTAGGGGAGGGGACTTTCTCCCCAGCTTTGCCAGAGAAGACGACGAGCTTTGTTCACGTCTGGGCAGTCAGGTGGTGGTGGGGGGGTAGGATTTCAGCAGCTACAGTGATAGCTAGCACCTGGTGATGAGGTGGTCCCTGGCAGAGGAGACCTGGGAGAGGAAAGAGGTGGAGGAAAAGATGGAAAATTATGACCTAGCTGATGTCTTGAAACTCTTGAGGGGAACTTTCAGAGGGCTGGCACTGGCAGTAGCAGATGTGGGCAGAAGCTGGGGAAACAGCGAGCATCTCTCTGAACACTTAGCTGCAAAGAGCTCTGAGCTCCAGGCGAGGCCTGTAGTGGATGCTGTGGGGCCCTCATCCAGGTCTCCCTTCAGGGCCCAGGCACTCCCTCTGCAGCTGCGGGGAGCCTTGCCTGCTGGCTGCTTAACGCTGAATCCTTCCCCAGGAATTGCACTTGGAGGAAGGGAGCCACCAGGTTCAAGGCTCTGCCCTCTCCCAGGGCAGCCTGCATCCAATGGCTAGTCAGAGAGGAGGGCCACGTAGACGGGGAATCCTTGCCTTCTTTGAGGCATCCCTTGAGGCATCTGGCTTCAGAGCTCCCCTCAGGTCATCTGAGGCGTCTGTGTCAGTTGCATCCCAGTTCAGCCTCGGCCTCTACCCAGTGCCCTCACTCCCCTGCAGGAGCTACTCCAGGATTCTCCTCCGCAAGCCTCCCGACATGCAAATCTGTCTGGAGCCTGTTTCCAGGTACCTAACCTATGAGAAAGGCCTTTAACAGATGTGTGTGGGTGAAGAGTGAGCAGGGCCAGAGAGCTGAAGGGGAATTGCATTAAGAACTGCTTTGGGGGCCTCGTGGAACATTTGTAGGTTCAAAGGACATGAAAACTGCAAATGTGATCATATAACTCCCCTGCTGAATATTCCTCAGTGACTCCCTACCACCTCTGGGATAACTTCTGAGCTCCTTGGCCTGATTTGTGAGTTCTTTTGTAACCTGACCACCTCTGTAGGTACCTCCTCCTCTCCCTTGCTTTCCAGGCAGTCAGAATTGTAGAGTTCCAAACCACCCCTACCTCCACACAAGCTCACTCCTCTTCTGGCCCGGAGGTTTTGTGTGGTCCAGGCCAGACCTTAGCCTTCTGCTTCTCCAGGGCCCAGAACAAAGGTACATCAAGCCGCAGGATAATTCCATGGCAGGGGCTGATTCATTCATTCAGTATTTTTTTTATTGTGGTAAAATATACATAAGATAAAATTTACCATCTTAACAATTTTTAAGTGTTCAGTGGCATCTAGTTTATTCACAATGTTGTATGATCATCATCCTATCTAATTCCAGAACGTGTTCATCACTCCTAAAAGAACTCCCTATCCAGTGAGAGTAGTCACTTTTCAGTACTCTCTCCTCCCAGCCTCTAACAACCATTAATTTACTTTCTGTCTCTATGGATTTGCCTATTCTGAGTATTTTATACAAATGGAATCATACAATGTGTAGACTTTTGTGTCTGGCTTTTCTTTGCTTATAGTGTTCATCCACGGCATAGCAGGTATCAGTCCTCCATCCCTTTTTATGATGGAATAATATTCCATTATATGGATAGATCACATTTTGCTATCCATTCATCGGTCAATAGACATTTGAGCTGTTTCCACCTTTGGCAATAGTGCTGCAATGAACATTTGTATACAAGTTTTTGTTTGAATACCTGGGTATATATCTAGGAGTGGAATTGCTGGGTTATATGGTCACTCTGTGTTTAACTTTTTGAGGAATTGCTAGACTGTTTTCATAGTGGCTGCACCATTTTACATGCCCACCAGCAACGCAGGAGGGTTCCAACTCTCCACGTCCTGGTCAACACTTATTTTCTGGGTTTTTTTTTTTATCCAGATTATAGCCATTCTAGTGGATGTGAAGTGGTATTTCATGGTGGTTTTGATTTGCTCAGTACATATTTTTGAGCCCCTACTGTGTGCCAGTCACAGGATTCTATAGAAAATGAAACTGACAAAGGTTCTGCTTTTGTGGAAGTTCCATCCTTGTGAGGGGATAACACAGGAGAATGGAGTTAGGAGACTTAACTCTGTTGTTAGTAGGACATTAGTACCATGGGCTGCAGCTGGGAAAGCAGAGAAGCGCGATCTTTCGGCCTCTTCTACCCCCTGCCCTGGCAGTGTAGGGCAGAGTCTGTGAACTCAAAAGCTTGCGGGGCACCTCCAGAAGACAGAGCCAGGGGTGAGTGCATGTGCATCTGTGTGTGTACTGGGGGGCTGGCCCTATGGCGAACTAGGGAGCACCAGCCCTGCCTCCAGGGGTGGACGCTGCTTAGCCCTGTTTTATTACTGCCACGTGGTAAACAGACCTGGGTCTTGGCCACGCTCTGGATCGAGATAAGATTTTTACATGAAATCTTCCCATTTTACATGATGGCGCAGACAGTTTTTAAAAAATTGAAGTGTAGTTGATTTACAGAGTTGTCTTAGTTTCTGGTGTACAGCAAAGTGATTCAGTTATACACATATATGTATATTCTTTTTCAGATTTTTTTCCATTATAGATTGTTACAAGATTTTGAATATAGTTCCCTGTGCTATCCAGTAGGACCTTGTTGTTTATCTATTTTATATAAAGTAGTGTGTATCTGTTAATCCCAAACTCTGGATTTATTCCTCCCCTGCTAGTCCCTTTTTGGTAACTATAAGTTTGTTTTCTATGTCTTTGAGTCTGTTTCTGCTTTGTAAATAAGTTCATTTGTATCATTTTTTTTTAGATTCCACATATAAGTGATATCAAAATATTTGTTTTTCTTTGACTTAGTATGGCAATCTCTAAGTCCATCCATGTTGCTGTAAATGGCAAAATTTCATTCTTTTATATGGCTGAGTAATATTCCATTGTATCTATATAGTACATCTTCTTTATTCATCTGTTGATGGACATTTAGTTTGCTTCCATGTCTTGACTATTATAAATAGTGTTGCTGTGAACATTGGAGTGCATGTCGCTTTTCAAATTAGAGATTCCTCTGGGTGTATGCCCAGGAGTGGGATTGCTGAATCTTATGGTAGCTCTATTTTCAGTTTTTTAAGAGACCTCTATACTGTTCTTCATAGTAGCTGCACCAATTTACATTCCCAATAATAGTGTGGAAGGGTTCCCTTTTCTCCGCACTCTCTAGCATTTATTATTTGTGGAGTTTTTAATGATGGCCATTCTGACTGGTGTGAGGTGATACCTTGTAGTTTTGATTTGCATTTCTCTAATAATTAGTGATGTTGAGCATCTTTTCATGTACCTGATGACCATCTCTGTCTTCACTGGAGAAATGTTTGGGTCATCCGCCCATTTTTTGATTGGGTTGTTTGGCTTTTTTTAAAATATTGAATTGTATGAGCTGTTTGTATGCTTTTGAAATTAAGCCCTTGTTGGTTGTGTTGTTTGCAATTTTTTTCTCCCATTCCATAGGTTGTTTTTTCTTCTTATTTATGGTTTCCTTTGCTGTGCAAAAGATTATAAGTTTGATTAGGTCCCAGTTGTTTATTTTTGCTTTTATTTCTATTGCCTTGGGAGACTGACCCAAGAACTCTTTGCTACGATTTATGTCAGAGAATGTTTTGCCTATGTTCTCTTCTCGTAGTTTTATGGTGTACTGTCTTATATTTGTCTTTAAGGATGGTACAGATATACAAAAAAAATTGTCTGAGGGCTCATTTTGGTGAACTGCCCACCAATTTGTGATTCTGACATGGATGTATTTCCCAGAAGCAGAGCCTCATTCACAGAGTCAGCAGCTCCAGGGGAGGACCTGGGACTCTGCCTTCTTAACAAGCCTTCTCTCTGCCCTGTCCTCCCCCAGGTGGTCTGATGCTGCTGGATTTTGAGAACCAGCAGACCGGTGTTGTAAGGAAGGCTGCATCCCATGAGGTGGAGGGCTGGGCAGGCGGGATCTCATTCCCTGTTTGTGCAGGCCCTGGAGTGCCCGTGGCCTGGTCCCAGTTTCTCAGGGCAAACGGCTGCCCAGAGTACACATATCCATGTGCCAAGAACAGGGGAGGGCGGAGCAGGCCCTGCAGGAAGAGCACACCCCCTCCCCAGCCTCGCTCTGGCTCTCCACAGCCCCATGTGATTAGATGCCGGTGGCTTTTACCCTAGTGGGCAGTGCTACCACAAGCCCTGATGCCTGTGGCTTCCTGGTGAACTTTCTCTGCATGGGATGCCTTTGGGGAGATGGCCCAAATAGAGACGTCAAGTTCTAGGAGAAGGCAGCTGCGGGCCTATGGATAGATGGGTGTTAAGCAATATGTTTATCAGACTCTTGCTTAATGGTCATAACTGCAGTTAAGACTAGCAGTTCTCTGGCAGGCATGTTGGTTCTGAAAATCCACAGGCTCCTCTTTCCCATCTGTGAACCACGTGGCCTCTGGAAGGTGGTGTATCCTGAAGCCACCATGACACTTCTCGGGATTTGGGATGCGCTGCGGGATTAGGATTCTAATCCAGTATTTAGAGGTTCAAGAACTACAGAAGGGCTCCTTCCCCCTCCATGTCTCCTGTCAGCTCTCTAGTGGCAAGGCAAGTGGATGGAGCAGATATGTTTGTTGGCAGAGAGAGCGACATGGAAGAAAAGATAAATCTGGGGTCCGCCTTTATGGGGATAATCATCAAAGGGAGCCATTCCACTCACCCCACTGGCCCCCAAACGCTCGTTTACATAATGCAGCTAAAGAAGGAACTTTGGTCTATTTCCCCAACAGGAAATAACAAGAAACAAATTAATAAGCTATGTTTCTATGTACATTTATATCCCTAAAGGGTTTATTTAAGCAACTTCTTCTGCCTAGATTACTCTCAACAAATAGTTTTAGTTATTAGGAGCCATAATCAACATAAAATATAACTGCTGTTACAGTCTTAATATCTGCAATAAAACATCACACTCGGTAGAGATTACTGCTGCTAAAAGGAAAGCGCTAACGTTCACCGAGCACTTACTGCAGGCTAGGCTCAGCACCAAGTGCTTTACTTGGATTATCACTTAATCTTTACAACCCTGTGAGACTTAATCCTCAAAATCACCCAACCAGGGAGGTAACTGTACTATTTTACAGATGGGAAAACTGAACCTTGGTGGCTGAATGTGCTAGATGCTTTACGTGGTTCATACCATGTAATCCTTTGGCCAGTCCTTGAGATTCCCCTCCCAAGCCCTGTGTAAGTATTACTGCCTTTTTAATGGATGAGGGACCTGAAGTGTCAGTGCCTCAAATATGCCCACGATCAGACAGCCATTAGGTAGAGGAGACTGGATTTGAACTCAGGGAGATAGAGCTCCAGAACCCACCCCTTACCCTTTAAGTTGTATCAGGCAATGAAACACAGTTTAGACAGCCAGACGCACATGAGTATGTTCGTTGTGTCAGTGTTTGTAAAGGGGAAACAGCTAGAAATTATGCAAATGTCTGTCAGAAGGGGAAGGGTCACACCAGTTAGGGTGTACACACTCTAGACGGTACAGGCAGATATTCAAAGGAGCGAGGTGGATCTTATATGCACTGATGTGGAACGGTGTACATTACATATTAAGTGATAAAAGCTACTTGCTCAATAATATGCACAGCATAATACCACTTAAAAATAGGAGGGTATGTTGTATGAATTGGGCAGACTCGTGTTCGGTAATTCGAGGAGAGTTTAATAAAAGGAATCCTTGTAGAGTTGTGGGCAGGCAGGACATGGGAGACCAGCAGGCATGGCCCTGGTGCCCTGGGGAGCGTAACACTGGGGGCTCTGTCACCACCGGCGGGAGCCCAGAGACAGACTGACGTGGAGGGGTCACCCCAGCACGACTTGTGACTTTCCTCAAGTTACTTCGCTGAGACAGCCAGGGAGGGACATGGAAAATCAATTCCCTGAACTCACCCTCCTCCGTCCCGCCAGTCTCCACCTGGTGTTCTGCATTTGCCAAACCCACCGGGAAGCCAGAAGGGGACGAGACCTTTACTGCAGGTTAGCCTTCCCAGGGCACGTGGGGGCGGGGGGTGGAGAGTGGACCTGGAGGGCCAGTGAAAAGTTCTCAGCACATCAAGACTTACATACGTATTTGTAAATGCCTAGGAAAAGGATCCGAGAGGGTGAATACCAAATTGGTTAGGGAGGTTTCCTCTGGGAGGCAGGATTTTTTTTGCTGTATGGTCTGTATTGTTTGAATTACAACAAAAAAGAGGCACAGCTTGAGTGAGACTGCAGCCACTAGCCCTGGTTCTCTTCCTGTTTCTGAATCACGCTGCTCCTGAGGAATGGTGGGCGGATTGTAATTTCCAAACACAGCCACACCAACATCCATCCCACATCCACCCCCTGTGTGATTATCCACCCCCTGTGTGATTTTCCACCCCACTGCTCTTCTTACAGAGTGACATTGACCCTCCTCCATGGACAGGTGGGGTATGTTTCACCCCCTTGGACCCGGGTGGAACTTTTGAGATTCTCCTGACCCACCAAGTGCTGTGGAAGCGAGGCTGTGCTACTCCGAGACTAGGTCATAAAGGGCAACACAGCTTCTGCTCCGTTCTCGGAAGGTGTGTCTGAGAGCCCTGAGCCAACGCGGAAGGGGTCTGGGTGCCCTGAAGTGGCTGTGCTGGGGAGAGCATGTGCAGAGGCCTTAGAGCAGAGCTGAGAGATGCCCAGGGAGCCCCAGCGGTGGCAGCCCCCGGGCCAGGCAGCAGGCCTGTGAGTGTGGAGGCCTTAGGGGTGACCAGCCGCTGTGGGACTGCAAGCCCATGAGAGACCCCCAGCCAGAATTGCCCAGTCGAGCAGCCCCCAGATTCCTAACTCTTAGAAACTGAGAAAGATAATAAACTAATACTGTAGTTTTAAGCTAAGTTTTGGGGTGCTTTGTTATTCAGGAATAGGTCCGATTCAAGCTGGGAGGAAGCATGAGGACTAATTTCCAGCAGGCCTCCTGATGTATCGTGGAGACTGTCCGTGTAGAAGAAAGAGCACAGTGGACGGGAGTGGATAGCTCAGTGGCAGAGCGTGTACTTAGCACGCACGAGGTCTGGGTTCAATTCCCAGTACCTCCATTAAAATATAAATAAATAAAACAAAGTCTTAAAAAAAAAGGAAGAAAGAGCAGAGTAAGGATTCCCACTGTCTCCTCACCCTTGACCCAGGAATCTAAGCATTTTGTCCTTCATACTCACGTGTCCTCTCCCAGCCTATCTGTCTCAGGGACCTTATTGTGCCAGTGTCCATTCCTGACTTCCTTTCCCTTCCCTGCTCCCCCACCACTTCCTCCCAGAGCAACCCGTCTCAGTCTTCGTATTTCCTCTCTGCCCCACCCCCCACCCTGGGAGCGCCCAGAGGATCCCGGCCCTGCAGTGCGTGGGGGCCGGACTGAGAGACCTTTCTCACTCTTGTCTATTGGGCTGTGGACTTGGGGCCCTTGGGTCCAGACAGGACTCTTCCCCTCTTCTTCCTGGAACTGGCACCTCCCATGACTCTGACCAAGAACTGGAATGGGAGCTACCACTTTCTTACAGACCACTCCCCCCACCTTGCCTGCTGTAGACCTGCCAGGAGAGAGCCCTTTCTGGAAGGTTCCAACTTGGGAGCACCGGGAGAGTGCGCTGACTGCAGCTCCCCTCTGTGTGTGGAGGAAATCAGGCTGCAGGTGACGAGGGTCAGCCCAGCCGACAGGAAAAGAGGGACTAAAGACCAAGAAGGAAAGTCTGAAGTTCCCTTTGTTCCTGTCACCTGTCTTCTGAGCCCCACCTGCATCCACCCCCTCCCATGATGGGGGTGGAGGTGGGACCCAAGCTAGCACAGACCTCTTCTTGCCTGTTTGAGCTGGAGTCAGGAAAGTGTAGGAGGCACCACATGGCTGAGTTTTCATCCGAACTTGCCAAGCTGTGTGACCTTGGGCAGGTTACTCAGTGACTTTATGTGTAAAATGGGGACACTAATCATTCCTTCCTCCTAGAGTTGTTGAGAGGAATAGCAGTTAAGGTACAGAGGGCTTGGATAGGGCCTGGGGACAGTAAATGCTGTACAGTGTTACCTGTTTTGACTTTTACTTGAACTGGATTTTTTGTCACGTCAGCTGGAGGAGTCTTGATCAAGACAAAAACCTTCCCCACTTGCCTCTGGGTTAAACTGTTCCCAAGCACCCATATGTCCCAGGATCAGGAAATTGCCAAGCCACGGGGGTGTGCCAGGAAATGTCAATCAAGTATTTGCCGTGGTGCCTGCCATCCGCTGCTGAACCGGCCTGCTCCCACGCCCGGACAGGGTGAAGTCGGCATGGCTCCTCTCCCTGCCCTTTGACCTACTCAGGCTGTTTACCAGCTTCTTCCCTCTGGTTTGGAAACCAGCCCCCTCCTTCCTGGGTGTTTGCCTGGGTTGCAGCCTGGCCCTGCCTGGGTGTCTGCACCTACAGAAACCAGATGTGAAGTTGGCTTGTGGAGGAGTGGGCAGAAAACACCGTCTCTCAGGGTGTTTGTTCCAGTTTCCTTCTAATTCTGTCAGCTTATCTGGTTACTTGCCTCGATTAAATATTTGTGCTCACCACCACCCAGAGAACTGAATTATGGGAGTGAGGGGATTTCTGGGGAGAGAGAATGAAAGGAAACTCAATTCATTGGGGATTTTCTGGGAACCTACTGCATGCACATCATTGTATGGAGAGGTTGGAACTGAGGGAGATCCTCATGAAGGCGGGGCTAGTCCACAACTCCCCGTGTCGGATGACCTTCCTTTACTCCCAGCCTTGCCTCGGCCGCCTCCTCTGACTTCCAGGGGTGGGGCTGGGGGCTCTCTGCTGGGCTTGGGGCCTGCTGGGAGGCCAGGTCGTGGAGCAAGTCCAAATGAGGGGAAAATGCCAAGGCTGGAGTGGCGAACCCAGGAGAAGGGCTGGACCGTTGTGCTCAAATCCGAATCATGGCCTGGGAGCTCTGGGCCAGCCTAGGGTAGATCTGAATTGAAAGAGCAGAGCAGGGCCTGAGTTTCAGTGTGTGGTGCAGAGATGGAGTAAGGGCTGACAGGCTAAACCAAGAGCCAGGCCAAGGGGTCCCAGCAGAAGAGGCTGTCCAGGCAGCCTGGCCTCTTCTTGAAATATTCTGGAATGCAGAGCTCACAGAGACACTTGATTTTCTAAGAAACAGTCCTTGGGATAATAGCATCAAAAACCAATCTTTTGCCATACCAGTGGGGAGAAGGGGACTCATGCTCTGCTTTGCTGTTTCACTTATGCCCAGGGAAGGGCAGGGCTGTCTATAGGGATCTGAACGCTCTTGTGGGCTATAGGCCCAGGCTGGGACTGGGGCAGGGTTTGGCATTTACTTAGCAGGCTCCAAAATCTGGCTCATAACCAGAAGGAGGGTGAAATGAGTGAAGGCCACTTTGCTCTGCTTGCTGTCTTCAGTCAGATATTTGGTTTGGGTTAGTTTATCTTGATGGTCCCTTTCATCATTCATTCATTCATCATGAATCATGATAATTCAGTCATCACTCACTCACTCAATATTTCTTAAGCTCCTTAAGCAAAGCACTGTGCTGGGCGCAAAACTTCCATTCCTAAGAGCTTTACATGCATCATGGATTCTCTCACTTAACTCTCAGTTCAGTTCTATAAGATAGGGATGCAGTTCTGTTCTGACAGTCTGTGAGTCTATGTGGTCACTAATTTATCCAAGGAAAGGCTTCTTGTGTGCCCACTATGTGCCAGGCATTGTTCTAGGTGCTGAGAACAGGACCAAGTCCCCACTCCCGTTGGGGAGAGATACAGTTCGCAGGGAAACCATACGTACATGAGACCATTTCAAGCAGTGGAAAGTGCTCTAAAGAAAGCAGCAAGGACTGTGTTGGCGGGCGGGCGGGCGGGTGGCGGCTGATGACGACCGTATCTCCTGTACCTCTATGTGTCTTCCTGGAAGAGTAAGAAGGAGGCTAGAACCCCGGGCCTCTGCTAAGTGGAACTTGCGGGCTAGTCAAAGTGTGAACTGGGCCAGGAGTTGCGAGACCCCATTTGTGCCGCTCCACCAAGGTGGTGGCAGGTTATGGTTTATCACAGTAATTCCCTGAAGCGTGAAGCACTTGGCTGGTTCTGGAAGCTAGCAGAGGTCACAAGAGCTTATGCCACAAAAAGTGTGTATTGTGGGTCAGTTTGGGGTCATAACTCCTTCCAAATATGTTTAGGTAACTTTTTAAAACATTTGCTTTAGTTTTTAAAGGGCAAGATATACATACAATACTTGATTTGAAAGATATTAAACAGTATACACTGTGAAGTAAGTCTCCCTCTGGCCCCAGGCCCGCCCACCTCAGTCCGCTCCCCAGTCTAGGTTCAGGTAAGCTCGAGGGGTCTGCATGGCTCCCGTGCTGGTCCATGGGCTTCTTACACACCTGCATGTGGACTGATACTCCTCAAAACTGACAGCCCTTGACCCTCCCCTTCTGCTCCCTGGAGAGAAGGCCCAGGGGAGAAGCCCAGAAGCCTTTGTGAGGCTGTTAGAGGGAGGAACAGAAGCAGGTCCTGTCTGAATGGGGGCAGACCCCGGCACGGCTGAGAGCATGGGTCTGGAGCCAGCGGGCCTGGGCACAAATCCTGGCTCTGCCTCTTTCTAGATGAATGGCTTGGGCAAGTGAAGGAACCTCCTCGAGCCCAGGCTCCTCCTTTGTAAGCTGGGGATAATCACTACTCCACTGAGACCTTGTGAGGATTACATGAGCTACTGCAGGTAGGCATTTGGCCCCATACCTGGCACACAGCTGAGTGACAAAAAGGGGCTGCTGCAATTGTCATGGAGTGGGTTCTGGGCACCCCCTGAGCCCACATTTTTATGCAAACTCGGGTCAAGGGTGCTCTCGTTAGGGTGTGGAAGTCATAGGTCACCTGCAATGCATGTGCCTGTGTGTGTGTGTGTGTGTGTGTGTGCTGGGGGTGGAAGTTGGAAGCTAATTCGACTGATTTCACTTTGGATTCTAACCTGAGTCCTGCTGCCCACCCACTGTCTGAGCGTGTGCTTGTGTTTGGCACCTCTGGGCCTCAACTTCCTCATCTAGTCGATGTCAGGATTGGTCTTGGTCATTTTTAGGCACCTCCAGCCCCAAGAGTCAGGAGTCTGCTCAGGAGGATAAGCTGGCTATGTGCCCTCACAGCTCTGGCCTTCAGGGACAGAATCTGGGCTAGAAGGAGCCTTGCCTGCTGGCGTGAGACGTGTTGGGGCCTGACTGCCTTCCCCACGTTCTCTGTCTCCTGAGTTTTCTGTAACCCTTTCCTTTCCCTGACTCGGTTCCCGGGAGCAGGTCTACATTCCCTAGGCCCTTGCTTAGCCTGAGGAGGGTTCCGAGAGCTCAAGCAAGGCCCAGCTCCAAAGGAAGTTGAGTCAGGGGTGTGGGGACTCACACTCACGAGGGGCAGGAACCAACACGCCTCACTGGCCCCCGTGGGCGGCTGGGACAAAAGCCACTACTGCAAATCATTGACTGTACCTGTCATCCTGGAGCTGGGCCCCAGGCCGCCGTTGTCAAGAACAGGGCGAGTTGCTATGAAAATAAACCCTCTGCAGCTGGCAGCTGTGGGACGCTGGCCCAGCTGTGCTCACAGGCAATGTGCAGACCTGAACTCCTGTTTGACGGAGTTTGCGTTCATCCAGGCGGTGAAGAGGAAACTTCCTGGCAGGCACAGAAACCTCCGCGTTCCCTCCGGGAGAAGGAGCCCTGCAGGGAACGACCTATTCCAGCTGCGGGACAGGATGCCTTTGGAAAGAGCCTTATTGTGACTTCTCCTGCAGTAAGAGATTCGCTGGGGGATCTGGGAACACGCTCTGTACAGAGCAAAGGACTGAATTGTTCTTCCATAATTTCCACGTACAAATGAGAGTTCAGAAAGCCAGGCGGCACTTCAGGGGCGTGTCCTCTGTGCTGTGGCCATTCTGTGCTCATGCCTCGTTTCCTCACGTAGACGGGAAGCCACAGAAGGCAGGAAGCCAAAACAACCCGTACCTCCTGGTAGCTACCTTCCCCCACCCCACCCCAACCCCTGCCCTCCCAGCTCAGGCCACTTGCCTGACTCATAGTCCAGGCCTCAGTAAAAGATACAGATAAATGTTTGTTGTTAGGGACGATGGTGAAGCTGGAACATGACCCGTGACCATGCAGAAGGCTGAGCTTCTCCAGAGAAACGGGAGCAGGAGCCTCCTGTCTGTCCCTCTGCACCCCCACACTCCCCCAGGGACCAGACACTGCTGACCGTGCATCTGCCTACACCCCCAGTCCCCAAACCCTTGAGAAGACCCAGTGAAGCGTGCCTGCCTGGGCTTTGGCCGCAGGGTCTCCCTGCATCCCCCTCCCTGGGCCACGCTGTGCATCCTGTGCTGCTGAAATCTGAGGGTCCCCCGTGAGAGGCACAAAGCCCATCTGGATGTCCTCAGAGATTTCATCTAGTTCTCATCGTTTGGGTCTACTACTAAGTTTCCTTCTGGGAGACAAGGCCCTTTTGGAAAGGCCGCTCAGAGCTGGCCCTGCTGAGCCTAGGGCAGGGGCTCTCTTGGGAGACTGGCTGCTCTGCCCCTCAGGGCTCCCTCTCCCCTTCTCTCCTCAGAGCCCGGGAGCCTGCCAGCCCCACCAGCCACACGCGGGAAGGAGGGAGGGAAGGGCTTAGTTAGGCCATCACGAGATGACTTCTGCCGCCTCCTATCTGTACGGTGGACTCCTTGTGTTAGCAGAGGCCTCTCCCACTGTTTCCAGGGGTAGGATCTCTTTCTGACATTGTGGTAGTGTGAATAATGGCCCCTCAAAGATGGTGACGTCCAGCTCTCTGGACGCTGGAAATAGGAAACCGCACATGGTCAAAAGGACTTTACAGATGTGATTTAGTTGAGGATCTTGAGATGGGAAACTTGTCGTGGTTTACCTGGTGGGCCCAATGTAGTTACAGAGGAACTTGGAAGAGGGACGCCGGAGGACAGAGAGGAGAAAAGACGCTTTGCTTCTGGCTTTGAAGATGGAAGAACTGGCCATGAGCCAAGGAATGCTGGCGCCCTCTGGAACCTGGAAAAAGCAAGGAAACAGATTCTCTCCTCGAGCTTCCAGGAGGAATACAGCTGTGTTGATTTTCGACTTCTGACCTCCAGAACTGTGAAAGAGTACATTTATGTTGTTTAAGACTACTAAATTTGTGGTAATTTGTTACAGCAGCAACTGGAGACGAATATAAACATGAACAAATGTCATGGCTCCTCCTGTGACTTTTTTTTTTTTTAGCATCTATTGACAAATAAAATATATTCAAATGACAAAAGGCCACCTTGAATTCAGTAATGCATGTACAGTTTGCTAACCAGACAGCAGCTACAAAGGTTCAAGAAATAGTATAACTCACACCCAGCTCATTCCAGGTGGGGGATTCATTCACTCATTCACGTGTTCTGAACATGACCTCTGACCCAGACTGTCTGGGTTCAAATCTCGGCTCTGTCATGTAAAGCTGTGTGACCTTTGGCACATACCTACTTTATATTATTGGGAGGATTAAATGACTTACTATGCAGAAAGCATTTGGAAAAACGCTTGGCACATTGTAAATGCTATGAAAGTGAGTATTATATTTTTAAAAAATTAAAACAGGATAGCTGTGAGAGACATAATTTGGTCTTTCAATGGATAATGTATGGATAATTTTTAGTCCTGCTTTACTTCACTGTACTTTTATTTTTTAATAAGTCCCAAGAATACCTAGCCTTGCAGAGAGGAAAACACAAGTACTCATCTCGAATCAATACAAACACATTGATTCTTTTTTAGTGGGTTCTCAGTCTGATCATGAAGCCTAATTCCTTAGACAATCATTACTGCCATCAGCCAGAACTGGAAGATAAACCTGACTCCCAGTCCAACTTTTCTTACTAGGACCCTCCACATAAGACTAGTGTCTCCGGGGGCAGGGAAATAGCTCAGTGGCAGAGCAAATTCTTAGCATGCACGAGGTCCAGATTCAATCCCCAGTACCCTCACTGGAAAAAAAAAAAAAAAAAAAAGACTGGGGTCCCAAAACACTGAGGGAGGAACAGAAAGTACAAGTGCCTGCAGAATGGCCATTTACCTCTCCTTTGTTCAGGTACTAGGCAGTGATATGCCCGGCCCTGGGGGTTGGGGGGCGGCCATGAGTCATGACTGGGTTAAGCCTGTTAATGGTAATCCTTTGCCGACTGGCTGGGCTTTGTGAACAGTTCTAGCCAATTAGACATGAGTAAAAGTTCAATGGTGGATCTCTGGGAAAGTTTTTCTTTCCTAATAAAAAGGAAAAGTTTAGTTATGGTTCAGTCAGAAAGACAGACACCACTCAGGTAGTTCAAGCAGGAAGGGGTTTAATACAGGGACTTAAGTGGTTACACAACTGCTGAAAGGGCTGGAGGAACGAAAGTAAAGGCAAACCAGCCTGAGTTCCCGGGTTGGCTGCTAGCTCTCAGAGTCAGGAAGCTCTAAGAACCGGAGGAGACGTGATCACAGCTGTCTACAGACCATAGCACATGATTTTCAGGCAAATTCCTAGAGGCCACTGCAAAATCTCATGGGAGTTCTTCTCGTCCTCCTTCCAAATCTTAGCACAGGTACCTCTCGTTAGGACAATCAAATCCAGATCCCTGCTAGCAAGGGATTCTGGGATCTGTAGCTCCCAGGCTCTTAGCCTCCATGGTAAAGGGTATGCATAGAAGGTGGGGAATGGTGCAAAGACACTCTGGTACAGACAGAACGTTTCTCTTCCTACTTTTGCAATTAAAAAAAAATTAGAATGAGAAGCATGGAACTACGAGGGAGTGTGTAACTCACTGGTAGAGCGCAGGATTTCAATGCATGAACTCCTGGGTTCAATCCCCAGTACCGCCATTTAAAAAAACAAACAAACAAACAAATAAATAAATAACTTAATTATCCCCTCCCTCAAAATAAACACATAAACAAAAAAGCGTGGAACTGGTAAGGCACTCTTGTGACTACAAGGTGAAGGGCTTATTCCCTCCCTCCCTCTCTCATCCTTTCATTTTTCAACACACATGTACAGAGGACCATCCTTGGCAGAAGCTCTGGCCTTTGACTCTCCCTGGCCATCTGAGTAGCTACACTGGGGCACTAATAAGGATGACAGCAACAACTGGAATTTTTGAACACTTTTCCTTTTTTTGGCTGCATACTATACTAAGTATTTTACATGTACTATCTTATTTCATCTCTATCCGTGCCAAGTGATTTTATACATACACATCCTACACTTGGAGCATAATAGGAGCGCTAACAGGAGGACATGTACTTTGAATTCATCATGTTCCAGGCACCCATTCTGAACTCTACATATTTTAACTCATTTAATTCTTCCAACAACCCTGGAGGTACTTCTATTGTCATCACGCTTTTCATGCGGCTGAGGCACAGAGACATAGGGAAGTTAAGCTGCTTGGCCAAGGTGACCATCTAGCCAGTGGTGGAGCTGAGATCTTAAGCCAGGCAGTTTGGTACCAGAATCTGTGAATTTAATCACTGCTCTAGTCTAGAAGCTAATGATTGCGGCTGCTTTTTCAGGAGGTGGGCCCTGCGGGCCAACCTGTGTGGGAGATTTACTTTTACTGCATATCCCTACGTATTGTTTGACTTTTTAATATGTGTTTCTGAAGATAAATAAAGACACTTTTAAGCAGAGAGGTTAACTGGCAAATTCCATTTATTCTTCAAAACCAGGAAGGCTTTCTTGATCCTTCTCCCAGATCTTTGTCCTTCTCATCGTCTCTGTGGCTCTACCTGGTATCTGGTATATATACTCGGTTCCCAGGAAATGTCTGCTAAATGAACTTTCCCTAAAAACCACCTTTGCGCCTCCTAGCTTTCTGTCTCTCTTACGTGGCATTGACAATTCCTCCTAGAGAATGCCAGCTTCTCACTGTTATTCCTTTGCTCAAAAACCTTCACGGATCTGCTTCCGATGCCTGTTAGGTCTGAATGTGGCCTGAGTATCTAGGTTTTCCTGGGGCTAGCCTCACCCTGACTCACTAATGTTGCTCACAGTGCTTCAAATCCTATCCAGCCTTTAGGAGGCTACACGTGATTACCCCAAACCTCGGTGAGAGCTTTCTCCTCTGGCTCCAATCCAGAGAGTCTGTACCACTACAGTTTAGCACGCGATCTGCCTGGGACTGCCTCTTACTACTCCCTGTCCGAGGAGTGAGCAGCAATGTGGCAGCTCTCTCTCCTCCTCTGTTCCCCCTCTGCTCAGGACAGCATAGTGGACTCAACCAGCCCACAGGAGTGAGGCAGAAACTTTACAACAAAGGCTGACAATCTTACGGGTACTCACCATTCACAGATTGTCATTGGTGAACCAGCTGTAGACTTCCTTGCTTTATCTAAAAATTCTTACTTCTTGACACCTACATTTTTGGCTGCTTCGTAAGGATTGTCTTCCTGCTCTATCCCCTGGCAATTAATGGTCCTTTTTCAAATATAACATCTTTCTGATTCCCTCCTTCCCTTATGGCCTGCCCTCTTTCACCACAGCACTTCACCCTCCCTCAGGAAAGGGCTAATGCAGTTAGGACTGTGCATCGAACTGCTCACTGGGCTCAACAAGCACCTCCAATCCAACAAGCCCCAAAGTGAACTCCTAGCCCCACCCCCACCTGCCAGCCTGTTTCTCCTCGGACTTGCCCTGTCCTGCTGGACTCAGCACTTCCACCCCCTGGGCTGCTCAAGCCAGAAATCAGGGAGTCAGCCTCTCTCCTATTACCATGACCACCCAACACTGTGCGTGCTCTGTCTCTTCTCCCAACTCCAGGACACATCAGAAGCGCATCTCTAACAGGTCCTCACCCCCTCTCTGGCCACTCCCTGTCACATACGCTATACTGCAGTCACGCTGGACTACATTCTGCAAAACTGTCAAGTGCTTTTCTACCTCTACACTTTGCTCAAGCTGTTCTGTCTCCTGGAATGCCCTTCTTCCTCTATGAAGTTTCATCTGTTTCCAGTACCTTTGTACACGAATGCATATATATGACTTATAAGGATTCATCTGTGTGCTCACTGACGGTAGCAAGTAAATATGGTGTTTAAGTATATTCACACTGTATTCTAGCTGTTTTAATTGTTGTCTCCCTTGCTTTATTTTGAGTTCCTTGAGGGCAGGAACTGGGCAGTAGAAAGGACCCTAAATCTAGACAACCATGAGGGGCATAAATCCAATTTAAACTCCCTGAGGACCTACTGGGAAGGATTTAGGGTGAAGGGCTGATTACTATGGTTGGCCCAAGCTGGGACCACTGCCAGCCCTGGACTGGTCCACCAGGACAGGATATCAGAGTGGCTTCCCACAGGAACCACAGAGATGCAGTTTGGGGCAGGGAAGGGGAGAGAAAGTTCTCAGAAGGAGGGCAGGGGAGTGAGGTACGGCTTCCAGGCAGATGAAAGGATACATATCCACCACACATACACTAGCACCTGGCTCCCACCGGGTGTGTCTCCTCTCAGCCTGAGGCTCATCCATGATTCATTCCAGCTCTTTCCTTCGTCATTCAACTTCCTGAATTTCAAGCCCTCTCCTCACCTGCACAGGGTGGCTCCCGCTTTGCCTGCTCGGAATGCCTTGTTGTTCCACCTGGTTCTAGTGAATGGTCCTGTTTTCCTTTGGGCAACTAATGCCTTCGACCTGAGCTGCCAATCACAGGCCCCGCCCCCAGGGGGTGGGCCCATGGCCCATGGTAAGCCTATCAGTTCTCTCCCTGAGAATTGGCATCCTAGGGGAGATTTTCAGAGCTGCCACAGCTATGTCCACCCCTCAGAGACCTCCAGGGTTCCCACTCCGCACCCTCAGAGCTGCCTGCTCTTATCCTTCCTGTGGGCAGCCATTCCTCCATTTGGGAGCTTCCCTTGGGAGATGGTTTTGGATTCCTTCAACAGACGTGATCACTTCCTGCCTAGTAGCATTTTGTTCAGATCTTTTGGTATCTGTCACTGACTTGCATATAATTATTTGCCAACTCATCTCCATTCATTCAATCTTTATTCACTGTTATTCACATACTGATTATATATGCCCAATAAATTCCTCTTTTTGTTCAAGTTAGAATTGTATTTTACAGATTGGAACCCCCCAATAACCTGAGCTGATAAGCCATCCCAGGCCCAACAGAGCCCACAGGAGGGGCTACTGCCACGTACCCACCCTCTGCTCTAGCTGTGGTCATGCACTACTCTGTCCCAATGCAGGATCACTGCAAGGCCATATCTGAGCTGCTCGCCACTGTCCCTGCAAGTTTGTCTTGCCCCTCACCCCCACTGTGAGCAGTGGCGGGCAGACACCATAACTTACAGCACCTCTCCAGCTGAGCCCATGCTGTGTAATCCATTAATATGGATGGAGCAGCTTCCTTCAGCCTGTTTCCATGCTGGCTACCAGTGATCTTTCCACCCAGAGAATCCTTCACTTTCACTGGGGCAGAACAGATGGACAAGTATCTGGCTGGGACCATTCCTTCCCAGAAGCCTTCACTGACTTCCCATTGGCTGCCAAGGTCCAAACCCCCAGCTGGCCAGCGGAGACCCTCCCCAGCTGTATTAGTCTCCTGGGGCTGCCGCAAACTGGGGTGAAACAAAAGAAACATATTCTCTCACAGTTCTAGAGGCTAGGAGTCAGAGATCAAGGTGTGGGCATGGTGGTTCCTGCTGGGGGCTGTGAGGGAGAAGCTGTTCCAGGCCTCTCTCCTAGCTCCCGGTGGTTTGCAGGCCACCTCTGGTGTTCCTTGGCTCGGGGACGCATCATCCCATCTCTGCCTTCATCTTCACATGGTGCTTCCTGTGTGCTGGTCCGTCTCTGTCCAAATCTCCCTTTTTTGTAAGGACACCAATCATAACTGAAATGATCTCATCTTAACTTGACCATCTTGGCATGCAGTGAGCCTTTCACTTCCTGGGTGACACTAGAGGCTATTTGGTAAAACAATAGGTATGGAGGCAGGCAGCCCTGGTTTCAATCTCAGCCCTGCCACTTAGAGTTACCTGTGACCAGCTGTGCCAGCTTCAGGACCCCGTCCTTAAAATGGGGTGCTAACGGTACCAACCTCACAGGGCTGCTCTGAACATTCAGGGAGTGATGGACATAAAATGCTTAGCACAGTGCCTGGTACTTAGTAGGTCCTCAGTAAATATGACTTATTCATGATGCTCAGTCTTGAAGGTTTGGTGCTTTCCAAGGTGAGGGTGGGAGAAGAACACCTAAGCAGCTGGAACAGCATGTGCAAAGGCCTCAGGACAGGCAGTGGTGTGGCATCCTGAGTTGGGGGGTGGGGCGCGGGTTGGGAACATGTGGAGAGGAAGATGGAGAGAGCAGAGGAAGGTGGAGAGCATGATATCATTGCTGCAAAGGTGAGGTCTCTCACTCTGGACCCTCTACCCTGAGCAAGCTCGTAATTCCTCAATCACTGTATTAAAATGAATTCAGTGGTTGGATCTAACCCTCTCTAGTGCCATACTCATTTTTAAACTGGGAAAATGTGAGGCAGCAAAAAACAGAAACAAAAACCAAATTTCAACAAGCTTAAACCAGAGAGATTCAGCACAGAGGCAGCAAACCAGGGCTGCCCTCCAGGAGTGAGTGAGGCTTCGGCTAGGTCCCCTGGCTGCCTAAGACCCTCTTCCTGCCCTCTCGTCTCTAACTAGGACTAGGAAGCTGCATTAAAAGCCAACTGTGCCCCTGGACCCTCTTCAGGAGTTCAGGCTCCCGTGCTGGCTGGGTCAGCTGAGAACATGTGGGACTCTATCTCCTGGTTTTCCAGCTCTGCTGTCTACTTTTCCTTTCTCGGGCTTCTTAACAATGCCATTTAGCTAAGACAGGTGAGTCAAAAGTCCTCAAGAACCTGTGGCAAACAGCAATTATCCTTCGAGTCACATGCTGCCAACACCCACACACCCAGAGATCTCACCCTGCAACACCCAAGCTGGTCTCTAACCACACCCCTTCCAACAGGACAGACTCCCCTCTGCCAAGGTCACAGGACATGCCAGAGGTCAGAGAGTACATTCTTCACCAGGCAGGAAGGCTCTGAGATCAGGTTACTCAGGCCCTGCCCTTGTTGGTCCAGTGACCATCTTGAGGGTTGCTAAGATAAAAACAGAAAGGTCTCCAATTCAATCTTGATTTAAGAAAAAAAAAACGCCTAAAACTTGAACTTACCGGATAGTGTTTCCTGATTTTAGATTCAGCAGGGCCCAGAACACTTTTGTGCCACATAATAATAATCATAATAACCAACATTTTCATAAGCATGTAGATGGCATTTTTCAAAGTGCCGTTCTCTAGACCATTCAAGGGCTGGGCTGCCTGCTCTGTGGCCAATTGCACTTTCCTCTAGCAAAGGCAGATTTTCCAAACCCTGACTCAGGAATAAGAAAAAAGAAAAAAGAAAAAAAAGTCTGGTCTCAGAAACAGAAGAGCTGTATTCTAGTCTCCCCGGGCCAATTAATTAGCTCTGTGACCTTGGCCAAATCATTTAGCTGCTCAGAGATTTACTTCCTTCCACTGTAGAGTGGACTTAATGATCACTCCAGCCGGGGTCACCTCATGGTGTAGGTATGAGCGCTAAATGGGATAAAGTGTGGGGAAAGCTTGGTGAATGGGAAGAGCTGTACTCAGGGCAACTCTGTTATTAGTAGCTGTAACTCTCCCAGGCCTCCTTGGCTAAGGAGCTGGGCACACCTTTCACGGGAGAGTATGCTGGGGGGCTCAAAGCCAGTGTGGCAGCCTCCTAAAAGAGAACCCAGGGCGACCCCAGTCAAGGCCCATCAAATGGATGGGCTTTTGTGTGCTGGATGGGGGAGCTGGAGTTCTGAGGTCAGATGTGAATTCCCATTCACACCTCTGCCCCTTAGTAGTGACAACTACAAGGCTCTTAATCTCGCAGAAACTTGGTTTGTCACCTGTAGTAGGGGCACAGGATGCCTACCTTGTAGCGTGGTGGGCAGCGCCTAGCAGGGGCTGGATGTATGTGGTAGGCTGAGCTTGCAGGGTTCTCAATTCTGGCTGCACATTGGAGCTACCTGGGGGACTTAATAAATTCTGCTGCCCGGGACCCAACCCAGACCAATTAATGCAGAACCTCTGGGGGTGGGGCCCAAGCTGCAGCTGTTTTCACAGCTCCCCAGGTGATTCAGCGGGGAGAGAGCCTGGGCTAGAGGGTGGAGTTTTATGGGGATTCGGGTGGGAAAGCCTGGAGAGAAATAAAAGGGCGGTGGCAGAAGCACAGCTCCCATAGACACAGGGCATCTGTGTGTGTCTGCTCTGCTGTTCTACCCTCCCCTCCCCATCTTGGTAGCAGTGCAGTAGCTCTCCCTTCTCCATTGGTCCTCCACATCCTCTCTTCTCTCATTCACTGCACATTTCTTGAGGACCTGCTTTGTGTCAGGTGCTGTGGGAAGCATTAAGAGTTTCAGACCCAGATGAGGTGCCAGGATCCCCTCCACTAAGGTGGGGGTATCAAAATAGGGCTGATCTTACTCCCCTTCCAGGTTTGTTGTGAAAGTCAAAATAAGTGATGGAAGTAAATAGCCTGCACACAGTAGGTGATGAGTTATTACAATAAAGGAGGCCAGTGCATGAGCAAAGCCCAGTGGGCTTCCTCCCATTTCGTCTCAACTCACTGCCATCCAGTCTTTCCCCTCCTTTGCGCTTTTTCTCCCCTCCAAACCTCTTTTCCCTTCCCTTGAACCATATGAGACATGTCCATGGCCTCTATTCCGCTAACACTTTATGGTGAAACTCAAACTTTTGCTGAGTAGCTATTATGTTCCTGCCTTTGATTTTTAAAGCGTGTGACTAGAATTTATTACCCTCAAGCATGTACCGTTCGTGCACGTGCATGTCTGTGTTTGCTCACGCTGCAGGCTTCCCTTTCTCCAGGCGCTACTGCCTGGTAGGACGTCATGGTTTTCCTTCCTGGGGACTGGGCAGCTGCTGGGCCCTTGGGGAGTGGTGTCAGCCTGAGAAGGGAGGACAGAGGGGCTGGTCAGGGAGAAGGCCAGAGGCGCGGGGATTTGGAGCTCTGACTCAGCTTACTTTTTCCCCTCTAGACCTCCGCCTCTCTGTTCCCAGAGACAGGCAATCACACAGGCCTGGTACCGGCTCCCATTTGAGGACCCACCAGACCTCTTCCTCTGATCACGAGGGAGCCCGTCCTCGTCCTGGGGGCTGAAGGCTGGGGCCCGCTTCCTGGTGACTCTGTGGAGTGTAGACTGTTACTGGAGGCACTCCCAAGTGGGTCTCACTCTACATCACTCCCACAGCCATCTCCCTTCCCCAGCTGCCTGTCTGTACTTCCGCCTGGCCCCACTGATAGCACCCACACAGGTCCAGGAAGGCCTGCTTGCTCTGGGCTCACCCCTACCCCCCACCCCCCCACCCCACCCGAGGCCCAGATTTCTGTGGAAGAGAAAAAAGTAGCAGTGCTCACTCACCAAGAAACCATAAGGGGAGCCTTATCAGCAGCCTCCCAGTTCCCAGTATAAATCTAAACTGGGTGGAAGCCATACCTATATAGAGGTTCAACCCCAAGAGCTGGGCAGACAATTATCTTACATAAGATATCCCCCACTGCTGGCTGGACAGACAGATCTTTGCTCGTTTACTATTTAAACTGCTGATCCTTCCGTAAAATATACCTCCACCTTGTTTATTCCCTTGTTGAATTGGAGGACTGCAAAAACAAATATGAGAATCACAGGAGATGACAATGCACCAGGCCTCAGGAGTTAGGTTACCAGTTGGAGACTCCCAGACAAATACATCCCTAAATGACAAATCAGACATGCTTCCAGAAGCTTCTCAGCCCTGTTGTGCTGCACAGACAGGCACAAAGAGAAAGTGGTCCAGCTCACAGTTCTGGCTCTTTTAACACTGGTCAAGTGGGCTCTGAGTTCTTCAACTACAAAAAGCGACCTTTTTAGTAGGAACATGATGGAGTTTGTTGTTGTTAGTAGATGAAGTAGAAGCTCTTTTTAAAACATATTGAAAATCATCATGTTGGAGTGAAACCAAGTTGGTATGAGGGAGTCTTTATCTCAGATTTTTGGGACTCAGGACACAGCTTTTTAGTCCTGTTCTGGACAGAGGTGCCATGCTCATGGGATGTCATAATAAACATGCAGACAGACTTCCTGTGTTGGTGAGATGCCTAAGTGCCCATGTTGGGGAGATTACTTCCTCTGCCATCTCCCCAAGCTCCCAGAGGTCCAGCCCCCATCCCAGTTACGGTGTTTTCCAAACGTGGCTCTGTATGCCCTGCCTGAAACTTCTTGGGACCTTGGCCCAGGAGTCTCTTCCTTCCTCACCTTCATGCCCACTGTAAATACTTATCTCCTGCATGCTTTTCTGTTTAGGCTGGGTCTCCCACCCAGAGGCAGCAAGCTTCAGAGGGCAGGCACTAGTCAGCTTGTTCACTGCGGTCCCTCTAGCTCAGAGCCTGGCAAACAGTCGGTGCTTATGAGTTAGCTGCTGAACGAGGGAGTTAAGTGACTTTAGCTCTACAGACCAGTTGGAGTTCTGTAGATGTTCTGCTTCCAGAGCCAGCCTGAATCCAGGTGCTCTTGATTTGGGCCCCATCAGAGAGAAGGTAGAACTCAGGAGAAGCTCAGGGAGTGGTAGCAGGCCCTCCCTATCTCCAAGGGCTATTGTGAGGATTACAGGTGATTGTTTCTGGCATGTTAGTACTTGTAGGATGTCAAAAGATTGCATTTATTTATTATTTCTGCACATGTCTCAGACCTTAGGTCTCAGCAACAGCCTTATTCACTGTCAGAAGAGGATTTGCCAAATCTTCCTAAGACACTAGGAAAGCATGCAGAATCCAGGTGAAGTCAGAGATCCACTGGGATCTGTTACCACTGCTCATTTCAGAGTGGGATCCAGACTAGGCTACTGTGACAGAAAAACCTCAGATATAATGGCTCAGACAAAATAGAAGTTTATTTGCTGGAAGATCGGCAATCCAGAGCTTTTGGGGAGAGTCTACCATTCTCTTTACACAGATTCTCTGACCCCAAAGTTTTTAGTTCTTGTGATCTGCCAGATGATGGGAAGGCGGATAGGGAGACAGGGAGCACTCACCCAATCGAGAGGACAGAAGTCACTTCTGCTTGTATCCCATTGGCCAAAATGCAGTCACATAACCACAACTGGCTGCAAGGGAAACTGGGAAATGTAGTCTTTAGCGAGGCAACCATGTTTCCATTTAAAACTATTATTACAGAAAAAGGGAAGAATGGATATTGGAGAACACCTAGAGGACTCTGTCATGCAAGGTTATAAACTTGGTGGGACCAGAGATTCCACGTGTCTGCTGCAGCTGCTCATGATATCCTGGGTAGGGGTGATGCTCAACCTCTCCTGGCCTCACACACAGCTCTCTGTTTCCACCATTCAACCAGTCAACAAGCCTGCTTCACACACCAGTGAAACCTGGATTTGCAAGAGGGGGAAGAGAAAAATCAGTTTTCGAGTAATGATCACAGGAACAAGAGTGGATTATGGAAAAGTCCACAACCATTTGTGGGGAGCCCTGTAAATCAGTGCTACTCAGAATTGGGTCCATGGATCCATATTGGTCTGGGAAGTGTTTGTTAGCTAGTTTGCACATGAGAAAAAGCACAGAAATTGACTTTAGAAACTTTTATAACTATTCGACAGAATAATTTCAGATTGGTTAAATGTGACAGTAAAAATTGGATATCTTTTCAAATTTAACTTCCCTAGTAATTCATTTTTATTGTATTTTACACAAATACTGCTCCACTAGCGATAGTATGAAATACACTGATGTAAGCCCCAGGAACTCTGTTAAACTTTCACATGTTATTATATTTAGCCCCGAGGGAGGTGTTACTAATCCCATTTTGTAGGTGAGAAAATGGAGACTCAGAGTTTAGTGGTTAGTCCCACAGCTAGAGATGGCAAAGCTGGCCTGTGTAGTCCTGTTGGCTGAAGGCCAGGAGTCCCCACAGAGCTCTTGATGACTCAGGGACTTGCTCTCAGGCCTCTGGGAACCTGGGCTGCCCATGCAGTGGCAGCCAGACCCAGCGCTCTCTGGAGCACACCCTGGGAAGACAGAAGCAGTGCTAGGCATGGAGACAAGTTTATATTATCATATCCTATCATTATCATACATTTCTACCCATAGGGCACGCACAGAGCCCATAGGAGAACAGGCTGCGGGCTGAGGGCACTGCCAGCAGGAGCCGGCATGTGGGTAGGGAAGGGGAACGTGGAACTGGAGCCCCCACCTTGCTTCTGGCCTTGGCTTTCCGAACAGAGGAAAGCACCGTTCAAGACCACTGCTTCCATGAGAAGCAATGGCCTCATTGCCCTTTCTCTGGCACGTACTGATTTTGCTTTGGGGGATCTCACTCCACCTCAGCCCTCCCTGGGTTTGGTTTCCTGGCTGCATGATTTGTTCAGGGAGGAGCCAATGACCCGATCCAAGCCAGGGAGACAGAAGGAGGGTGGATCTGAGCTTTACCCCTGCATTTAACCCCGGGAGGCTGTGAGGCTGGAGCTGGTGTGGCCAGCTTGCCAACCCAGAGGAGCTGTTTGAGAATGGAAGGAACCCCGAGGAAGTCAGCTAAGAGCCGGGAAAATGGACACTAGGCTTTGACAATATCATTTGAGACCCTAGATTCAGAGTGAGATGAAGTGAGTAGAAGAATGAAGTGAGATGCAGCTGACAGTCTTTTTTGTGCTTCAGTGGGGTTGGGTTTTCTGTCATTTACAACCAGAAGCCTTCAGGCTGACCCCAGCCCCTCATATGTCCTTCGTCTCATTCCTGGCCTGGCCAAGGTTATTCATCAATTCTTGACAGGAAAAGAGACACGTGGTGAGTCAATAGGCTGGTTGGACTGGGCATCTGTGTTCTCTCCCCCTCCTCACTTCCAGGATCCTTCCAAATGCATTCCAGAAAGCTTTTGTGCCCCAGCCAGAATCCATGGATGCATACCCATCATACCCTCCCATAGCCCCTTAGACCACAATTTCAAACCCACCCCACCTAATCTTCACACATGGCCAAGAAGGCAAGTATTATAACCCCTGTACTACAGATGGGGAAACTGAGGCCAAGGGAATCTAGGATCTTGGCCCAAGCTCACCAAGCAGGACTCCTCATATCGTGCTCCTCCTCCCATGTCCCTGCAGCCTCTGTGACTTCCTGATGTTCCAGCAGCTCATGCTACACATGGATCTCCCCTCTTCTGTCAATGCAGTGCCAATTGCAGCAACACACAGCACTGCTGAAATGTACTGCCCTCGAGCTAAAGCTTCCCTGTCCCAGCAGCTCGGAATCACTTTTGGTCTCCCAGGTGTGGGCACGAACATGCTGTCCCTTCTGCCTGCTCTTTCCCCCCAGGGTGTCCCCTTTTCTTGAGCCTCCCAGCCTGGATGCTCTGCTCCACCTATGTGCTCCCTCAGGCCCCTTCCCCAGGTGGGCTCCTGAACCTCCAGCTCTTGTGTATACCTGCCCCCTGGGTTGTCTCCACTGGGAGTCCCCACAGGCACCTTAAACCTGGGTCCCACAGGGGCTCATCATTTCCCTTCTGCTCAAGCCTGTTCCCTCCCTAGACCCCTGAGACCAACTCCACCATCCACCCACACGGCAGTTCACGGCAGAGCCCTGGGAGTTATTTTCTCTCCTCCCTCTCCCTTAATCCCACATCCTCTCAACCACCCAGTCCCACCCACAGTTCCTCATCTGTACCCTTATTGCCTTGGCTCCAGCCACCACCACCTAGCTCCTGGATCCCTGCAGCAGTCCCCTAACTGGGCGCCAGTCTTGTCCTCCCCATCCACTCTTCACACTGCAGCTGGATGTTGGTTCTGAAAGATTGGTTCAGTCCGTTTCTTCCTTTGTAGAAACCCTTCAGTGGCTCCTGCTTACCCCACCCACCTGCATCCCTCCTTGATGGTCTCTAATGCGATGCCAAGCTCCCTCTAACAGCCTTCTTACCTCGTTCAGTGCTTTGCCCCAAGTACTTCCCAGGTTTATCTGGCCAAGTGCTAGGGCTTGGCTGGGAAGCTACCTTTTTCAGGAAGCCTTCCCTGAGCTTCCCTGAGCACCCAGGGGCAGGCAGATCCCCCTTGCACACATCCCACTGTGTTCTCCGCCCTGCGACTGTGGGGAATGGATGACTGTGTTGCCTTGTCTATCTCTTAAACAGGGAGCTCCTTAAGATCTGGGGCTGGATTATTTACTGGTGGTATTTTCAGCTTCTAGCTCAGGGTCTAATTCATAGAGGACGTGTCCCACAAATGCTTTGTTGAATGAATGAATCACCCTGATGCCAGGGTTCCCAAACTGCACAGCCACCTGAGGGTGCTGTGGATGGAGGTTTGGGGACCTCTGCCCTGATTTCTTCACTGTTCTAATTCACAGCCCCAGACTACCTCACCTGAGGACCAGACTATGCTGTGGGACAGTAGGACCCTGCTTAGGGAGAGTCCTTGGTGAAGGCAGGCTGGGGGCAGAGCTGAGCAGCGGTGGGAGAGAGCAGTTGACAGCAGGAACTGTGGCTCATGGAGGGCTCATCTGGCTCAGAGCAGGCCAGGGGGGGCTCGGTACCGGGAAATTGAGGGGAGGTGGGGCACCCAGCTCAGACTCCCCCAGGGGCTTGCAAAGCATGGGCTTTGCTCCTGCAACATGTGTGCAGGGCAAAGCCTCTGTGCGAGGGAGAAGTCCTGGGGAGGGGGCACAAGGCCAAAGCAGACCCCTCTGTGTTCCTTGCCCTGGAGCCAGATGGTCCCCGGCCTGGAGCAGGCCCGGCCCTGGGGGAGAGAGCTCGGTCACAGCACTGAGGTCTGCAGCCGGGGACCCGGCAGCACGAGCAGGCTGGGTCTGCTTGCCCCTCCCCACAGAGCCTTCGCCCGCTTCTCAGGACACGTGGATGCAACATCATGACCTGACTGTCCTCACCCAGAGCTCCAGGACAGAAATCAGGGTGACCAAATGCCAGACACTATATGCCGAGCACTCTCCTCAGCACCCTTGTGTTTATAACCCAGAGTCCATGTGATCTCAATTATCAGGCCACATAGATGCTGCGTGGTTGTAATTCTCCTTTGTTGGTGAAGAAACCTGCTCATCTGAGGCTGCGTATTTGGGCCGTGCTGGGTCTGCCTGACCCCACAGCGCACGTTCCTTTCCCGGCTGGGGCTGCTCCTTTAACTCCACCCTTCCCCGGAGGTTGGGGCCTCTCAACAAAATCTCAGGCCAGCCTGTTTCCTTCCTCAGGCACTTGGAATTCCACAGCCCATCCTCTGTGGCTTTCCCAAAACAGAGCTCCTGTCCAGCCTGTCCTGTGCAGGGCAGGGAGGGACAGACTGGCCAGCCCAGGCTCGCAGCTCTGGCTCCATCTTCATCCTGTGGCTCCGTGTGGTTATCATGTGCTGTCCCTACCACCCCAGGACACAGCAGTTTTCCTGGAGACTCCAGCTTTGTCTTTTTCTGTGAAGGCCACACATTTTCCCAGAACAGCAAGAATTTCTAAAGTGAGGGTCAGACCTCCTTTTTCCTAGGACAGAAAGAGGCCCCTCATGCTTAGCTCCAGTCCTTGTTATTGAGAGGAGGTTTGCACCTTTTGAGTTCACTGGCTGTGTGACCCCAGGCAGGTGACTCTACCTCTCTGAGCCTTGGTTTGCAGAGTTGTAAAGATGGTAAACTATAACTTAGGGGGCTGTTGTGAGGGTTCAAAGAGGCTGTGTGTGGAAAGCACAGAGCAGTCCTGGCAGTTAGTAGGAGCTCAGTCCAAGGCAGCTCTAGTCCTTCTGATTGTTGGCTTCATTCCCTCTGCAGACCTCTTGAGAGTTCCGTGTTCCTGGCACAGGCATCGGCTCTCTCCTTGGCATCCTTCCTTTCCCTTTTTAGGGGCGTTTCTGCTGCTGCTGCCGGCTGCACAGGCAACTCCAGTTCAGTCCCTGTTGGAGTCCTGAGATCCTGCCAGCAATCATGGCCCCAACCAACCCGAGTTCTCTACTGACATTCCTGTGAACTGTAGTCAGGGATCTGCCCCAAGGTCTGTCAGGGTGTGTCTGCGCCTGAGAGGGAGGGTGTGGAGGAGGGGGAGCGGCAGCTGCTCTTTTGTTAGCCAGCCGTGGTGCGGGTGAGGCCAGGGCACAGCTCATCCAGGACAAGAACAGGAAACAGGTGGACTTTGCTGAGGCCCAGACGGGGGTGGGACGTGAGGAGGCCTGCTTCTGGGCCTCGGGAGGTACAGGGTGGAATGAGAAGGGCTCACTTCTGAGTTCCCAGGCTGCACAGTCTAGAGGCCCACAGCTGGGTTTCAGGTTGCTATGGGGCGAGGCAATTCACTGACTCATGCAGTTGCGTGTTAAAAGTTGCTTAGTCACTGTCTGCCTCTCTGCTAGGGTACAGGAGAAGGTGCTGTAACAAAAAGAGCCCCAAAGACGGTAGATTTTAATGTTCCCTCATAGGACGGTCTGGCTCCGCTTCGATCGCTTATTCGGGAATGCAGTTTTCTTCCGTGTCGTGGTCCTCCCATCTCCAAAGACAGATGTTCTAAACCTGGGATCTGAACAGTGCTGGCCAGAATTCAGGGGCTGTCTGAGCCTGCATGGGAAAAAATTACATCTTGATTTATGTCAAGATCTACCTGAAAATTAGCATTTTCTCCCATATGACAGGAAGCCTACCACAAGTGTTGGCAAGTATGGTATCTGCAACAACTAAACGTGACAGCAAAATATCTGTGGCTCCTGCTGTGAAGTACATGTGTGCTCGTGGCTGTTACTCTGAGAGCACAGTAGCTGTTAGATCCATTGCTAGATTGTTCTTTAATGTGTTGATAAGAAGTATCCATGTACTATTAGATTATAATTCTTAAATATTTTTATAATATTTCAGCACAGTTGTTTTCCTTGGGAATCTTACGACTTTATTGCATAAATTTAAGGACATATTCAGAGAAGGGCCCACAGGCTTTGCCAGATAGCCAGAGGGGTCCAAGGCACACCCAAAGTCAAGAAGCCCTGCCCCGTCTGGTGCTCCCTCCGTTGGTCAAAGCTGAACGGCCACACGTCAACATTCCAGAAGGGGAAAGGATCCAGGTGCAGGGAAAACAAATTCCTCCTAGGCCAGTGGTGTGGAACTCGCACACTTTGCCTCCGTCACCTTCCACTGCCAGAACTCAGTCATGTGGCTGCGCCTAGCTGCTGGCGCGCTGAGGCCTGGGGTGTTCCCCGGGCAAGAATGTGCAAAGCCAGACTCTGTAGCTAAGGAAGAAGGAGAGGGTGCGTCTAGGGGGACTAGCTAACAGTCTGCCACAATCTCTAACAATTCTCCTTCCCTACTGGGACTGGATCCCTTGAACCCAGCCCCTTTCCACTGTTCCTCCCTGGCCTCCCAGCTCCTCTCACCAGCCCTCCTCAGTCTCTTCCTGACCGTCCACTCCCTATCTTCTCTCACTTTGTAGAAGCATCCAGAACCTTATCCTTCTTTCCTGCCACTATGGGTGCTCTGACCTAAGGCTCCCAGGTACCCTAGATCCTACCCTTCTCACCTACTCAAGCCCATCACTCCCCTGATTCTCTCGCCCCCTCCTGCATCATCAACCCCTTGTCTCTGTTGACTCCTTCCCCCCACTGTGGGAACATGCTGTTATCTCCCCATCGCCAGAAACCACCTCTTGACCCCAGTTCCTTCACCAGCTCTTGTCTCTTTCTTTGATCCCCTCAGAAGTCCCTCCCCAGGACAGTGGTCTACACTTGTGTCCACAGTTCCTCTCTTTTGTGTCCCTTTTAGACCACTCCAGTTGGCCTCCAGCCCCACTGCTGCATGGAAACTTCTCTTAGCAAGCTCACCGAAGGTCTTCATGTCCTTAAGCCAGAGATCCCTGCTCTCACCTGCCTGACCACCAGCAGCATGAGACCCAGAGCGTTGTTCCCACCTCCTGGAGACACCACGCTCTGCTGGTTTCCCTCAGCCTCCCTTGTTGTCCTTCCCAGTTCCATCTCCCCGACCTAAGCGCTGGCAGGCCCTGAGGTCAGATCTTGGCCCTCTGCTCTGCCTATGGTCCCTTGGTGATCCCATTCAGTCTCTTGGCCTTGACCACCAACAACGTGTGGACAACTCCCAACACTGCTTCTCCAGCCTGGCCCTCTCCCTTGACTCCAGCCTCCTGTATCCAAATGCATACTCGCCTTCAAGAAATATCTCAAGCTTAACATGTCCAAACCCCACATCCTGAACTTATCCCCCAAAGCTTCTCTGCCTCTAGGCTTTCCGAACTTTCTAGTTTCTTAGACCAGAGAGGCTTGGAGTCATCCCTGCTCTAGTCTTTCCCTCATCCTCACAGCCATCGTCTTTGTCTTCAAAATCACCTGGAAATGGGCTATTTCTCACCCTTCCACAGCCAGCAACCTAGTCCACGTTGCAGCCACCTCCCACAGGATTCTTGAAATAGTCCCTCACTGGTCTTCCTGATTCCAGTCTTGCCTTCCACAGTTTATTCTCAACTTGGCAGATGGAGGGGTCCTTCTAAAATGGAAGTCAGATCAGGTCACCCTGCTCACTGCCCTCCGATGGCTTGACTCCCTTCTCTCTCTGAGGAAAGTCCAGTTCTCCACAGTGGCCCGCAGATCCTGTCTTTTCTGGTCCTTGTTGCTTCACGGACCTTCTCTCTTTTCTTCTCTCTTAACTCACAATAAACAAGAGTTGCAGTCCTTCCTACTCATCAGGCGTGCTCCTACCTCAGGGCCTTTGCACTTGCAGTTTCTTCTGCCCGAAAGACCCTTCCACAGATTTTTACATGGCTCACTTCCTCACCTCCTTCAGGGCTTTCTCAAATGTCACCTTTTTTTCCCCTCCTTTTTCAGTTTTATTAGGTAGAATTATATTTACAATTTGACTGCACATACACATTATATTGCATTTAAATACATATATATGGTATACTGCAAATTTTTTTAGTTTACATATATGTACTAACCATTGTTTCTAAGAACAGATTAGATCTTTAGCTTTTTAAACTTACATAGTTATCAAAGGAATAAAGCCAACTACAAAATAAGAATCAACAGAATGCAGTAATCCAATCATAAGGAACAGTCAAATATGCTTACACATATTCAAGAAATCAAATGTCACCTTTTCCATGAAGCCCTCCCACACACCCCACTCCCCCCAGTAGACCTGATCTCCTTTCCTACTTGACTTTTCTGCACAGCAGTTATCATAATCTGACAGACTGGGGCATTATTATTTATTTTGTTGCGGTCTATTTCCCCTCAGTGGCATGCAGGCTCCTTGGAGGCAGGGATGGCTGTGTGTTTTGTTCGCTGCTGGTTCCTAGTACAGAAGTAACTGATGAATGGTTGTTGAATGTCTGGACCGACTACTTTCTTCTGCAGGTCTGTTTAGGTCTTATAGGAAGAGTTCTTTCTTTTCCCCCTCTGCTCCCTAGAAACTTCCTCTAAAGCATTAAGCTAGGCCTGGGAACCCCTGAGCAGGAGCAGGAAATAGATTCATTGGTGGAGACCAAGGGCACAGAACAGAAGGAGGAGGTCTACGTTGACTCAGTGTGCGTGTATTGAGTGCCTTCTGTGGTCACCCCAGATGGAAAGATGAATGAAATCTGCCTCTGAGCCTGAGAGAAGCTGACGTTATGGTAGAGACAGATGGGCAGCTGGTGATTACAGTGCCGTGCTTTCACAGGGGAAGCCCTGCAGCGGAGGGATGCCCCCGAAGGCGTTGGCTGCCCATCAGGGAGAGCAGGAACGCCAGTCACGGGTACCATCTTGGGCCAATGACTTTTTGTCTCGGGTCTCACTCTGCATATCTGTATGTGGAGACCCTTACGGGGACAGTGTTTACCAGCCGCGTTGGCTACTGTGGGGATTACGTGAAACCAAAGATGGGTTTACCAGGAAGCTGATGAAGCTTAAGCATCAAGGCCCCTCAACTGCTCAGACTCCTTCCAAGGCCCTACCTATGTGCTCGCTCAGTCATTTTTGTTTTACAAACGTTATAAAATCAGATAGTTTTATAATTTTTTTTTAAAAGAATTCCTCCTAGACTGTCTAAGTGTGAGGCCCCACAAAAGCTGGATCTGCCCCTGCATGGGACAATCAATATGTGAAGCGCTCAGCACAGATCGTAGCATAAAGCTATCACTTAATAATGAGGAACATAAAAAAAGAGCTTCACAGAGGAGGTGGCACTTGAGCTGGGTCCTTACAGAGGTTCACTGGTTTCTGAATGGGATACTAAGAACACAAGTATCTCCCAGATTTTTCAGGTATATCCCCGTGGGCCTCTTTAGAGTCAGCAGGGGTGCTCCTGATAGGATAATGAAAGCAACCGTTTGTCGTGCACTTGGGATGAGCTGCTGTGGCATAACAACAAATCTGTGTGGTCTTTGTCCCCAGTTCCTGGCCCAGAACTCCTGAAACCCTCATAATTTCCTGAGTGATGGGGTGATAGTCATCTCCCACACAGAGCTCCTAAATCCCGTGGAATTTCCTGGGTGATAAGAGTGCTTTTTATTCTAGTGTGTGACTCTTGGTGGGTTACCAGAAAGATCAAGCATGAATGGAAGCTTGGACCTTTCAGCTCCACTGCCCGTTCTCTGGAGATAGGGTTAGGGCTGGAGATGGAGTTGACTGATCATGTCTGTGTTATGAAGTCTCCATAAAATCCCTAAAGTGTGGGGTTTGGAGAACTTCTAGGTTGGTGAACAGAGGGAGGTGCTGGGAGGGTGGCACCCCTCTTTTCCACCTTGTCCTGTGCTGGGCCCACACCTCTTCATCTGACTGTGTATCTGTATCCTTTGTTGCATAATAAACTGAGAAATGTCAGTAAGTGTTTCTCTGAGTTCTGTGAGCCAGTACAGCCAATGATCAAACCCGAAGAGGGGGTTGTAGTAGCCCCCAGTTTATGGGCAGGTGGTCAGAAGTACAGGTGACAACTTGGGACTCGTGACTGGCATCTGAAGTGGGGGCCAATCTTGTGGGATGGAGGCCTCAACCTGTGGGGTCTGTGCTAACTCCGGGCAGTTAGTGTCAGGACAGAGTTGCAGGATACCCAGCTGGTGTCCGGACAGTTGGAAACTTGCCAGACAGCTGGAAAATCCCCACACATTTGGTGACAGAAGAAACCTATTACATGTAGAAGAAACATTGTTTTTTTCCTTTAAACTGCTCTGAAGGCTTTCTCTGTAGTAATTTATTAATCTTCACAATAAAACACTAGGCAGGTAGAGACTCAGAAGTACGGAGAGCTCTAAATATCTGCTAGGTTCTCACAGCTGTGCAAGGGCACAGCTGGGACTCTGACCCAGGAGTCGGGCTTCTGAACATGAGCCCTCAGCCTCTATTGGATCTGCCTCTTGGAAGATTCATTTGTCGACAATGGATCTTGGCTTTCCTCTGTGCACCCTGGATAAATTGTTCCCCTGTGGCTCCCACTTCCCCAAGACCCTAATTCATTCTCCTCCTGCCCGGCCCGGCTGGCCGGGGGAGGCTGGGGCTCCCGCACCTGTGTCCCAGGCAGCCCGCCCGCCCTGCCCCGCCCGGCTGATCGCAGGGAAGGAGGCAGACGTTGGCCACCACCCCCAGCCGGCAGCGCCTGCCGCAGCCCAGCTCACAGAGGGCGGAGGCGAGGCAATTACCCGGAAAACGCAGGCAAAACTCCCACAGAGCCACAGGGAGTTCTTTTTCTTTTTTTTAAAAGCTCTGATGTGACAGTGTGGTGGCAGGAATCTTATCCAGCCTCATTTCCCAGCTCCCATAACAACCCACCCCTGAGAACCTGCTGCTGGGCACGGTTTGCACCATGCGAAAATGAGAGGAAACCCCCCAGGGGCCGGCTCTAACGCGGTGCGTGCGAAATGAAAGCAGCCATCCCCAAGGCCTGCAGTATCTCTGCCTTCCCCTCCTAAATCTGCAAGATGCCGATTTCAGTGCTGCCAGAAAATGACTACAGTCACTGTCAGATCCCTGGACCCTTCCAAGGCGATCATTGTTTGAATAAGTCACTGGTTGCCTTGCACACGCTCCTGCATTTTACAGATATTGTCCAGGATGCGATGTTTTGGGTTTCCCTCATGTCTTACACCCTCACCCCACAGGGACCCAGCTGACCAGAGCAGAGGACAAAAAGAAACCTGCGGGGAGGGGAAGTAACTAGCAGGCATCCTGCAACTTACAACGTGCCATTAACCCATTAAACCATTTTGTAGATGAGACCTTGGAGGGGTTGAGGGAGATTCATGACTTCTCAGAGTCACTGGGCTGATAAGTAGCATTGCTAAGACTGAAACTCAGGGCTCTGTCTCCAGATCCAACTCCCTTCACGGAGTAATGCATGTGGAGAGACAGCTCTGACCCCGTCAGCCGCCAGTTTGGGTGGAGAGGGGAAGCAGAGCCCATGAGGTGGCAGAGTCGACAGGTGCTGGGTGTGATGTGGTACTCTGCTGTGGACTGGGGTGATTGCCTAGTACATTTTTAGACTGGAGTTGTGAGTTGTGTATGATCTGATAGGCCTCTCATAGAAGACTAGAGACCTGGTGATGTCCAGACCCCACCAAGGACCCTACCTGACAGGGATCCCAAATCCGTTGTCTCCAGGCTGCATCTGACCAGCAATTGTGTTGCGATTGGCACCAGAGTATCCTTTAAAATATGAGTTTTGGGCTAACATTTAAAATTAGGAGAATTCACATAAGAATTGGTGTTTCTGGCATCTCTTAAAAGCGTGAAGATTGGGCAATATGAGGCTTGCTGCTCCAGGAGCCGGGCAGTGCTGCGACCCCTGGAAGAGGTGTGTGCTCTCTGGGGCACCAGGCCTGTGGCCATGCCCTGCTGCTCACCTCCGTGATGCCGCCTGCCTGCACCCCTTAGGCACTGGGGCTTTTGACTCTTGCTACAGAACAGAAGCTTTTAACATTTTAAACATCCTGGATATAATTCAGGGGATCCAAGGACTTGAAGGGGTAAAAATCACATCTTTATTTTCACTAACCCCCACCTAACACTGAGCACTTCCTTCCATTATGACTGTAGGCAGAGACCACAGTAGTGTAGAAATCACAGACATTTTCATACCACACTAGAGATTCACAGATATCTCCAAATGTCAACGATGCTCATCACTACTCTAAAATCCTGGCTTAGTTCTAGATCTTGTTCTTTAACACGTTTGAGAAAGAAGCACATATATTATGATATTAGAGGTTTGGTTGTAAATACACATTTTGATAACTGTTTTCACTGGTATTTTATTTTATGCATTTATTCTGAGAAAAGGTCCATAGGCCTTACCAGCCTGCCAACAGGGTCCAAAGCACAAAACTGGACTCACATCTTCAAAAGATGGTTGTCAGACCCCTTGGAATTAGGAAGGCAGTTCTAGACCCTTCTGTAGGAGGGGCACTACACTCCTCTGTCCAGTCCCTTCTCCCGGTGGCTTCACATTGGACTCCCCACCCAGAGCAGGGGGTCCTCTGAGGTCTCCCAGAGCCCAGGGAGCACTTGGCCCCTGGACAAGAGCTGTGCTATGGGTCTGCATTCAGTGGCCTGAGCCCCTGGTCTTCAGGGTCCCCTCCAGAGCAATCTGGCGTGAACCTGGGGGGGAGAAAGTTTAGCTCCCAGGCCCTACGGACATGCCCAGTGTAAGAAGGCCTGGAGCCAGGAGCTACGTGGGCGCTGACTCATCCTCGGACTCTCCCTGTCCAGCCAGGTGCACGCCCACAACATGCCCTCCTCCTGGCTTCTCCAGACTGCCTCCCAGGCTCTTCCCAGGTGCCTGCAAACCCACGGGCGCGGGCTCCCCTTGTCCACACCGCCGCTCCTAGCAACCACCCTCCGCTCTCCCTGCCAGATCCGGAAATGTGTGGTCTCCACCGTTTCCTCCTGAATCCTTGAAGCACCCACTCATCCTCCGCCTTGCGCTCCAGCTCCCATGCAGTTTGCTGAAATCACCCTGCTGAAGGGCATCTGAGCTGGAGGACAGGTGGCCCTGGGCCTCCCACTCCTGCTCCCGCCCTGCGCCGGCACCTGATTCTTCCACAGCCGCCTCTTCCAGAACCAATGGACATGCTCACTCCCCTGGTTTCCATGACACTGCACTTTCTCACGTCTCCTCCAGATTTCTGACAGCTCGTTTCCTCGCTGGCTGACGTCGCCTCCTCCAGGCTTCTCATCGTGGGCGTGACTGAGGCACTGCCCTAGGCTCTTCCTGCAGCATGTGCCCACCGCATCCCCTGGAGGGCTCATCCTCCCGGGCCGCACACCACCTCCCACCACTGCTACCTCTCCAGCCTTGGCCACCCATGGTCCCCACCCCCACATGGCCAAGGTTTACAGAACTTGCCCCCTGCCATCAAAACGTGTCCTAAATCACAGGATGTCAGACTGGTGGGTCCTGGAGGGATTCAAGTGTGGGCTGGCCAGTCAACCACATGCCTGCTGGGATGTTGCTGGGAATACTTAACTATACCCCCTGCACCTGGGCTACCACAGGGCCATGAGAGGCAAGCTAGTGGAAGGCTGAGTACAGGACTCTGTAAACCCACTGCCCAAGTTCAAGTCCTGCCTGTGCTGCTTGCACTGTGACCTCAGGCAAATTCATTTATTTGTTCATCAATTTATTTAACAAATGTTAATTGAGCCCCTACTGTGTGCCAGACTGAAAATACAAATGGAAACACAAAATGACTCCCCACACTTTTGAAGTTTAGAGTCATGGCATTAATCAAATAATATCCAAACAAATGCTAAGTTATGACTGTGACCAACAATAGGATGCTGTGAGAACCCAGCACGTGACCATCTTATCAGGGAGGTCAGGCACGGCTTCCATGAAGACATGACCTTTAAGCTCAGATCTGAAGGCTGAGAGGGGTTGTGAGGTGTGACAGGCTGAATAGTGGCCCCAAAGATTGTCCACGTTCTGATCCCCAGAATCTGTGAATATGTTACCTTACATGGCAAGAAAGATGTGATTCATTTAGGGACCTTGAGATGGGAGATTCTCCTGGATTATCTGGGTGGGACCAGTGTAACCACAGGGGTCCTTATAAGAAGGAGGCAGAGGGTCAGAGAAGATGTGACAATAAAAGCAGAAGTCGGAGTGATGACATTGCTACAAGGGGGCCATGAGCCAAGGAAGCCTCTAGATGCTAGAAAAGGCAAGGAAATTGATCCTATTCTAGAGCCTCTAAAAGGAAGGAAGACCTGCCAACCTGTTTTGGACTTCTGACCCTAGAACTGTAAGATAATAAATTTGTGTTGCTTTAGGCCACCAATTCAGGGTAATTTGTTACAGAAGCAACACGGAACCAACACACTAGGAGAAGAATGGAAAAGTATATGCCAGGCCAGGGATGAGAAATGGGTACCTATGATCTAAAGAGAGAGTGTATGTAGGCAGATGTGGAGTGGGTGGGCAATGAGGCTGGACAACTGGGCAGGGGCCAGACCATGAGCAACAAGCAGCTACTGATTGATTGATTTACATTATTAACCCCTCCAAGCCTCAGATTCCTCGCTGGTAAAATGATGACTTCATTGGTTTGTTGAGAAATTTAAGTGAGATAGTGATGAGTGGAGCTCTTCCTTAGTAAGTGCCCATTTAATGTCATCTGTGACTACGAGCCCGTGGTTTTCCAGCTGGGCTCCATGGAGCCCTGGGAATCGGTGAGGCTGCCCCGCTACTGCTGAGGAGCGGGAAGGGAAGGGGATCGAGTGGGGCAGTTCCGTCCTCAGTCAGAGCAGCAGAACTTGTATTTGTTGGCACCTTGGATTTGGTATTTGCTTAAGATCATGTTTGAATAAGAAGGTCCTCAGGTAAACATAGTTTGAAAGCTGCTGCTCTAGCCTGACTCTGCTTCTTCTGGTAAGGAAACCGTGGCCTGGATGGGCCCCCATGACTCGTACTGCCTCAGAGCCAGCTGGAGAGCCCAGGCCCCGACCACCAATGCCTTGATCCTTTGTGGTCCAGGGGTCTGGGCCTTGGGCTCAGACTGGAGGCTTGGTAACTTGGAGTCCATTTTCCTTCCTGTGACTTGTGTTCTATGTTTACTTGCGTCTTCTTTGTTTCACGTCAGTCTCCCTCACTGGATGCTAAGGCCCAGGGGGTCAGGAATCTCCTGTTTTGTTAACCATGGTCTCTACAGGGCCTGATGCTGTGTCTGGCACGTGATAGTAACAGGAAGCACTTGGGAAATGCTCACTCTGTCCCAGGACCTGTCCCATGTTCTCCTGAACACGTTCACGTTTCATAGGTGACACTGACTCACACCATTGGCTCGCAAGGAGTGTTGACTTAACGGCCCTACATCACTTGTGCACCTGAGTTAGTTTCTTAGCCTCTTTGAACCACAGTGTCCTCATCTGTAAAATGGGGCCAGGGGGAGCAGTCAACATGAAAGGTGGTGATGGCGAGGATGAAATAGTGTCATGACGTCTGCCTGTCGCCTGGCTTCGGGCCTGGCTACAGCAGCCATTCAATAAAGCAGAACCGCTATAATGACCTCATTGCACTGGGTGCCAAATCATACTGGTTCCAGCCACCCAGTCTTACAGGGTCACTGCTGCAATCTGGTTCCCTGAGCTGCGAAGGATTGCCTCCCTTCATCAGCCAAGTCACTTCCTGCAGTGTTTCTCCTACTCACACCTCCTCCTCTTTCTCCCCTGGGCCCAGACCAGCACATCTGCCTTTCTGGGCTCCTGCTCCCTCCTGCTGCAATCATCCCTGTGGGTGGCTGCTTTCTCCCACACTCTACTTCCGCTGCTCCCTTTCCTCTTGGGCCCAAAGGAGATCCATGCAACCTATATCGTCAAATATGATCCTGCTGGGATCCCGAGGACTGTGTAAATCCATGCCCTGCCCGACGGCTCCCGGGCCACCACTAACACCCCAGCAGGAGTTATCGGTGTCTTGGCCCCCCTGCCAGACTGCTGTGCCCTCCTCCTCTGCACGCCCCCGGCAGCCATTGCTCCATTGCTACCGGTCTCACAGGGTCCCTGTGCGTCTTCTCACATCTAATGTGAACGCAGTGTGCATGTGAGATCCCTGAGGACAAGGACTGGCTCCTGTCACTTTTGCTCCTGAGTAATTCTGGAATCTGTCCCATTGTCACCATTCCAACCACCCTAGTTGAGGCTGCCCCTGTCTCTCACCAGGACAATCACAAAATGTCATGGTCTGTCTCCTCTGGCCTTGCCCCCTCCTATCAAGCATTGGGGTGACCTTTGAAAGCACAGGTGACTTTACAGCACTTCCTTTTGGGGATCCCCATGCCCTCAGAGGCGCTCTGACCAGTTCCTGCTGCGTCCTCATCTCACTGAGTCCAGACGCATGGAATTGTCTTGTAGTGGCTTGAATGGACTGGGCTCTCCAGATGGTGACAGGTTCTTCTGCCTGAGACACTCTCTTTCCTCTCCCCTCCACGACCTCTAACCGTTGGCTGATTCCTGCTCACACCCAGATCTCAGCAGAGATGTGCTTTCCGGGAATTGCTCTCGGGCTACCTGCAGCCTTGGCCTGGTGACCTCCTCTGTGAGCCCAGAGCACCTCACACATTCCCTGCTGGGTTGTAACCGCCTATTTATTGATTCTATCCACACTCGCCCTGCAGCTTTTTTGAGGGCGGGGCCCCTCTGCACCAAGTAGAGCCAAGCACAGTGCCTGTACATAGCAGGTGTTCATTTGAACTGAACTACTCCAAAAGTTCTCCAGCCTCCCCAGCCTCTCCACTTCTCAACCCTACCAGCTCCTCCTGACAACAAAGACAAAGGCTGACATCAGCAGGCGCTGAGTGCTTGTTACACGCCTGGCACTAGGCTGGGGGCCTTATGCGTATTGCCTTTGCTTCCTCCTCAACAACCCTGTGAGGTCAGAGCTATTTTATAGAAGCCAAGGCTTAGAGAGCTGAACCATCCAGCCTAAGGTTACATGGCTAGAAAGGAGTGGGGCTGGATTGGCACCCAGCTTGCTGACCTGGACGTCTTCCGTCTTGACTCCAAGATGACACTGTCCTCTGATCCCACTTGTTCCCCCACCTTCTCCACCAAGCCCTCTCCTTCCTCTGATCACCCCCCCACCTCTGCTTCCCCAGATCCCCCCGCCACATCATCTGTACCTGTAGCTTCCTGATTATACGCAGCGCTGAACGGCTCTGTTGCGCAGAGGTGTTTAGACAGTTAGTCTCTCTAACTAGTGACCAGCTCCCTGGGGGCAAGGACTAGGATGTCGTTTTCTCTAGGAGAAGCAGAGGAGACCCAGCACAGTGCTGGACACATGGTTGGCACTCAGTTAATATCCTCTAAGTCACCAGTAAAACAAAGGCCGGGCCCCCCGTCTCCTGTCCATCTGAGGGATGACACGGGTGGTTCTGAGCTGTCTTCTTCTCTCCATGATTCCATTTAAATTATGAAGAAAAGTGTCAGAGTTCAAGGGTGTTGATGGAGAACCCTGGCATCTTTCTAATCCTGATGTTTCCAGACATTATGACTTGCAGAGACCCATGGAATTCCGGGGAAGGGAGTGTCAACAT